>NC_079427.1:18186634-18226634 GCF_026213295.1 Gadus chalcogrammus
CTGACTCTGACTCCACCCATTCCAAGTACATGGACGCGCAATCATGCACGAGCGAACGTGCGAAAGTGCTAGTTATTCACAACAACCAGAAGCTTGTTCTGGGTCACGAGCTTTGAGTACGTGCACGAAGGGGTCGCGCGGGGAGCGGGGGAGGGGGAGTGCAGTACGACCGTTTCATTGACGTACTTACTGTCCAATGCCACTCGGTGGGTCTGGAAATCATTGGCTGGAGAACCCTGCCCGTTCCACAGATGATTGACTTGTTTAATTTTCATGTCAGTACTTCTAACTCAGTGGCTGTAAGTGGGTTATGATAAGGATTTCAAGTAATTTTGCAAAAATGGCCAAAAAAGAGAATTCCATACCCAACCTTTAAGGAATTCATTGATCCATCCATTCATTCATGCAGTCATGCATGCATCCATGCGCCTATCATTCCATCCCTTGATTAATTCATTCATCCAACCATGAAGCTAGGCTTTACCTGCATTTAGTTTGCATGGTGGAGCTGCACTGTCCTTGTTTTGGCCTCGTATTGACCTGCTTGAAGTCACCATAAAATACAAACAAACCTTTTCACCTGTTAAACAATGTATGGCAAAGAACTAGAAAATAAGTCAGTATTTTGTGTTAAGTGGTGGGTGGCTTAACTTTCATGGAACACTATGTAAACTCCCTTCTGTCTTCATTTAAAAGACTGGCAAACTCTGAATGAAGTGTTATTTTACGCCCACTTTGGAATGTGACAGATTAATCCTTACAGATATAACAAAACCATTCCTTAATTCTTCCCACCCTTAAAGTCCTGTTTCAAAGTCCTGGCAATCATGTCACCTTACAATCTATTTCACAGGGTCCTTAATCCACAATATAAGCATTGAGATTGTGTTTGTATGTCTGTGTGTGTTTGTGTTTTTATCTGTATGTGTGCGGGTGTGTGTGGGTGTGTGTGCGTGTGTGTATTTGTGTGTGTGTGTGTGTGTGTGTTTGTGTGTGTGTGTTTTGTGTGTGTGTGTGTGTGTGTGTGTGTGTGTGTGTGTGTGTGTGTGTGTGTGTGTGTGTGTGTGTGTGTGTGTGTGTGTGTGTGTGTGCGTGTCCTAAAAGCTATCTATCTCTCTGAAGCAGAAAGGATGAAGTCATTGGTTATGGATGCAAGGACAAAATTCCTAGATAGGCCTCTGTGTGTGTGCGTGTGTGTCTGTCTGTTTATGAATGAAATATGCAAAGTAGTCGCTCACTGTAAACACTGCCTTGGTTTATTTAAACTCTTACTTGTTTATACCTTAGGCGAAACAAATGACCAAAGTAGAGAATAGAATGAGAGCGTCACGTCATTGTCTCAGTGTGTGTGCGTACACGTGTGGTCCCTCCAACATTTTCTGACAGGCTAAGTGGTCACCAGGCAATAATTAGACGTAAGGAATAAATTGAGTGTGTGTTTTCGTTCTGCAAATGAGTGTTTTGAATGTGTCGAGATGGGACATATATTGTTACCATATGGTAACCATAGCTCCAGGTATACCGTACTCCCCAAACACACACTCCCTTTCGTTCTCTCTCTCCCTGTTCTTTCATTTTCTCTGATGCTCCCTCACTCTGGTGCTCACTCTCTCTTTTTGTCTGCACATGCTCACAACACACGCACGCACACACACACGCTTGCACGCATGCACACAAACATACATATAACACTTCTGTATAATCGCCACCTCACTCTTTGTTATTTATCCTTTGTATGACTTAATGTTACTATTTGTATTATATTCATCATAAACATATTTATCATAGGGTTAGTCAAGGAAAAATAAATTTGAACACGCGTAAACATTTTGTTCAAATAACAATGTAAGCTAAAGGACAAACACAAACAAAAGTTTAATAAAAGAGAGCACTGTTCGCAGGACAGTAGTACTCACCTTCAGCCAATGAAATTAGAGGATTTGGTGAAATTGCCTTTTAATTGGATTATGGTACGAAGCATATGCTTCAGCCAATCACAACAGTAGCTCCTACAACACCTTCTTATTAAGTCAATTATATCCCATGTTCTCATACCGTTGCTTTGAGATAAACCAATGCAGCCTTAAACTGAACAAATAATGCCCCCAAGGAGGACAGGACAAACAAAGATTAACAGTTACATGAGAGAGAGGGTTTAGATGGCTCTGCTGGTCTTATCTATGGATATAAAATGCAATTAAGTGATATTAAAAGGCCCCTCTCTCTTGTAATTCTCTCTCTCTTAAAACTCTCTGTCCGTAGAGAGATTCGCTCTTACATTATCATCCTAAGCGCTGGCCTCTTTTGCTCTCGACCAATCAGAAACACATGGCACAGGTATGGATTCCACCGCAGATTCCCGTTAAGAGCTGTCGTGTGTTACAGAGATGAAAGGGGTCCATACTTATTATTCTGGGCCACTTTTTAACAAGGCAATTTGGGAGATTTGCAGGAGTTCTTGACACGTCTCCTGAGATTGTCGAGAGCGTTAAAGCCACAGCACAAAGAAAATGTACTTTTTCCAACTTGTTAGCTCATTTCTTCACTCAATTTAAATTGCCTTTTCAGTCAATATAGACCCACATTACAAAACATTGTATTTATTAGATGTTTTACATCCAAAACTAATAAACTGTAATGGTAACTGGAGTATTAATTCCTCTGCAGGCCTTTTTTGTTTTGTTTCTGAGGACAACCTACTTATTACTCCATATTGGCAGTCTTAAAAATTCAGCCAAAAAAATCATAACATCTCTCCACTGTAGTCTTATAAACCTTGCAACTGGCTATCACTTTGTTCGCTGGCTTCTAGTTGAGGTTGGTTTTGTGCATCCAATAAGACCCTGAACGGTCCGATCCATTTCACTAAAGCACTGTACCATGTTCACGACTTGTTTTGTTTGGAAATGTGCTCCCTAACAGAAATGAGATATGCACTGACATCAATTTCACGGTGTCTTTAAATGCCCTGCTGAAATATGTTGGAAAATAGCTGGTTTCTAAAAAAAAGCAGACAAGAGGAAGCTTGGTAGAAGTTTGTATGGAATAACAAACACTGAAGACTTAGTAAGATGAACTTTTATTCTGTGAGAAAATTGGGTTGTCAGATAAATGTCGAGAGAGGTTTAGAAGGAGTCATTAGAGACACAGTACATTCCCAAAAATGCATGTATTTCATTGAAATAAGGAGATGAAAAAACAGGATATACAGAAAGCAAGGTGAAACTGGAAAAATAGTTGAATATGGAAAATTGTCAAGTAGAGAAAGTCAACGTGATGTCAATAAGGCCTTGTTAAGTTTTTGCAGTTGTGCAGAAAACAATTAAAATGTTGTGAGAGAGAAGATAACGGACAACCACAGCAATGATCGAAGAGTGTGTCGACCACACTTATCGTTATTTCTCTATGGACATGGGGCACACAACATCAGTGGAATGAAGCTCAAACAAAGGGAAGTTTGTAATCAGAAGTAAAGGAGGGGACAGGTGACGATGACACATGCAGGAAGTGTGTGCAGAAAAGATAAACAGCATGAAGATAGACTGAAAATAATCAAATAAAAGTAGCTGAAACTACTAGCACCAGATGGGGGCGGGACAATGAAACGAAGAGGAAAAGCATGCCGGGAGATATGGAGGACAGGGTTAGAAAGAGATACCATGTTTATTCAGCGTTTGTTCCCATTGTATTCCTCCCGCGGCCAAGATGCCGTCATGGTTCTGGTTGTTTATGTGTGAAAAGGAGCTGTTTTCTTGAATCAGTAAACCATGGTACACATAAAAGGAACTTTTGTGTACACACACACAGGGAAGGCCCGTGGCTTCATCGGATGGTTGTTGCCTTTGTACGAAATTCTACTAAACATTATCTCATTTTACAAACACATTGTTATAACCTTGGGCTTCAATGAATGCTATTTTTTCATGACAGATCGTAGACTATAATTCACTGAAATGATATCAAAAGCATGTTGCTCAGTTGCTCCTTCTTTGACATCTTACTTCCCTCATCTCGTTCTCCCCTTAGAGGGTTCTTTTCGTTAATTCGTTTTTACAGCTCCACTGGATTGAGTTTCTCTTGAGCAAGAATCCACACTTTAACCTGCTTCTCGTGACCCCTTCTTTCATTGGCTCTCATTTCCTCCCTTCCATGCTCCATTTCGCTGCACTTTTGCCTCAGCACGTCCAGGATATCATCTCAGACACCTGGAGTTTCCCTTTTCTCTAACACGGAGGTTACAGAGGAACGGCTGGTGCAAAGAGGAATATGCAGCTTAACTGTCTTCTCTGTTTGACTGGGGGCCAGCCTCCATGCAAACGGCTAGTGCTGCGCGGTGCTGCTGTCCTGCATCTTGATCGCATTCAAATCATGTTCTACCAGCGCACAGGAGAGATAGGCCGGGGGCATGAGGGGGGGGACAGTTGGTAGATATCATATTCAGACCTCCATACACCCCTCTTTGTTCCTCCATGTCATGCCATTGTAGGATCCCCCACTTGCCCACCCCCTGGGTCTTGGAGGGGTGGAGGGTGTGTGGTTGACGTGCTTGCTCTCGTGTACCCCCAGTGTGGTACCTCACCTCGGTTCAATCGGTTCCCCGGTTGGCTTGTCTGAGCTCAGTCCTGAGCCAATCCATCATTCTGTTTGTGAGTTGTTCCGACTGCTGTGCCGCGGGGCGGTGTGTTGCAATGCGTTGCATGTGGTGGACCGGCCCTGTTGTATGAGGTGGGGATGGGGGTGGAGGCCTTGGCGGGGTCTGGGGGAAAGAGGCAGTAGGGGTGGGGGGGAGTGGTATTGGTGGCGGGTTGGTGGAGGGTCGTTGGTTGTGGTTACATGTTACTCAAACAGCTTTGCTCTGGTTCTTGGCTTATCTTTCTCTCTTTTATGTTCCCTTAAAACACTTCCTCTCTCTCTCTCTCTCTCTCTCTCTCTCTCTCTCTCTCTCTCTCTCTCTCTCTCTCTCTCCTCTCTCTCTCTCTCTCTCTCTCTCTCTCTCTCTCTCTCTCCCCGCTCTTTCTCCATCGCTGTCTTACTGCCTCTCTCTCTCTCCCTCTCTCTCTCTCTCTCATACTTTATCTCCCAAGTCTTTATCTCCCTTCTTTCCTGGCTCCTGGGTAAGAGGACGGATGATTCAGAGTAACTCAGGCGCTCTGGTGTTTGGTAAACAATGTTCAAATTGTTTTAATTGGTTTGGCATTTTTTCCCGGGCATTAACTGGACAGTGTAATCCGGAGATAGTCTCCTTCCTGTCTTTGAAGTCTTGGAGAAGCCCATTGGACTGAGTGCGATCCACCTCTAGTCCACAGAGCTGCTGTCAGGAGTGATTTAAGTGAGCCTGGGTCAACCGGCTCCAGGGATGCTTTTTACCCTTAGTTCATAGGCTGCATGTAATGGACACTTTGGGAAAGTCACTTCTCATCTCTTATGCTGGTTCAGACTTCCTATCTGTCCCATCGCTCAAAGGGCTTATGGTCCAGCTTTGCCATACCATGTCTTGGTTCGTATTTCTTACTCGTCCATGTGTCGGGTACATCCTCTCTGGGTTCCTAGCTTCTAGAGGCAATATGGCCGTACCGATGTACAGAATTGAGAATTGAGCTGAGTGTGTGCATATACTGTATATATGATTATGCTCTTTCTCTCCCAGTCTTGCTCACACATGCATAATCAGGCGCACATACACACAGACACATGGTCCTAGTTTGTCAGGGTTCTGAGGCCAATGTCCTTTGCCAAGTCACTGAAACCTGGAGCCAGTCCCAGTGGACCGCAATGTTCACCAATGACAACAAACTGTTTCATCTCTCGACTTACAGTAATGTGTGTCTGTGTGTGTGTGTGTGTGTGTGTGTGTGTGTGTGTGTGTGTGTGTGTGTGTGTGTGTGTGTGTGTGTGTGTGTGTGTGTGTGTGTGTGTGTGTGTGTGTGTGTGTGTGTGTGTGTGTGTGTGTGTGTGTGGAGGTGTATCAGTGTGTGTGTGGATGTTTGTTTGTTTGTGTGTGTACGTGTATGTGAGAGTGGCTATAAAG
Source organism: Gadus chalcogrammus (assembly GCF_026213295.1). Classification (NCBI taxonomy): domain Eukaryota; kingdom Metazoa; phylum Chordata; class Actinopteri; order Gadiformes; family Gadidae; genus Gadus; species Gadus chalcogrammus. The sequence goes on from NC_079427.1 coordinate 18,192,663, forward strand.
TGATCGCTCATCAAAAATGAAACAACGTCATACACACAAACACATAAACACACAAACATGTTAGTGCCTGGCCACTAACATGAGGCACCGAGGGATCTGTTGTAACGCCTCAATAGTCACAGAGGCCGACCTCTAATGAGTCACACTTGTTGAAGACAAACACACACACCACACACACTTGAGGCACACACCACACACACACACACACACACACACACACACACACACACACACCACACACACTCCAAAGTGAGAGCTACTTATCTTCCTGCATTCCTTAAAATCCAGCCTCCTCTTGGGTCAGGAGCAAACTCTGGCTCCTGTGTGTGTGTGTGTGTGTGTGTGTGTGTGTGTGTGTGTGTGTGTGTGTGTGTGTGTGTGTGTGTGTGTGTGTGTGTGTGTGTGTGTGTGTGTGTGTGTGTGTGTGTGTGTGTGTGTGTGTGTGTGTGTGTGTGTGGTGAACTGTGATGTAGTTCTTGGTTTCACTGTCAAAGCAGTGAAGTCAGACACACGCACACACAAAGACAGAGCCCACAAACTTAATGGCCGACCCTTTATTCAGCAAGGTACTTTACAGACAGGTCCTAGATTGCTGCACTCTGAGTTACCCTATTGAACGTGTTAGTGTGTGTGTTTCTGTCTGTGTGTTTTTGTGTGTGTGTGTAGCTGTGTGAGCAAACATGGCTCATTGTCTCTGTGATTCCTGGACAAACAATAAAACACTTCAGTATGTGCCTCTATAGAGTAGCCACTTTAATATGCGTGTATGTGTGTGTGTGTGTGTGTGTGTGTGTGTGTGTGTGTGTGTGTGTGTGTGTGTGTGTGTGTGTGTGTGCGCGTGCGCGTGCGTGTGCGTGTGCGTGTGTGTGTGTGTGTGTGTGTGTTTGTGTGAGAGGGAACCACCACATTCAATGAATGTGGTCGTGAATTATAATTAGCTAATTAGCCTGTAAATAAATTATTGAACTGCAACGATCTGGTGGAGGTGAAACCACCAGACAATGCTGTAATTGTTGTTCTCTCTCTCTCTCCCTCTCTCTATATATATACCTCTATCTCCCTCTCTCTCTCTCTCTCTCTCTCTCTCTCTCTCTCTCTCTCTCTCTCTCTCTCTCTCTCTCTCCCCCTCATTGTTCTGATTGGACTCTCTCCCTACCCCCCCCCAGGACTTGGCCAGACTTCAGGTCCATCTGGAGGAGGTGCGTTTCTTTGACCTGTTTGGCTTCAGCCAGAAAGAGGAGAACTGGCTCTGCTTCATGTGTAACAACCCCGAGAAGGCCACAGGTACACACAACACAACACAACACACACACACACACACTCACACTCACACTCACACCCACACACACATACACAATCCTTCCAAGTAAACCCTGTATTTAAGGCCTATTTAACCTGTGTGACCTCCGTGGAGCTGAATGAAATCAAGGGGCTTGCTCGAGTCCTTTATGGATTTGTAAAACAAGCGATGCTGTGGTCTCTCCCACTCTCTGCGGAGGGGCCTTGACCCCCCGTGCCCTGGGCTCTGATCAGAACCATTTGTGCACCAGAGAGCTTGTGTGGTTGAGATGCTTTGAGTCAGAGTGGATTATGGGTAATGGTCATTTCACAGAACCTGGAAACGGAAAAGGGTCCCACAAGCGATTCGCTCCCTAAAGACCTCTTTAAGCCAATTTTACATTTGAGCATCGGTTGATTACTACCTCCACATTCTCTGTCAGTGAATTTATGTGTGTGTGTGTGTGTGTTTGTGTGTGTGTGTGCACGCCCTTGTGTTCTGACTGAAGCAACGAAAGACATCAGAAATGTGGCCGGTGTAGTTAACTAACCCTTTTAAAGTTCTGCTAAAGCTAATTACACTTTAAGGACATAAACTGTAACTGATTTCATCTGGGTGCACTGACTAGTGAGTGATAAAGAAGATACGGTATATATACACTATGCGACAAATGCTCGAAAACAAACACAGAGACATTGACACACACGGCCGCAAAATGTTCTGCTAGTATTTTAATTTACCGCCAGCACTCCATCATGTTCTTGGTAGCTGCGCTTGGTGCGTAACACAATACCCTGGATGGAACAAACTACAACAAAATTCGGCGCCATCAAGTATTTCGGGCCAAAACCACAATGAATGTCAAAATGACTGAAGAAAAATCAATAAGCAGCTAAGAAAACAATATATTGTGGATTTATTTTTTCCCACCAAAGACACATTAACACAAATGTGACACACAAAAACACACATAGAAAAAAAGGTAAAAGTATTAAAAGTATTTCCCCCCTTAAAGGTGTGTGTATGAGCCGGCCTGTGGGCCTGTAGAACCACTCCATCCAGCCGTCTTGTCTCCGTCTGGTCACTGAGTTCAGCTCCGTAGCCTCAAACCCAGCGGTCCAGACAGCCCTTCAGAGTGAAGGGGACGTGTAGGGGACGGGTTCAGCGCTGACATTAACACAGCTCTCTGGATAGGAGCCCCTCAATCTGCCCTCTTCTTGCCGTGGGTCTCACATGGAAATTGTTATTGGGGATATAAGAGCGGGGCTGAAACGAGGGCCGTGTGGACGTTTATGAATGCTGGAGTTGACTACTCAGGCAGGGGGGTTACCAGAAGGGGGGGGGGGGGGGGAGAGAGAGAGAGAGAGGGAGAGAGAGGGAGAGAGAGGGAGAGAGAGAGAGAGAGAGGAGAGAGAGAGAGAGGAGAGAGAGAGAGAGAGAGAGAGAGAGAGAGAGAGAGAGAGAGAGAGAGAGAGAGAGAGAGGACTTTCTGTCACCAGCAGCCTGCTGACCTGGGGTCAGCTGTCAGATGGGTACAACCAGCCACCGTAGAATTCCCCTGAGGCCACAACCTCAGACCGGAAGCGGTTTACATGGGAGACTGCAGGCAATTTGTGAGTGTGTGTGTGTGTGTGTGTGTGTGTGTGTGTGTGTGTGTGTGTGTGTGTGTGTGTGTGTGTGTGTGTGTGTGTGTGTGTGTGTGTGTGTGTGTGTGTGTGTGTGTGTGTGTGTGTGTGTGTGTGTGCTCGGCGTGTGTGTTTGTGGTGTAGCATTCGCAAGCAGCCCATCCGGGCGGTTCCATAGGCAATGTGAGTGAAGTCGGTGCTAAACAACACAGTGATTCTATGAGGGAGGCAGACCTGTATGATTGCCTCTACACTGTGTGCAGATGTCTTTCTCTAAACGTCTGGCAGTGGGGAAGTACCAGTTTGGGAGGCCACCCATCTGTGTTCTCACATAATATTCCCAGCAGTGTGTGGGGGGGAGAGGGGTGTTGAAATGTGGGACCCCCAGCAAAGACCCACAAAGCTCTCTCCCTGGAGCAGTGTTATACCTCAGACAGCTTACAGATGCAGTCGTTGTTTCAGAGAGAGAAAAAAAAAATACAATCCTCTGAAATTGTAAAGCTGTCGAATTCTGTCTGGATCTCCCGGCCCTACGGCATGAAGCAAATATTCCTGAGCAAGGCAGCTCGAGATCAGCCCCATGTTTAGCATCTCACCTCATTCTATATTTCCACCAAGGTCATTGTAAGTGTGTGTGTGTGTGTGTGTGTGTGTGTGTGTGTGTGTGTGTGTGTGTGTGTGTGTGTGTGTGTGTGTGTGTGTGTGTGTGTGTGTGTGTGTGTGTGTGTGTGTGTGTGTGTGTGGCAGGTAATGTCACTCGCTGTATAATAGATGGTATGGGGGGATTAAGGCAGGGTGTGTCCTCTTGTAATTTGGTAATTAAATTGAGGAGGCATGTTACCATTGATTTAAGGAATATACCGTGCTTTCACAGAGTTATGTTAAAGAGAATGTCGAATGCATGTTCAGCCAAGTAAAAGAGCTATTAGAAGTGCTATGGTTCACATCATCACAGCTAGGAAGCTTTGTCAATTTTTCAAGATGGTGAGAAATAAACATTGACATGCACCTAGATGTCAATTTTGGCTGCCAACATGTTTGTGTGTGTGTGTTTCTGTGTATGTTTGTGTGTGTGTGGGAGCCCAAAAGTTTGTGCATGCGATGTTTCATGCACGACTGTCACAAGTTCTGACAACATTGAGTGTTACATCAGTGACCCCACATTGACCTTTGACATTCTTCTAACATGAACTCACTGGCTCGACTTAAACGGGTTTGAAGTATGTTATTATTGAACGTTCAAATATAGGACTTCAACAAGCATAAGCGTCTGAACACTCATGAAGAAAGTAACATTCCATAGCAACAATAAGTCATGAAGATTTCCTCAAATAAAACGATGCATGTTACCGCAAAAATAGGTTTAAATTATTTAAATTAGGCAGTTTGCGTGTGGATAAGCACTCATGATCAACTGCAGTTGTATTTCCTTGGCCTCTCACGACATATGAAAGGTTCACGGCCCATTCCACTCCATGACATACTGTTTGCATTAGCAGCAGTTGCTTTGCCAATTATTTAGTCATTACTTTACATATGCGTATTGCTATGCTGAGTCTGCATTAAAGTATATTGCTATGCTTTCCGTGTACATTTAGAGAGCGAGAGTGGGGGAGAGATTGAGAGAGGGGGGAGATAAGCTGTAGGGTGGGGGAGGGATAGAGATAGAGAGAGGGAGGCAGAGATAGTTTGCATTGAAGGAGATATTGGGTGAGAACGAGAAAGTGAAAGAGTGGGGGAGAGAGAGAGAGTAGGGAAGAGAGAGGGGGTGAAAGCGAAAGACTGGGTGAGAAAGAGAGAGAGAGAGAGAGAGAGAGAGAGAGAGAGAGAGAGAGAGAGAGAGAGAGAGAGAGAGAGAGAGAGAGAGAGAGAGAGAGAGAGAGAGAGAGAGAGAGAGAGAGAGAGATTGTATGTTGATTACAAAACACGTTGATTACAAACCCACAAGGATGTTTATAGGAAAGTTTAAACAAGGCTCTGGAAATGTGTGCTTAAGAGCTCCTTTGTTGTCCTTTTTTGGGCAGTTTAAGAAGAGAGATGGCTCAGGAAATGTTAGGAAGGTGAGAGAGATGGTAGATAAGAAAAGCAATCACTTCTGTCCTTGGATGTGAGTCACGGCTTCAGTCAAAGGTTGGAGGAGGAAAACAGAGTGATGAGGACAGAGGGACTGAACCGAGGACCATGGGTGAGGGGGAGGGAGATCGTCGATCAGCCACCCTGTTCTTGTTAACGTCGGAGCCTCAACAACTCTGTTTATACCTGCAAAGGTATAGAGAGGGGGGAGATAAGCTGTAGGGTGGGGGAGGGATAGAGATAGAGAGAGGGAGGCAGAGATAGTTTGCATTGAAGGAGATATTGGGTGAGAACGAGAAAGTGAAAGAGTGGGGGAGAGAGAGAGAGTAGGGAAGAGAGAGGGGGTGAAAGCGAAAGACTGGGTGAGAAAGAGAGAGAGAGAGAGAGAGAGAGAGAGAGAGAGAGAGAGAGAGAGAGAGAGAGAGAGAGAGAGAGAGAGTAGGCGAGAGAGAGGGAGAAAGTTAGCATTGAAGGAAAGTGGGTGAGAAAGAGAGAGTGAGAAGGCATGTGTGGGTTGGGGGGGATGGTGTTTGTTTCCCAGAAAAATGTTTTCGTTGGAGGGCGACAGTGGGGCGAGGTTGGGGTCTGTGGGGGGGGGGGGGGGGGGGTTGTTTGGGACTCTATGACACGTACATGATGTAGGGCTCTGCTAAAGCACTGGAATGTGTTTGAAGTGAGCGGTAATGAGCAGTGTGGGGTCTTAAAGTCCAGCGTGTGCTCCTGCTGCTGCTTTATGATACAGGAGGTAAAGTACATCCTGACTTTGTGAGGCTGTCACTCTGAACCATCCCCATCATGCGAGGGGGGGGGGTGTTTGTGTGTGTGTGTTGGTAAGTAAAAAGTAAGTACCGTAAGTAAATGTAATTCATAAAGTAGTGCTGTACAGCGGATAACAAAAAAGACATGTTATGTGTAAATATTCCTAGATAATGAACGACAAGGAGGACCCCCTAGCAGTAGGGGGGGGGGGGGGGGGGGTAGGCTGTGCTCCCCTTCCTGGAAGCACGCAGCCCTCCAGAGACTCTCTGGCCCATCAAACTGAGACCGAGCGTATGGAGCCGTCAACACCCCTGCCGCGTTGTGTAATGCGCAGTGCACTGTCGAGGTGTCTCCAAGGGTTATTTAAGTCTGGGACTCCAATGTGCCGGGGTCGTGATCCCCAGGAGTGGCCCATATGACAGCTCCTCACGGGGGGGGGGGCCCCGGGCCGAGGTAGTCCCCTGTGGTGAAGGACCTTTTGTGGATGTTTTTTCCACACAATGGGTTGTGAAACTCATAAAGTGTGGCGGACGATTTGTAGCTGTTGTTGGATTATTGTGTTTACGCAAGGCAAGAGTTACTGTGTGTTTTACTGTGTGTGTGCCTGTGTGTGTGTGTGTGTGTGTGTGTGTGTGTGTGTGTGTGTGTGTGTGTGTGTGTGCGTGTGCGTGCGTGTGTGTGTGTGTGTGTGTGTGTGTATGGGGGGGGGGGGGGGTCCATTGTTAAATGAAACCGTTTCTAGCTTGATACCTTATTAGGAGTATTCCTGGTACCTGTTTGTGAACAGAACAAGTAGATCTAGTCTGAATTGAGACACCCTATGGCAGAAGTGTGGCTTGGTTTGACTGTAGCCCTACTGGTTGCCATAGTCACCAGGAGTGAACCATAGTGGATTTAACAAGGTTACCTTAAACTAAAACTAAACTCAAACTAAAAAGTGTATATTGAAATTGGAATACATACGGAAATGTATGACATTTTATTAAATCAATCTATGAACTCAAATGAAATCTATCTATAAAGTATAAAGAAACGTTTAAATGAAGTGCATAAAACCAGGCTAGACAGGCGTAAAGGACTTGGAACTGGATTTGATGTTTCCTTGAAATGTTGCCAACCGGGGGGTTTATCTATTGTTCTTCCTGCGGCTCGGGCTGAGCGCTCCATATACCGTCACTCCCTCCTACTGAGTTCTCGAGAAAGCATCTTGGTCAATGACAGTAAAAATGTCTGTGTGGTTCTTTGAACAATGACCCTAAGTTACAATTTAACAAAATCCAAATTGTTATTCGTTCCTTTCTTTGTGGGTGTATTCACGTGTGTGTTTTCACGTTATTTGCTTTAAGAGTAAACACTCTGTACAGTAACATGATGGACGCATCAGAAATAGACCTACCCTAGGGAGCCGAACTAACCGTGTTGGAGTGTTGGAAATGCGTGTCAGAATCCATTTCACACAGATACTTAATGTCCATTCAAACAAATGGCATTTGTTGTTGGGAAACAACAAACACAATGCTCCAAAACTACAACAGCCAATGCCAGTAAAGCATGATAAATCATGCATGGATTTAGCGAGAAAGTATGACTCGTTGATTTATTTGCAGAAACATACGGTAACAAATTCAGTTGTGCAATATAAGGAAATGCTGTGGAGAACCAGCAAACACAACGGAGTACAGCCCTCTCTGTATTGGGGACATCGAGAGGTACGGTGAAGTGAAGCAAATGAATTGGTCTGGATCTGTATTTCTGATAAAACATATAGTCTTCTGAGGTGTAAAAGGGTATGCCCTTTGTCACCTGATGTTACATCAAATTGCTATCCTTCTACATAGAGGGCTTGTGCTCCCGGCTCCTTTCCCTGCCCTGCCACTGCCATTTTCAAATTTCAATCACAGTTGCAAATAACGCCACTAATACAGTAATACACTTAAATATAAAACGACTGGGCTATGGGCTGTCTTCTTGATGTGTTTGTGTGAGTGTGTGTGTGTGTGTGTGTGTGTGTGTGTGTGTGTGTGTGTGTGTGTGTGTGTGTGTGTGTGTGTGTGTGTGTGTGTGTGTGTGTGTGTGTGTGTGTGTGTGTGTGTGTGTGTGTCTGTGTGTGTCTGTGTCTGTGTGTTTGTATGAGTGTGTGTATGTGTGAGTGTGTGTGTTGTTAGCTGCTGTATTCTCTTCATTCTACTAAGTCCCTCTGGAGGCTGCCAGGTATAATAAGCGTTTGAAGGGTTTGTCTTTTCCCCCTCTGCTAAGAAACAGACCCTCGTGAGTCATAGTGATCGCGGGCCAAAAGGTCGACAACCACTTGCTTGTCCGTCGGGGGGAGCTGAGTTACTCATGCATGGGAACACCAAAAGGGTCTCTGTGGGTCATGCTGTGTTCTGATGGAGGCGCCACCAACCAACGTCCTGACTGACCGTAACACCGGAGTCGGCCAAAACACCAGAGAGCTTTGCCTGGGCGCCGCGTCAACATTACACACACGCACACATTATATTGCACTCAAGAAAGAATAAATAAATGAAACATTTTCCACCCAAAACCAGAAAGTTGTTTTGGTGGACTGTTTGTAATCAGAGCAGGACGTGTTGTAGTTTCGTGGGGTATTCTTGTACTGATGACGTGCTGTGTTCTGTTTCAAATCTTGAGGTTCTTGAGACTCCGAACAAAAGCCTTTTCGATGCCAATAATGGGGTCTGCTTATTGGCTGGGCTCGACTCTGTCGGTAGCCTCTGTCCCAGTTTCAAGGATGTCTGACCGCAGGCCGTAGCGTTGGGATATGCATGGGGGATGTCGCTCTCGGCCGGCCTTTAAACAAATATATCAGAGTCCTGCTTCAATTACTGCCAGTACTGCTCCACGTCTGCTCAATCGACAAGAATAGACCTTGAAGGAGGTCGCTCTGATAAGGGACAAAAATAATAAAGTCGTCTAGATAAAAAGGAATGTATGTAATGAACAAACAGAAGAATTTAACAAAACATATCTGTTAGTGACATGCTAGTTATTTTTCATTGATGTATAAAATATATATTTACTTCTTACATTAAGTAGCATAGGTTGTTGTATTTCAGTTTTTTGGACTATTATTAATCAATTTTTTTTTGTTTATTTGATTATTTGTATTTATTCCAGGTCCTTCTACAAAGAGTAGTCTAAAGAATGTGCAAGCAAAATCACAACCCTTTTTTACCAGAGTCTAGGCACGTCAGGTTAGGGCTGTCAACAATCAACAATAAAACCAAGGGGTTGGTTTCAGGCTTTAGGTTTTGTTTTTTTGGGTGAGGGGGGTTTCTACAAGGCACCCTGGATCAGTTTGTTCTCGTCAAACAATCCCAGGGGGTCCTCGGATGGGAACGTTCTTTGGGGTCTGGGTTCCTGATAAACGCAGAGGGCTTGCCCGGGCCCATGGTATCCGGACGTTCCCGCTTGCCCCCTGGGTCGGGGTTCCTGTCCCTGACCAAATATACAATGTACACGGACCATGAGAGTAGTATTTTGTATTCATTATGATATTTTTTACTCTTGTGTACATGTGTCAGTTATGTCATGCTGTGTGTGTGTGTGTGTGTGTGTGTGTGTGTGTGTGTGTGTGTGTGTGTGTGTGTGTGTGTGTGTGTGTGTGTGTGTGTGTGTGTGTGTGTGTGTGTGTGTGTGTGTGTGTGTGTGTGTGTCCTTGTAGTTGTGAACCAGGAGGGCCAGCCTCTGATGGAGGGCCGGCTGAAGGAGAAGCAGGTTCGCTGGAAGTTCATCAAGCGCTGGAAGACCCGGTACTTCACCCTGGCAGGAAACCAGCTCCTGTTTCGCAAATCCGGCAAATCCGTACGTCGCTGCCCTTTTTACAACCCCTGGTGGAAGATCACACATACACACACACACACACACACACACACACACACACACACACACACACACACACACACACACACACACACACACACACACACACACACACACACACACACACACACACATACAGAGACACGCATACACACACACTCACTCATTCACTCACACACTCATAAATAAAAAGAAAAGAAAAAGGTACACTCACAGGGGTAATCGATGTGATCGATGGGACACACACAAGTGGGGGAGAGCAGACACACATAGTTTATGTATGTCGTTGCACGTGCGTGTCCGGGTGAATTCTCCCCCTGCTCCACGTTCGGTCACACACACACGGTGAGCGGCGAGCGGGTGAACGGTAGGAGACGGCACCTCGTGATGTGTGCCCGTGCACCAGAGAGGTCAGTGAAGCAGACTGTGATAACTAACCGGCCACGGGACGAGGGCTTTGGCAGGAGATCAGGGAGCAGAAAGTCCAAACATCTCAAAGTAGCCCGTGCTTCATGAAGAAATATGTTACGAAGGTATAGTGTGTGTGTGGATGTGTGTGTGTGGATGTGTGTGTGTGTGTGTGTGTGTGTGTGTGTGTGTGTGTGTGTGTGTGTGTGTGTGTGTGTGTGTGTGTGTGTGTGTGTGTGTGTGTGTGTGTGTGTGTGTGTGTGTGTGTGTGTGTGTGTGTATGTCTCTGTGTGTTTGTGAGTGTGTGTGTGTGTGTGTGTGTGTGTGTGTGTGTGAGTGTGTGTGTGTGTTCACACGTGTTTGTGTGTGCATGTGTTTGTAAGCGCATTCAGATTTCTTGGGAGTATGCCTCTCTTTGAAACAACCCCTCGCTCTGATCACTATACGACCATCTCCATACCGTATCCACAGCCAAACGGGGAGGGTCCTCTGGTTCTGCCAGGGACATATTACCGTAATCATCCACCGAAACCCAGGGGGAGAGAGGCAGCACAAAAGGGGGAAAGAAGCCCAGACACCACAAGCTCCATGGTTGTGATTCTCCGGGGGGCCAAAGAGACTACCTGGGAATCAGGGAAATATGTTTCTAATGATTGTATAAATAGAGGTCCGGGAATCCTGTCTCACTCCACACAATAGGCTTTGTCCTGCTCCTCCAGATGGTAGCCCTCCACCCCCCCATGAAGGCCCGCAGATCTGGAAGGACTTGAGTCTTTTGTTTGTCTCAGAGTCTTTGGAGAGTGGGTCTATGGACGGGGGGGGGGGGGGGGGGGGGGCTTGCATGTTGTGTAAGACCTCACCTAACACCCGTATATTTAGTGAGTGAGTGATTTAGAAAACAATGCTGTGTTATTCTGTCTCAAATTGAGTAATAACGGAAGAATTTTTGGTGTAATTCGGAATGATTGAAGCTAATGTTGCGTTAGTTGTTTGCGGGTCTATTTTCACATAGCTTTAGACCCCTAGGGTTGTCCCCATGTGACGTGTTTGTTTGTGCACGTGCGTGCACGTGTGAGTTTGTGTGTCGCAAGCACGGGATTGTGTGTGTGTGTGTTTGTGTGTGTACGTGCATGCTTACGTGTTTTGTGTGCGTGTTTACTTCCGTTGATGCCGACTAGGACTTTGACGAGGGGCTCAACGTGCTACAAATCTGAGCTCTGGAGCCTAATATAGATTTAGTGTGCTTTGCTTAGAGACACTCCCTTGGCCCTGGCTTCAAACCCTGGGGTTCTTTGGTGGGGGGGGGGGGTCTCAAGCAGTACCAAGCAGTACAATGGGAGTCTGAGCTTTATGTATACAGTTTTATCCTCCCTGACAATTGATGGTACCGCAGATATAAAGGTCTTTCCTGGTCTAGCCTGGTCTCTGTGCTTGACAGCAACGACCCTAGCCAGGGCTTAGCCCTCCAGTGGGAACACATGTGCATGACCTCAGGCTTCTGAAAGCTTTTCAAGACCCTCTGCAGCAACAACAGGAGAGGATGTGGATAAATAAACCAAAAGCCTAGCGCAAAAAGGAGCTCGGTATACACACACACACACACACACAATCCCAGTCCTAATTACCGGGCCACCTTGTGAGCCTGCGCCAGGGCTATTAGCACTTCCTTCCTTGGTAACAAATGACAATAAACCTCAGTGTTCACGCTCCGGTCCCGGGACACAGCAGCTCCCCGTCTCTGGAGGGAACGGTACAGAATGAAGCGTTAAACCGGAGGTCACTGTAGCTGGATGTTGAAGGCATACTGGAAATGAGTCCCTGCAGGAATTACATGACAGAAATGGGAATCTGAATGCACATCACAGAGAGGGAGGCATGTTTGCACACCTAGAGACGTAAAGGTGTGTTATTAGGGTCTGATTAAATGAGATGGCACCATGCAAATGTGACAAGTTATTATACATTAAGACATTAAACACATCTTAATGTTTCGATATTTGATTACTATATCAGTAATCAATATGTTAACTTTTGAAATGTTGTCATTTGAAATGTGAACAAAACTCCCGTCTTTTCTCTAGGCTTTGGGACATCTCACTTGTAATAAACGTTATTCCAACTCTAAATGCCAAATGCTTGGCAACCACTCTGTGTGCCTTCTCCAGCACGTTTTAAATAAACCCCTATTCCCCCTGTCCTTAACGAAGTCTTAAACAGGGTCTCAAGTCACACTAGCATTAAGGACTGCATCATTCCAATGCACATTTGAGATATTAATAACCATATGTCATTTGGAGACATTTATCAGTTAATTCATGCTATATTTATTCTTTCTTTTTGTACTTGACTTTTTTAAACTGGGCTTTTACATGATCGAGATAAAAGTTGAGCTAACCTACTACCAAACCTACGGAAGAGGATTAGGGCCACACATGTAAAAAAAAATTAAGTTCTGACTTTATTCTCAGAATTCTGACATTAATCTCAGAATTCTGAGATTAAAGTCAGAATTCTGACATTAATCTCAGAATTCTGAGAAAAAAGTCAGAATTCTGACATTAATCTCAGAATTCTGACTTTAATCTCAGAATTCTGAGAAAAAAGTCAGAATTCTGACTTTAAAGTCAGAACTACGGGTATCTGTAAGGACCAACCTCCGTGGGAGAGACACTTTGCTTTATGCAGTTGGAGGAAACCTATGGAAAGCCGGTAAAAGTGCAAAACCGCACGGAATCCGTGCGGTTTGGCAAGAATTCCGTACGGAATCCGTATGGATTCCGTACGGTTTTGAATGTCTAATAGCCGCGAATATTAGTCATTCACTCCGGCTATAGTTATTCACTCCGGCTATTAGTTATTCTCTCCGGCTATTAGGTATGCAGAAAGAGCCCTCCCTCTTCTTTGCTTGACCACTAAGTTTGAAGGCTGTCTAACCAATCAGTGATGAGAAATACCAGACTAAAGTAACGTATTGTCGAGACTAGAGCTGCAGTGCCTCCATGTTTCGCCGTAACATAAAGCTGTGTTGTCTTTACTAGTTTCACTACAATGTAATGACCACCACTAGCTAGTGGAAAATACATTTGTGTTTAGTACAGTGATATATTTGTATATGTTAGGCTATATATTGAGATGGCAGTGTGCGAAATACCCGTCAATATTCGGGGATGCCCTCATCCCCAGATTGTTCTCGATATGCAGTAGCCAGCTAGGCCATAACATTACAATATTTCATGGATGCAAGCAAGCCAAGACAATCAATCTATATCTATAGCCTACATGACAACACACGCACACGCACACGCACACGCACACACACACACACACACACACACACACACACACACACACACACACACACACACACACACACACACACACACACAGACACACACGCACACACACGTTAAACACACTGGTAAAGCAGGAGCCTGCATTGGCTAAAGTTGTTGGGATGCACGTTATTTTATAACAGGGAGGGCTCACCAAGTCCAGTATTCAGAATTCAAAGCATTTATTCACAAATACGTTCTATTTTTTTGACAAGCGGAGCCGATCCTGTGCAAGTATGCAAATTAGCCATGTGCGCGAAACAGAAGATAGACGCAATGTAACTGATTGTTGTGCATTGTTGTGGATATGTAGGCTGGTTAGTTGTGGTTGTTTGTGGTCTTAGTGAAACAGCTTTGCCTTGGAGTTGGAGTGATTGTGTGAATGTGCGAGAGAGAGCGCACCTGCCGTGGTGATGTTGGGCTTGTTGTGGGCTTATATGTGATCAATGATGTTGGCTATCTGTCTGATCGTATTAGCTGTAGATCGGTCATACTGCAGGCTCTCATTTGCAAATGCACTGATTGTGTGCCCGTCTCCGATATGCTATATACCTGGCATTTATTCAGTTCATGTTCTTCTGAGTGCGCAAGAACGGTGCCAATTATGGTCGTGTTTGCATTGTAATGCACAACTTTGCCCCTCCCTGTTATAAAATAACGTGCATCCCAACAACTTTAGCCAATGCAGGCTCCTATTGCTTTACCAGTGTGTTTAATGTGGGTGCGTGTGTGTCTGTCTGTGTTTGTGTGTGTGTGCACATGTAGGCTACAGATATAGATTGATTGTCTTGGCTTGCTTGCATCCATGAAATATTGTAATGTTATGGCCTAGCTGGCTACTGCATATCGAGAACAATCTGGGGATGAGGGCATCCCTGAATATTGACGGGTATTTTGCACACTGCCATCTCAATATGACTAATAGCCGCGGCTATTAGTTCCGTACGGATTCCGTACGGAATTCTTGCACTTTAACCGTGCCATTCTAGGGCCGGATTGTGGCCTTCTTGGCTTTCCATAGGTTTCCTCCTACTGCATAAAGCAAAGTGTCTCTCCCACGGAGGTTGGTCCTTACAGATACCCGTAGTTCTGACTTTAAAGTCAGAATTCTGACTTTTTTCTCAGAATTCTGAGATTAAAGTCAGAATTCTGAGATTAATGTCAGAATTCCGACTTTTTTCTCAGAATTCTGAGATTAATGTCAGAATTCTGACTTTAATCTCAGAATTCTGAGAAAAAAGTCAGAATTCTGAGATTAAAGTCAGAATTCTGACTTTTCTTCTCTGAATTCTGAGATTAATGTCAGAATTCTGACTTTTTATCTCAGAATTCTGAGATTAATGTCAGAATTCTGAGATTAATGTCAGAATTCTGACTTTATTCTCAGAATTCTGAGATTAAAGTCAGAATTCTGACTTTTTTCTCAGAATTCTGAGAATAAAGTCAGAATTTAATTTTTTTTTACATGTGTGGCCCTAATCCTCTTCCGTACAAACCCCATTCAGTTCAGGTCGGTTTCTTTTTGGGAGAAAATATGAGCTCCATATGTGCTCCGTTCTCCACCTTTTGTTTCTCATAAGCCTTATCTGCTATGTATGTCTTGATCTTCTCCCTGCAGAAAGATGAGCTGGAAGACATCCCCATTGAACTCAGCAAGGTGCAGAGTGTCAAGGTAAGAACCAGTTGAGAAAAGCCTGACATATTGAGGACAATCCGTCGATAACAGACTGCAGTCTTCCGTTTCCCACCCAGTATATCGTTACCAGGCACCTTTACATCGGTGCACAAACAGATTTGTGTCTGTGATGTCATTTTTCCAGAGGGATCCATTTTCCCTCATATTCAGGGTCCTATTACGTCGAAGGGTTGTATGTATAATGCAGACAACTCACCCGGGCTTTTCTAGACGAGACAAGTTGCTCTCCGCTGTCTCATTAGAAACAGCAGCCCTACTATGCTATAGCAGAATTTCCGGGGGAGACGGTTTAGAGTCTGGGCCAGAATCCAGAAGCGGCAGGGGGCTGAGTGCCGCCTCGTTTCCTGTTGTGATATGCTACAGAAGAAACACTCCATCACTCAAGCCAGGAAGCCTTCAGAAGGGGATTATAATAACCGTATTATTACAGTGGCCGGTCCTCACAGTGTTGATTGGAAACCTTTCCAGACAAATGACGTTTTGCTTTGACCCGCCCGGAAGCTGCAATTACACGGTCACAGACCTTGCTTCGTGCAACGTCATTGGTGGAAAACGAAGTGAAACCTCCCGTTGACCAAGTTGTGCGAGTCTGCTATCAGACCTCAGATTATTAATCAAGTCTGCTATCAGACATCAGATCATTAAACTAGTCTGTTATCAGACTTCAGATCCTTATTCTAGTCTGCTATTAGACATCAGATTATTAATCTAGCCTGCTATCAGACATCAGATCATTAAACTAGTCTGTTATCAGACTTCAGATCATTATTCTAGTCTGCCATCGGACATCAGATCATTCATCTAGTCTGCTATCAAACATCAGATCATTAATCTAGTCTGCTATCAGACCTCAGATTATTAATCTAGTCTGCTATCAGACCTCAGATTATTCATCTAGTCTGCCATCAGACATCAGATCATTCATCTAGTCTGCTATCAAACATCAGATCATTAATCTAGTCTGCTATCAGACCTCAGATTATTAATCTAGTCTGCCATCAGACATCAGATCATTCATCTAGTCTGCTATCAAACATCAGATCATTAATCTAGTCTGATGTCAGACATCAGATTATTGATTATCTAGTCTGCTATCAGATTGTTAATAGAGACTCCAGTCATTCTCTCATCCAGCCCCTCCCACTCTGTTTTACACCCCCCAGGTGGTGGCCAGGAAGCGGCGGGATCGGGGGCTGCCGCGCGCCTTCGAGATCTTCACCGACAGCAAGACGTACGTGCTGAAGGCCCAGGACGAGAAGCACGCAGAGGAGTGGCTGCAGTGCATCAACGTGGCCGTGGCCCAGGCCCGCGAGAGAGAGAACCGAGAGGCCACCACCTACCTGTAACGGGCGGGCAAACCGCTAGGACCCGTCTCTGAGTTGCGGCCATCTGGGGTAACGCCACCCGCTGCCCAAAGGGGATTTATTTTGGTCTTCTTGGGGAAAAAAGTCCAGCGTGCGTTTGGGAATTATTCTTATCGTAAAAGAGGGATTGTTTTGAAGCTATGATCAAGAAGTGTTGAATTGCCTCTCGTTTCTCTAAGAACCCTGTTGTTGTTGCCCCTGGGTTGTATGGAAACAACACATGACTTCACGGGGGTTTGAGTGGACAGATGATGAATACTAATTGAATTACACATGAACGATACCCACTCCTGTCCGACCGGTCTCAGAGACTGTCGCTCACACACTGCTTTACATTGATGGAACCATAACAAACTGTGAACACAAACGCACATGCACAGAGACTTTACCCACATGCAGAGTTGTTTGTGGCAATGTGCGGGAGGGAGATTAATTCAAGTATTCATAAACAACTCACAGCAAAGTTAAAAGAGGCTAAATTTGTTATTTTGAAAACAGCATACGGACGTATGCCAATGTTCCCACACAGGAACTCGCACGCACCCATACTCTCTATCACACACATTCACACACACAAAAACACAGACCACACACACACACACACACACACACATACACACACACACAATACAAAGAGAATACAATAGGACACCAAATACTACTTTGCACAATAAGCAATTGAACCATATCGCAAAAAGATCAAGAACTCTTGTCAGGAGAATATAAATCAGCAATATAATGTTCACCATAATCAACCCCTTGAAATGATAAATACAGATACAGATGCACACAACGGGCCAATATGTGTTTGTCACGATGATTCACCAGTGCAGATCCTGGCCAGTGAATCCGCAGCGGAGCGATGCAGTGTGCGCTCTGTGTTTGTTTGACTTGGGCAGAGGTACGGTGTCACATGAGACGATGATAGCTCCATGGAAGCGCGGAAAGCAGCAACATGTTGATCCAGTTTAAGGCGAAACCGCGTGGGATCCCCTCAGCACCTCGACGACACTAATGCATCTCCGGGACATTCACATTGGTGACCTCTGAAGCTGTCCAACAGTAGCTGTGGGAGTCCGTTGTGCTTGCTGTGTTCCGAAACGTTGGCCCGCTGGACACAATGTTTTGCACGAAGCAATAAGAGTTTCCTCTAAGAAATTAGGGTCCAGTGGAGCCAGTGGGCCTCATGCAGACTCTCAACATGTAGCAATAAGTCATGCACATTAAGCAGCATGCACCCGCTCTGGGCGCTGTGGGGAAGATGAAGACCCACATAATGGACAGCAGATGAGGGGAAACAGCGAATAATGGTTAGGTGTGTGTGTGTGTGTGTGTGTGTGTGTGTGTGTGTGTGTGTGTGTGTGTGTGTGTGTGTGTGTGTGTGTGTGTGTGTGTGTGTGTGTGTGTGTGTGTGTGTGTGTGTGTGTGAGTGCCAGTGCATGGGTGCATGCCTGCTTGTGTGTGTGTGTTTTTTCCATTATGTGTGTGTGGAACAGTTTCAATGTGTGTGTTTGGGTGTGTATACGATATAGGACCTATGGCACTACTGGATATTTATTCGTTATAGTAATGTCATAATATGCTAATAATTCTAAGTGGGATTGGCTTACTTAATGGAAGATGCAGTACAACTCTTCTGTCTTAATAAACATTCCTCTAACAGATCAGTGGTTGTGTGTGTGTGTGTTTGGGGGGGGGGGTGTGGGTGTGTGTGTGTGCATGTGTTACCTGTGTGCCCTTGTCCATGAAAAGCAGCTTCCAGTTGAAAACTTAAACCTTTTGTCAATTGAGACTACAGCTATAATACAGTATGGTATTCTATTTTAATCCAATTGGCAAAACCTGTCCACAGTATTTGTTCTCTTGCCTCAAAATAGAACTTTAGCCTACTTGTTCCAAGTGGCTCATTTCTGTCTCCTCTTTCCGGAAGCATTTGGCCTCAGCCCACTTAAAACCATGAGGCTACATGTCATATCAGCACTGCTATAAACTAGATAGGCTTGGATCTCTGTTACTCCACATCGCTGATGATGGTTGTGGCCTATTTTTGGACTTTTCTTAAAGACAGGATGCGTGACCCAGGCCTCTTGCTATAACAAGCCCTTGAATGGACTACGCTGTTGCTTTAATAGCCGGAGTTCGGCCGCAGCAAGGTTATTGGTGGTTTCCTCTGGGGCTCATTTTGAGGAGGAAACTGAGCATGCTCTGTGGGTTCGGATGGAAGGCGTATTAGCGTAAGGGCTTTACGTCTTCAGGAGCCAAACCCAGGATCCGATACGTCCTTGCACTCTCCCAGTTGGCGCGACTTTTACCAGGACTTGCAGGAATATATAAAAGATGCCTGTATTGTTGCGTTGTAGTCCTCCTTTTGTTTGAAACCCTGGGGATTGGCTGAAATGAAGACTCAGCGGTCCGTCCGAATTCACGAGACAACCACTGCGAAACCTTCCGGCGTTTCACACACAGCAGAGAACAGTGTGCGTTGAGCTGCCTCGTCTCACACATGATATCATTTATACCCTTCAGTCCCAGTATCAACCTCCCTTGTTTATTTATTTTGCTGGCCCTTGATCTAAAAGATGTGTGCATCTGGCTATGCAGCCCAAGTTGAATGGAAGGCCAGGCGGATAGCGTTGGCACAAATACTAATTCCTGATTGAGGGCCAGCCATTGGTTCAGCATTTCTTATTTTGCTTATCTTTCTTCTAAAGAAAAAATAATAGGAATAAATAAGTTCTTCCATGTTTGTAGTTATGGCCACTAATCCAAATGTGTTTGTACAGATATATTTCCGACACATATGTGTATTTCCACAGGCTCTTTAAACAACGGGGCCCTGATCCGGCTCGCTGCGTCGCCCAATGTGGCAGAGCCGAACCATCTGGCAGCGATCGGGGTAAAATAAACAATTTGTTTATACAATTTGCCCTAAGAGCCATAAGCCAGGTCACCCATAACCTTGTTGAGGTCATCTCCCATCGGCTCCAAATGTAGCATGAAGCTGACTTCAGGCTTATTGTAGCACTTCCTATGTTCCATCAGGGATCAGAATCAATCACATTCACGTGATTGATTCTGATCCCTGATGGAACATAGGAAGTCAATCACATTCATGTGATTGATTCTGTCAACCTTTGCTGAAACGTGCTCAAATGGGCGGCATGTAGCTCAGGAGGTAGGCTGGTAACAGCAAGATTGCTAGTTTGAGCCTCCTAGAGTGTTGAGGTGTCCCTGAGCAAGGCACTCAACCCTAACAGCCCCTGACGAGCTGACTGTCGCCTTGCATGGCTGACGCCGCCGTCGGAGTGTGAATGTGTGCATGAATGGGTGAATGTCAGGCAATATTATAAAGCACTTTGGGTGGCCTCTGGTTATAAAAAAGCGCTATATAAATGCAGTCCATTTACCATCCATTTACCAAATGAATTTTCCAAAAGCTGTGTAAACAGGGCTGATGTTATGCACTGGTGTATCTATATTTGTATATCTGTCTACCTGTCTACCTATCTATCTATCTAAAATAAGATTAGACAAGATACGTTATCCATCCCAGATGGGAAATAGGATCAATCTGTCAGCCTGTCTGTCTTCCTGTCTGTCTATTCCTTGTGTAGAAAGAAACTCTGTATTCTCAGTAGAATAAAGCACAATGTGATTATCTATAGAAAGCAGAGGATGTAGTCTAAACTGCCAATGGAAATATGTTACACTGAATATTTGAAGAATCAACACTGACTGTTTAATTCTGAAAGTGATTGACAAGAGTATTAATGTCCTGTTGTTGGTGTCAGCACAGAGCCTTGTGTACGAAATCATAAAGATATGTCATGTTTTTAACTTTAGAGTGCCATTTTACTAACAGTTGATTTCAGTTTAGATTTTTTAATGAGGTCAATATTTATTTTTACATGTAGAGCTATTACTTTTACCAGATTGGAATACCAATGTCTGTCTTCCTTCTATATTGAAAAGAATTAAAGTTATAGTTATATATTTTGGCTATGAAATTGTGGTCCATTTCTGATTTATATGTATGCATGTATGCCGCTGCCTTGTTGATCTTCCAAATTACCTGTTAAACATTAAAAATCAAATCAAATGAACACACGGCGACATTAACATATGTTAAAGAATTTGGCCGGTTTGTTAAGACCCCAGGTTTATTGTTGACATTGTCTAAGTAGATGTAAATCAGCCTTCATTTTTATTCAACTCACCTCCTCTCTTGGTGTAGATCTGGCAGTTGGCCATCTGTTGACAAACATTAGAAAGCATTTCCAGAATTCTGCCCTATACTTTACACAGCCTGTAACAAAGACACTATGTGTGCACTTTGTATGCGCTTAACTGGCTATGAAAAAAAAAAGCCGCGAAAACAGGTGTTTAGGATAAAATTGATGTCAATAGATGGCTAACTAACGATTTGCGGAACCCGTCTACAACGCTAGAAGGGGGAATTGAACAAAAATCCCGGCTGATTTACATCTCAACATGGGCAAGTCAACAACTAACCTGGGATCTTACTAAACTCTCTTTCTCTCTCTCTCTGTTTTTTCTTTACGCTTCCCAAGGTAGTATTGTAGCCATTGAACTGATTTTAGAAAATGTTATGAAATAGTGGGACTTCTATGTGGATTTCCCAATAGGCACACTGGCAAACTCACATTAACAGTAATAACTATTTCCCTGACTCCAAAAGGTTGCTCCATTCCATCCTTGAATCAAGAACAGAGTATCAGCGGTTTGGGAATTTCTGGTGGCCCATCATATGCTAATAAATATGACCCCCACATTCCTTCCAGGGAATCCACACAAACTAGCTTATTTTACCGAACGCATGCTTCGCTACTTGTGCAACCCATTAAACTGCTAATTCTTTCTTGGAAATGGTTTGAGAACAGTCACCTTACTACATAAGGCTGTACAAAGTGACTAAAGTACCTATTTTTTTTATGGGATGACTAAGTATGTGTTATTTTATCTGATGAATTAATCTTTTCTTATTTAGTCAGCTGAATGTATTACTTTCTCATTCTATCCAGGATAAATAAAGTACATTTTATAATCCTAATCCTTATCCTACATTCAAACATGTGATTCTTTAAAAGCACTTTATTTAATCAGAGATTAATAAAGTAGGCCTACTTATTTGATGGGGGTTTAATTAAGTAGGTATTTTATTTTCCAGTGGGGCAGCGGAGTGAGCTGTCGCTCACCATCCCTGGGTTAGGGTTAGGGAGTCCAACGTCAAATATGACCTCTGACCAGATCCATGTCTGGCGTCTCGGTGGCACAGCGGTGCGAGCCCCTGGGTATCACCTCGGGAGACCCCGTTTCAGGTCCGTCCGCAGGCTGTCTCTATGGAAACCCGAAGTTATATGGGAAATGTAACTGTGTGAATTTAATGTCAACATAAGCTCTGACCTCTGCGTAGAAGGCATCTCAGTGGTGCAGCCGACAGAGCTTTCGGTTAACAGCTCTCGGTACCTGACTTCAAGTGCTGGGTCCATGGAAACCGTATTCATTTACATTTCTATGCAAATTATGACCTCCAAACAACATCGACAGCGTCTTTGTGGCACAGCAGTGCAAAATATGTTTTTCGCTCTGGGGACCTGGTTTGAAGTACCTCAGAGGTTTGAAGTCCCCCTATCTTTGCTTGCATGACAATTTTTTGTTTTTTCCAGTACTGTTTTTTATGGGAACTGCGCGAATTTTACCTGCATTTTACAGTATCTTACCACATATAACCTGCATTTTACCTGCATCTTATGTGCATCTTAAATATTTGACCAATATATAAACCTAACGCTAACCCTTTGTATATGATTTTTTATATAAATAATTTATTACATAAAGACTCAATCCATTTACAATGGTAACATAATTGAGAGGCCACGTGATGAAAAAGTAGGATAGATAATCCCCAAATAGAGCCATGTGTTTAAATGAGCAATTGAGGTAATGGCCAGGCCTTCGGAGAACTCACCTGTATCGCAGGGAAGTGGAGGTTTGGCATAGCGCTAAATCGGATACAGGGACAGCCTACCCAAAGTCTATGAGTTTGTATACCCAAAATGTATGTTGGATAGATCAGTCCACCAGCCTAACCAGTGGACTGTAGTAAAGGTTGCTTATCTATCCATCATACATCTAGGTAGAGACTCACACCTCTTGTGATGTCACTAAGGCACAGGGAAGGGCAGATTTTTAAATGGCCTGTAATGGCTTATCACACTCCCACATGGTGGTGAAATAGGAGCTCTTTAACAAGGGTAAAGCTGGGGTTTTATACGCATTTTTTCACGTATTCAGAAAAATGCAAGTCATTATCTGTTTTGCAAACCATAAAACAGGCCTTTAAACATCTGTTCATATCAATAGGCATATACTTGGATGTAAAGCAGATGCAGAAGCAAACTTTTAGATGGCTTTAGTTTTGGAATGGAAAACATCCATTAAAGCGCCCAGCCTCTTATATACTGGGTCAGGAGTGGAGGGGGGCCTGGAGCCACGTTGGAGCCTAAAGGATTGCAGGTTCACACATACACATATACACACACACACACACACACAGACACACACACACACACACACAAGCATACACACACACATATGTACACATAGGCCCAAATATGATCCATATTCCATAGAAGTGATCGAACAGGGGAGGTAGCCCACTATAATTCTTTGAGAGGAGTATCCTTTTATCCTGCTGAGGTTGGACATGTAAAAATCAAAAAATACCCATAAAATATACATCCTCCTCTGTCATTTGGCTCGCTCTTGGCTGACACACGCACACACAAACATATACATGCAGACATGCAATCACACAGACACACACACACCTAGAGATTCATAAACAAAAATGAAGTGAGATTTACCCTAGGAAATGCTTAGTTTTTGTCTCTGTGGTGTATTTGATCCCAGACCTGCAAGTCAAAAAAAAAACATTTACAAACTTCTGTCAACAATGGTGAAAACCTGTGTTTTACGGTATACAGAAAGTATGTGCGTGTGTGCGTGCATGTGTGTACGTGTAACTGGCTGTGCGTGGGGCCAGAGACGTGCGAGAGTCTTGATATGCATCATTCAGTGTGTTACTCAATCCTTTCGCCATGTCACTGATTATGCCTTGTGCAATTCGCCTGACAAGGCTGTCAAGTGTGTGTGTGTGTGTGTGTGTGTGTGTGTGTGTGTGTGTGTGTGTGCGCGTGTGCCCCTATTGGTGCAATTCTGAAAGGCGCCCCTTAGCATGCAGACAGATGCGGTCCTTTGAGTGTGACAGGTAAATAATGGAGTGGATGAGACGTTGTGAAAGAGGGACAGAGAGAAAGATGCATGATATAATGACAAAGTAGAGAGTGATGGAGCCAGGACAATGAAAGGAAAATGACAGAGTGAGAATGGTACAAAAGTCCTGACATCATTTGTTAAAAGTGGGTATGGGGAGGGAGGACTTGTTTACAACTAAACTAGGCTCTCTGGGATCCAGTAGGAGCCTATCCAGAGGATCTGAATCAGTTTTACTTCAGAATAATGTTCGTGAGTGTGGGTGGATACATCACCTTATAGTCTAACTTGGAATGCGCTCAGGATAACTTGAGCTCCTGACCCCTGACAGAAGATCTAAACATTTTCTGGTAGATTCTACAATGACATGGCTGGAATAATGATTCATTGCATTTGTGGTTAATCCCAGATATCGGAATGAATCTCGTTTCTAAAATCAAAATTTGGCAAGTCAATATGTGCACAATATTGAGCTTTAAGTGGGAAGTTGAACTTCGTTCCCTAGCCGTGTAACTGATCTTCAAAACTTTAATACACACAGTACTGTCCCAATAAAGTGACACTGAACTATTCTCTAACTAGAAAGCAATCTACTTAAATTAGTACATTAGGGAATAATGTGTCTTCATAGCAGGATTCTAGATTGCATCTTAAAAAGGCTTAAAGTACCAGAGCTCTTACCGGGTACCCATTCTCGTCAGACCCATTGAAAATCACCAGTTAAACCCATGATTACCTGCCAATTGCATGGATGCAGTGGAGCGATGGTCCCGTTAACATTGCCACGGCCAACAGTGCCCCCTCCCGGTCATAAGAGTTCAGGCTTTACACTCGCATTACAGATCTAGAGATAGTGAATCAGTTTACATTACGATCACTTTAATGTTCCTTCCTCGACCACCAATTATTGTGCACCATTTTCAGAAACAAGAGTCCTTACAGTGAGTCTTTTATTACTGAATTTAATAAAAAAATTCAAACATGAACATGTGCAGACTAAAAGCCGTGTAACAAATTCACAATTCTACAAGGTTTTTCAATCAAGTCTGCATCTTAAAAAGATATATAGCCTCTTACCCTAAATAACACAATTGTTTTGATTCTTTACAAATGTACACAACACAGCTATAGCCATCGCACATTTGTCCAATAAATTATGAACCAGAGAAATTCCAATGATAAGAATATTTTCTTTCCTGAATGTCCTTTAAATTGTACATTTTTCCACTGTCCGTTGCTTTAATAAATCAAAGCATTCACAATAATCCGGCTTTTTATCATCTTTACACTGTAAAATATATGGTTCCTTCAAGTCCAGTCCATTGAAATGGAAAATGAGAAAAATACATGAAAAAAACAAAACATTTGCATTCAAAAGTAGTATGTGGACTGGTACGTTAGGCAGCTCTGGGCCTGGCAGGCGAAATTAACGTTTCCATAATTCAACCAATTATCAATAATCAAGAAAATAAAATGACTCCTTTTCAGGACCTCCTGCCGCAAATGACATGAATTTGATCCACCAAAACGCGTCACCCAGCTTTACCAAATTATCAGCCACCACTGCCAAATATCAGCTATAAGGTGGTTGGTCGATCAGTGGTCTTGGCCATAGCAAATGCCTTAACCAGCACGTTTTGACACGTGGGATATACATTCAGGTTAATCTTGAAGTCCAATGCCTCGCATGTGATCAGGCCATGAACACTGAACCGCAGAATGATCTTAGGGTCAATTTGGCGCCCAGATGGTTTTATACTGGTACGTACACTGGAGAAAGACAAGCAGTTGCGTGACGCGGTGGTGGACCCTGGGAAACGTTTGACTATGTTTCCGCCAGGCCCCGAGACCACCCGTGTGGTGTGGGGCTCAGCGACGGTGCCGGCCGTGCCCAGAGTGCCCTCCGCCGCCGCCGCCGCCGCTACCGTGGTGTTTGCTCTTGTGGCCGCGCTCCCTCTCCCGCTCCCGCTCCCGGTCGTAGGAGCGGGACCTCTCGTGTTCCCGCCTCTCCCCGCGGTGGTGCCCGCCGCCCCGCTCGTGCTTGTGCTTCTTGGAGGAGGCGAGGTCCGAGGCACCTCGCTCCCTGTCCCGCTCGCGCTCCCCTTTGATGGGGGTGCGCGACCGGGAGCGCGACCGCTTCCTCTTGTGTCCCGAGCTGCCCCCGCCGCTGCCGCTGTGGCGACCGGAGACCTTGGAGTCGCTGTTGCCGTGGTGACTGGCCTTTGGTTTGAGGTGGGGGAGGAGCGGCGAGGGCTGGTGTCGCCGTGGCGACGGGCTGTGGGAGCGAGAGCGCGAGCTGTAGGTCCCCGAGCGACTGCGTCTGCCGTTGTAGCTGGGGAGGAGTGGAACAGGTGGTGAGACAGGGGGAGTGGGAGGGCGTGCAGGGAGACGGCGACATGGTCATAGATGAGGAACTGTCTTACTGTCTGCGGGGCGAGCGGGATCTGGAGCGGGAGCGTGTTCTAGAACGGGACCCACTGCTGTTCCTGCCGATCTTGGACTCTTTCCTTAACCTGAATTAAAAGACAGGAAAACATATCTCCATTTAGGCAAGTTAAAAAGTCGTGCTTGATTCAGCGACGACACACAGAATGGACAGAGTGGGCCGGGGAACTGCGTGGGCTGAGGATCTACTGACCCGTTGTGCGGGCTCTTGGAGACCTGGGCTCGGTTGTCCGGCTCCTTCTTCACAGGCTTCAGGGCTTGGGGCTTGGGGGACTTGTCCTCCACCGGCACCACGGCCGGGGAGCAGGGCTTGGAGGCCGGGGAGAAGCCGCCGAGCGTGGAGAGGGCCGGCGTGCCGTCGGCGTTCAGACCCTTTGCCTTGAGCTTGGCCTCGGCCAGGAACATCTTCCGCCGGTCCACCTCCTTCTCCAGGTGATCGTAGTTGGGCTGGCGGGGGGGGGGATCCAGGGTTAAAGATGAGGGACGAGGGAAGGGTAACAGCAGCTGGGAGCATACATAACGTGCTGGCGTGCTGTGGACGTTACCTTCTTCCTGGTGTACAGCTTGAGGGTGGTGATGCAGATCTCCCGGATCTCCTCCTCAGTGGCTCCAAACAGAAGGTACCAATGAGGCCGGGATGGAAGCGGCATCTGGGGGACAAACACAGCTTTGTTACCTTCCGCGAGTTGTCCGCTGCTTGTTTAAAATACAACCAGCAGGGCGAACAATGGACGTAAAAAATGTAAGATGCAGCTGCAACCGACCTGCAGAGCTCTGGCAGCCAAGTATATGCAGGCACAGGCGATGGTCTCGGCTTGAAACCGCACAAACACATTTGTCCTCAGGCAGTCATTCATGTAGTTCCTGTGGAGACAGAAGCACATACAAAAAACACATAGCATCTTTTCTACAGGAATGCCAGGGCTTTCATACCCAGTGGTAGTGGAAATATGCATTATTTTATTTGGGCTTTTTAGCAAATCATGATTCCCATAATGAGCTTGAGTGTATGGGCTTAGTCGCAGTTTTAAGTAACAGCTTGGCTTTGATATTTACCAATATCAGGGAGTGTTAGTTTGCGCCTCACCCTCACTTCATGTACTACCCATTAAAGTTGCTCACACATCAAATCATGAACAAAGGTTGCCATATTGGTTTCTGCATTGTGATCTCCTGAAGCCATTTTAACTTTGTCCTTTTCTCCATTCTCTTCCAAGAGCAACCATGACACAGGGCGTGTTCACAAATGAGAAGGTGAATTTGGGGACCCAGAAGAAAGAAAGCAACTTTCTATTCAGTTAAATGAAACATCCCTAACAACTCTTCAACATTAACATGCCTTGTATTGGGGAGCATGCAAGACTGGACAATACACTTGGACTAGTTTTATATCGACCTTTTGAATGGATGTTGCAGTGACAATAATGACATGCACATCAGGTCAGACAGTTTCAGTATGGAAGTAAGGGGAGGTAGAGATGATGCACATCAGGTCAGACTGTTTCAGGATGGGAGGGGAGGTAGAGATGATGCACATCAGGTCAGACTGTTTCAGGATGGAAGTAAGGGGAGGTAGAGATGATGCACATCAGGTAGGACTGGCATGTTTCAGTATGGTAGGCAGTCACGTGATAAAGCACATGACGCAATGGTTCACAGGTGGGGATAAAAGTAAGTGCTCAAGGTGGGAAACCAAAAACTAGTCGAACCGCCTCAGCAGAAGAACATTTATAGAAAGAGGCAAAGTGTCCTCCCCAACTAAAATGAAAAGTTTCCCACCCAGATGAAAACTGTTACAAAAGCAGCTGGACGTGTGTGTAAGTGGTCATTGAGGGTGGTAGATGAGTCACAATTAGTGTACCAGCCAAAATAAACGACATGGAGCCATGAACCGTTACTTGGTATCAGAGGGCTAACACAGAAGGGGGAGGTTGTGTGCGAGGTTCACACTTCACTTGAGCGCATGCACCAGAATGCCAATGCGCATCAGCGGTTTCATTCTGCCACCGTAGCATGCAAATCATTGACAATACTTTAACGTTACCATCAAGGGAATTCCTTACACATTTTCCAGTAACAAGATATGTTAAACACATGACAACTTTTTGATTTTGAAAAAAAAGGTTGTGGCCACATGGAACTTGCCATGTGTACACAAAGAATTCAGTTGGAACTCTGTTCAAATAAAAAATAAATATGTTGGCTTTAGCGGCTCATGAAAAGACTACTAGCGTGGCACTACTAGATCAAATGCAGTCGTTGGATTGTGATCTACTGCTGGGTGGGCAGGGTCCCTGGAGGCAGAGCCTGAGAGCTGGATCAGCCTGTAAGACACACACGTCTGGACACCACGTCAGTTGGGGAAATGACACAGTAAGCTACTGTATATTATTTAAACAGGTAACTGGTCAAAAAAAGTACTTCTCTTCTCACTAAGTTTACTTCAATTTTAGATGCAAGTAAACTAGAAAAGAAAGCAAGTATCTATCACTACAAAAAAAATGAAATATGCATCACAGTATAAACCTTCGTATCAAAACCAAAAAAATACAAATCCTTTGACACCCAAGAGAAAATGCGATGTTGGCAGTTGGGATAGGCCCTCCCCCTTCAGTGAATCTCGGCACTGGGATTGGCTGTCTGGAGAAGGGCAGCCAACCAATGGGGGGGAGCTTCCCGAGGTCATGTGGTTGGAGGAGGCAGAGTTCAGAGGTTCTTTATGTGACTTACCAGCATGGACTACCCTTTAATCAAAGAGTAGAGAAAAGGACAAAGTTAAATCAAGCTCCCTGGGCTCCATAAACAAAAAGACTTGCAGAAATAAAACCATGTAAAAGGCACATCTCAGAAGCATCAGGTTGGCAATCAAACAAATTGCACCATCAGGGCACCGGGAAATGGATTTCATGGGGGGGGGGGCTGATGTTGCGGGTAGACCTGGGAAAGTGACTGGTGGCTGCATTTTAAATATGTAGCTAGATGTTCTGGTGAGTCACGTTTCCACTGTATGGACGTGTCACAGTGCTGCGCCTTCATGTTGAAAATCTACTGAAAGCCCAGGTCTGGTAGCAGATCTTGGGCACGTGACGCGGGTTGCTGCTGTGGGTTGTGAGAGACGGGGGAACCGAGTAGGAACTTACCAGGCGGTCTGGACCAGCGTTTGGTTCTTCTCACATTCCAGGACTTGAAGGTACATGACGATGATCTGGGATGACACAAGCACGGGTTGTTGCTCACAAGACATCTCCACTGAGAGCCAATAATTAAACCGTTGGTGGGGTGTAGTGACCGGATGAGTGTGGAGGAGCTTACCTTGTGGGGATGCTTGACATGCACACAGAAGCCCAGCTCCTTCAGGACCCGCCGTTCTGCTTTGATGACTTGGTTTTTGGTATTTATGTAGTTCTGATCAAGTATCAATGAACTTGCACCCCTGGTTTTTGAAGGAATTAAAGTAAAAATAATATAAAACGGTTTCTCCCCCCCCCCTTCCAGCTTCAGCAGCATAGTAGGAAGTTAAGTGCCCTTTTGTTTTCTGTGACTCTTTCTATTTCCCCTTACAACCAACTCAAAGCGGGGAGGTGTCTATGGTTTCGTTTACTTGGGGGTTTGCTGACTCCTGTGGCTCCAGTGTTAATGTTTGGCGTCTGCCGACAGCTCTCTGCCTGTATCACCGTATGTCAACGCTTTAAAGAGAAATATCAATAACTCATTGTCAAACATATCCGAAAAAAACGAATCAGACCAATTAACAGTGTGTGACCGTTCTGATTCGACTCACATTTAAAAAAGGGACAGAAATTTCAATACAAGATGACTGGTTATTGATCAGATTATCCTGGATATTAGCCATGGTTCTGAATCAAGCAGTCATTGCCTACTTTCTTGAGAATCAACAGAAAAGTACAAAATATATTAAACAGTAACACTGTATTCAACATAGTACTAATGACAGTCTAATGACAAAATAAAGTTTAGACTTCATCCCACAAATTTATTTGTCTATTTTAAGTGAGATACACGGAGGATGATTTTTTTTACATTAGATCATATAAAAAAAGCTAACCAAGCTAAAAAGAAAAAAATGTACACCAGTATAAGGGATTCAGGGTTAAATCATCCTCACCTAACAGGCCATTTATAATATTATTCTGCCATCCAACATTCCTGAACGTACCAAAAAACTAAGCCACACGCCGACAATTAATTCCAATGTATGCCAAGATTGATATTTCTCTAAAAGCGATGACAATTGGTGAAATGGAAGTGTGCTCGTGTGGCAACATAATTTCCAGTGCTGGGCGAGGAGCAGCCAAACAGGGAGAACTACATTACCCAACAGCTGGCAGTATGTCTGACAAATACCCAAAGCATAAGACTGAGCCACAGAAGTCCTCAAAGACACCGGGAGAGGGGGGGGGGGGCCAAGGACCTCCGGCCAACCTGTCATCCCCGCGGCCCACAGTGGCTCAGCCCACGGGCTCCTCCCACAGGAAGGGGGCTGGGGTGAGGCAGAGGGAGAAGCGACACTCCCTCGCTCATGGTTTCATGCCGACTGCTTCGTCTTTACGTACCATTCCACATCACCCAGGCTTTGGTAAATGTAGCTGGTCGCTGTTAGTTGGTTGCAAGGGAAAAAAGAATCCACGTTAATGCCGAGATCGATTGAGTCGGGGCGATGTTTAATTTGAAGTCAGAGGCATGCCAATAAAGCATGTCTCATCCCATAGTGACTTAAACCATACGGCCATCTTTAGAAATATGCGTGAGGCCAATTTCAGGGTTTACTCATCACAGAAAACACGCTAGATATGTGCACAGAATGTTAACACGTGTGAGACCAGTGACGAGGAAACTGAAAAGTTTTGAAATGGTTTAGAGTACATGGATAAACAAAAGGGCACTTTCACAACAAAAAAAAAACGGTATTCCGTTTAGATAAATCAAACAATTCAAAATATCTCATACAACATTTTGAATAACCTTGTGATGAAATGGAAAGATGCTTACTTTTTGCCTCGCATTTGCCGTAGGTGATGGAAGACGTTGATCACGTCTCGTATCCGCCGCGGGGCTTCTTCTATCTTGGAGGCCAGGTTGACACAAGCCATGGCTACAATCTACAAAGAAAACAAGACAAATAGTCAGGGATGTCATAACCCTCCTGGGAGGACAGCATTAACATGTTTCGCAGACGTTTAAAGTACAGCGAGCGGGTCATTACTTTAAGATAATTACATGATTTTGTTCATTACACTGCCACTAAAAATTAATCAGTAAGTTGACCAAAAATGACAGATTTTGTAATCATTTCTTTGGTCAATAAAGACGGTTGGAAATGGAGTCCATAACAAAGGTCTGTTATTCAGACCTTTGATTGCTGTCATTTAACAATCACAATAGCGTATTAATCAAAGCCGTGTAATTATCCCAATTGTGTCTGTCTATGCATCTATATCTTTCCCTCTCTATATATAAATATAGATATATAACGGGAGTTAACATTTCTGCCCGGAACGTAAGCGTAACGTAAGCTAACAATACGTAGCTTGTATACACAATGATCTTCCGTGTTTGGGTGTGAATGTGTGCGTGTGTGGACGCTTACCTCGAAACTGTGCTTGACGAAGGACTTGGAATAGAAAAAGCGATGGAAGAGAACCTGTCCCGTCGCCATGGCCACCTGGAGAAAGACATGTCAGCGAGATATGGGTTATAGCTCGAGTTAACCTAATGTATCTTCTTACACAATAGACAGCCGCCATTTTAGTCCCACCACGCCAACACCAGCAAGGCTAAGCTAACACTAGCCAGCTAGCAGCCTCTCTCCCGTCGTTAAATAAGGTGGATGGGGATCTCTAAATCTGTCGAAAAAACCGTAGACGCATAACATGTATGTTACCTGGGGCAGCTTTAGCAGAATCCCCGCAGACTGGATGAGTTCACATCCCAGGATCCGAAGGTCGGTCTCCGTGTTGAGGTCTAGGCCGTCGAGCATAGAGGGGGTCGGAGAAAGCTTCTCCTCTGGAACCAGAGAGTTGTCGATCGCCAGGTAGACTTCAGAGTACACTTTATCACCGATGAGGATGCCATCGTTGTTTGTCGATGCATTAGAAGATGTTGAAACGGGATCCGCGGCCATTTCAACCAACAAAAGTGTTAGAAAAATCGGGCCGAAAAGCTGAACATGCCCCAAGCACGGAACAAGGCAGAACGATGTGCGGCGGCTACTGTTGGTGCGCCTCCGCCGAGATAAAGTAGTCCCGGAAACCCCCTGCTGCATTCAGTGGATTGCTGGTGGTGTCACTTGTTATGTAATCGTATTTAGATACGTATGCAGTAAATAATCTCAGCAGAAGTTTAAACATGACTTTAACTGAGACTTTATTTATATAAGTGTTCTTCCTATTATGTGGTAAGCTATTTTCGAGGAACTTTTGCAAAAATGTATTCCATTTTAGTATACATTTGTATTATACTTTGTAGTATACTTTAATTCCACAACGTTGTAATTAGAAAACATAAAATATTAACGTAGAACATTTAACGTAGACCCGGAACGCCATAATTAACTAGTGACGTCAATTACGGTAACGTTCAGACTTTTACGTACATATCCATCCGCAAATAAGAACAGCGGAAGTGACTCTATACGATTTCCGAGAAACAACCGAGTCATATCGTTGAGCACGTAACCATCAGCTCTGGTAACCATATTGTAAACCGTAACCCATGTGAACTGAATAAATAGATGATTAGATTTTATTTATTTGCTGCATTAAAAAATAGTTCATAACCTAATCCAAATACATGCATTAAGCCCCAAACAACTATTTGGATGGCAGTAAAAAAGATGTATGTATTGCCTTGATCATGATCACCTCAGGATCATCGGGATAATGAGGCAATACTTTCACAGGGCCAATTCTAAATTTTGCATGGATGTGAAGGAATTGTGTCGGCTGTTGTGGAGTTATGTTTCCAAAGCAGGTTTCTCTTTATTAATGGGAAAAGGAAATATGTGAGGAGACCCAGAGGGGAGTCTTTGTGTTCATACAATTGCCCGATTTCATTCTCCTTATTCTCTTCTTTCCCAGCTGGTCTATCCAGGGGATTTCTTCACAATAGCATGTTGTCTATAGATAAAGTCAAAAGCTCATCCACACTCTTTTTGTGACCTTGCTCTGTGAAGCTGCTATATTAAATAAATAATACTTGACTTACTCTCCAACATGCCAAATCTCAAAAAACAAGAAAATAGAAGCACCAGAGGCTGTGTTTATTCTGATATTTCAAACAAAAAGTAATACAAAAATTGAAATGGCTAATTGCAGGTATATTGAGGGGACTGTATTGACTATACTTACAGCTGTTTCCTATTATTGGTATACTTTGACAGCATGTTAATGTCACCAGTCTTCTCAGAAGCAGCATATGAGCCTTTTTCATTCAAATGCAGAAACCCTAGAAACATCCTCTGCCTTCAGGGTGACGACATGGGGAATTTGACTCTTTGATTTGAATGGGCTAATCTGTTTCTCCCTGTAAGGCACAAGCCAGTCATCCAGTGCTGGTTTCAGGGGTGGACTCCACTGGATCACCAGACCTTGTCTCAGCAGGTTCTGCCAATGTGGTAGAGAGGTGCAGGGGGAATATCCATAATATGGATAAACTGGAATAAAGGATTTTTTTAATAACGTAAACATAAAGCAATTCCTCTTTAAAGATATAGATTTCAGGAAGTCAGTAATGGTTAACATCTGAAAGAAGACAACAGGATTTAGGATGCCTACTTTTGCAAGTAGATTAAAGCCTTAGATATGGCTCAGAAAATATTAGCTCTACATCCCTT
>NC_079427.1:18231634-18234134 GCF_026213295.1 Gadus chalcogrammus
TAAAAGCATCAAAATGTAAATGTGGATGAACTAAATGTAAATGTAGCTCACTCGACAATGTGGAGGCTGTGCAAGATAATTGAAAAGGAGATGTAAAATGCAATGGGGTCCAACTGGCATGACTGACATGGTTGAATATATGATGGCAGAATATTCAGTCAGTGAGAGAAAGCGAGCAAGAGAGAGAGAGGACAGAGAGAGGGAGTGGGCGAAAGAGGGAGGGAGAGAGAGGACAGAGAGAGAGGGACATAGAGAGAGAGAAAGAGAGGAGAGAGTGGGAGAGAGGGGGAGGGAGAGAGGACAGAGAGAGAGAGGTGATAGAGAGAAAGAGGAGAGAGAGTGGGAGAGAGAGGGCGGGAGAGAGAGAGCGAGGACAGAGAAAGGTCTTATATTGATGAAACAGGGCATGTGGCCCTGGTTGGAGGAGATAAAGAGCTCCATAGTAATGAACTGAATGACACAGACAGACTGGCACAGTCAAGGAGGCCCGGTCACTAAGACCCAAACGGGCAATCAGCCCTGACACAGTCACAGCCTTTCAGGTCGACACGACGCGCACATACGTGCTTGGTTACACACATGCTGGGCCGCATGCACAGACACACAGGTGACTGTGCATGTGCAAAATCATACAAAAGAAGTGGAGTTTAGCAGTGGATCTGAAACCGGGTCAGAAAGACCAGGAACATAATGGGGTCCATGGAAAAGTCGTTCGAGACACAGATGCAGTCTGCAAATAAGAACGACAATCTTTAAGAAGGATGATGTAGAACACAGAAATAAAATGAGACAGAGGCTTCTGTTCTTCTAAGGCACATTAGCAGCCTTTAATAGAAGCTCTGGCACTGGGGGAGAAGGCTTTATAAAATGAAGCCTGCTACGTATAAAATATATATTTAAAGATTTAAAAAATATATATGATGAAAGAGACTGGGGCGGTGTTGTTGGAACAGATAGACGGTGGATACGTCCATGGTAAGGTTGGTAGTCAAGTTATCAAAGAGAAGGACGGAGAGCAGTCTTTCACACTCGGCAGACACATGCTTCTACAAGCTCTCTAAAGAGCCTCGCTGATCTGTCAATGCTGCCTGTGATCTCGTCCACATATGGCCCATGCTGGATCCATCAACACTGACCATCGGCACTCTACACATGGTCGCTGGATGGCAAGAAAAAAAAAAGCTTTGTCTAGGATGACTCATCATTTGCCTGAGGAGCAAATGGCGCCCAATTCTGTCACAGCCTTTCAACAGATCACAATTGGGATCTTTCTGTATTTGATTGATTTGAATGTAGTCCAGGGATTTACATTGTGGCCTTATGTTGACACTTCGGATTTTACAATCTTCTGAGTCATGTCGTTTAATGCCCCGTCTGGTTGGAAAAGCGGGTGCTTGGAGGACGATTCGCGACCCCAGTTCAGAGGATGAGAGCTGGAAGACACGAGTCCTGGGAATCCCAGGGGTTGCTCTTCACTAGTATTGGTTTGGCTCTCGACACCCTTGGCTTTGTAAAGAAACACAATTAGCAACCGAAGGACAATGGACTGCAAGATATACAACAAAACACTCTTCCTTATTAGCATTCTCTTGAATGACCTTTCATTCATCTGCCTAGCAGCAGAGCATCTGCCTGCGAACAACGCTAATGCACCCGTCTTAATTGCTAACACTTATCATTATAGTGGCTTACCTCATTATAACCACAGACTATCAGATAACTCACACCTGTTGCTGGCTTTGAGCTAGTTGGACGGTCAACCTTTTTTCAACCTCTATTTATAAAGTATCATAATGAATTTCTAAGCCAGTGCTTTTTGCTCTGTGGGGGACGTGCCATCTGTAGGTCTAATTTAAATATGCAGGAACTAACTTATTTTTTTACTATATATGTGTGTTTGTATGGGTGTGTGTGGGTCATATGTGTGTTTATTTTGTATGTGCGTGCGTTGACTGACATGCATCCTGGCTGAGTGTATCCTATGTCTGTCAGTCTGTGTGTGTGTGTGTGTGTGTGTGTGTGTGTGTGTGTGTGTGTGTGTGTGTGTGTGTGTGTGTGTGTGTGTGTGTGTGTGTGTGTGTGTGTGTGTGTGTGTGTGTGTGTGTGTGTGTGTGTGTGTGTGTGTGTGTGGCATACATATATCTAACCCTTGGGGTTCTCATGGCGTGTGTGTGTGTCCACATCTGGTCCTCTCTGTCTGGGAAGGAAAGCCTCCTCCTGAATAACATACACTACATACACTACACAATAACATAAGAACATGCACGTGTATGTGCATGCTGTATGTATCACCAGTTTGCATGTTCATAATAGCTACCTTCATGCCACTGCATGTAAATACACTAGTAATACATTTACTGGTGTATTTATAACGTAATGTGTAAATGATTGCAAATATTTATCATAGTGCAATCGGGTGTGTGTCTGTGTGAGTCAGTGAATGTGTGTACATGGACACAAGGTTATTGGTGCTTGTTAATGACTGTGAGTCTGATACATA
>NC_079427.1:18241404-18248904 GCF_026213295.1 Gadus chalcogrammus
CGCAATGCTCCAGGAGGCCCCATTTTCCCTTTCCTTCCCTTCTCTCTAAATTATACAAATCTATTTTCAAAACTACTCTCAATGCTCTCTGAACCTCTTGTAGTTTTCCTCGGCATGTTGACCAATTCAAATATTCAAATCATTTGTATATGTTTTTCTTGAAGAGATTTCCCTTCACTCTCGACCCATAGCACCACTACAACTCCCAGGTCACTCCTGGGAGTTCTGTGAAAAGTGAGAGGTTTGATGGAGCGTCACTAAACATGCTGTTTAGTGCCGCTTTATAATTGTAGTTTAAGTAAGTAGCAAGCATTCGGAAAATGTTGAGTTACAGAAACTTGCGTGATACAGGCCAGTGTGGTCCTGCATTGGGCACGTCACTTTAGAGATTAATATTAAGTCTACACTGATAAGTAGAGACAAGCTGCTTGGAGGGCCCTCACTACTATATGACCACATGCAAAGACCAACTTAAGTGAACTCTGAGTTGTGGTTGTATACCCGTTATACTTTGGAAAGTTGTACACTGTGGGTGACATTCATTTTCTCAAATAGTGTCTTCTTGTGAGGCTTCAAACTGGCTTC
Organism: Gadus chalcogrammus; assembly: GCF_026213295.1. Taxonomy (NCBI): domain Eukaryota; kingdom Metazoa; phylum Chordata; class Actinopteri; order Gadiformes; family Gadidae; genus Gadus; species Gadus chalcogrammus. Next base: position 18,241,990 of record NC_079427.1, read on the forward strand.
ACCATTTGGATGCGGGGGATATATTGTAACAGTGAGTCAACTCCTTCTTGCAAGGAAGGAGTAACACAAGCAAAGACAAACATGTCGTGGTACCCACGCACGCATGCACAAACAAACCAACAAAGGATGGAAGAGCACTTTATCTGCCCAAAGAGGGAATTTGCATTTATGGGTTCATAAATACCAACATGCAGTCACACAAACACACACACACACACAAACACATACACGCACACATTAAAAACACATGCACACATGCAACAAACAGCTGTGACGGATGGAGTGATTGAAACCGGTTGCTTCGTTACGAAGCATGAACATTTTGTCCTCCAAAAAGTCCCCAAGATTTTATGTTTTGGAAACTTGTTTGAAATTGTCAGTGACAATTCTTTTGAGTCTGAATTATGTAGCTCTGACACAGCTTATAACTAAAGGAAATCAAGGGGAAGATATTTTCCCCTTAATAAATACGAGAACTCCAAAACGCAACATCAAAATCCTCGTGCCACAAAATTCAAAATGTGGCACGAGGATATATGGAAGAGAGATTAACTGTATTATTCAACTTTTGTCAAGGGGGGGGCTCTCCTGCAGCTCTCTTACAGAGGGGGACTTTCAGTCCTCGTAAAATAACAGTTTCTTTGACGTATTTCTTTGCAAGACAGAGCCGGGTCCTCTGTACTCCGTCTTAACTGGAGGCCTTTACATGCGCCGCAGCGTGGAGCGGGTCCGTGAAAGACCCCGTCCAGACCAGGCCGCGGCCGCATTCCTTTCCACTATTTACGGCCTTGGTGTCGACGCCTCTAATGACTACGTTGGGCTACCGCGCTCGTCAATCAATCACAGATTTATCTTTTTCCCCAATCACAGTTCGGAGACATGCCTTTGATTTTGTTCAGACCTGTCCGAGTTGCTTACAAGCTTAAGTAGTATGGTTAGGCTTTAACAGTGTTGGTTTTAACCTCGGCCACGCATGTGTCCACCTGTGGTGCTGGTTGGCTGAATCCCCCTGCATTACAAGAGGGCTGGAGGGGGCGAGGTACGGGGAGAAAGAGAGGCCCAGGGGAGGGAGGCGAGGAGGGTGAGGAGTGAGCAGCAGACAGTGTGATAATCGGGGTGTTGGACTGCATAGCCGGTCTTGTTATGGTCGGGGTTATGGAGCCAGTCTTCATTAATTACACAGATAATTGGGTCCTCACTGCTAGACAATGTTGGTTGTATTTAAACCCCGGGTCACAGCAGGGCTGTACAAATACAGCTGCTCAGAATGGGTTATTAGCACGGTTTGCAGAAGTATTCCACCATTTTTACCATTCATTATCTACCATTTGAAACTCACATTTTGAAAACTTTTTACCTCTTGACTGAAATGTCTATATTGGCAATTGCAAATTAATAAAGCTATCTAATGTGTTCCACTACCCCCCCCCCCCCCCAAACTTTATATTGTTAAACATTCATCCTTGGTCCGTAGAATGCCTCTCAGATAATACAATACAATACTTTAATGAGACAATAAACGACGCCACATGTATCGCTGGCCTCTCAAATGGAAAGCGTGTTTGATTGTAGACAGCATGTTACTATTGGCTCATGGGTGTGCTCCGTACACATTGTTTCAGCTGTACATATTTGGATTAAGCACCTATTAGCAGGCTAATTAAACGGTGTGTGTAGATTTAACATTATACACACTGGGAAACCTCAAAGAGCCAAAAGAGAGGAATGATGTCATTCCAAACATAGAGACATGGGTTTTCTACTATCGCAGTTCAGCTCCATATGTTTTGATTACATTTTGTCTTTCTGTGTTCTACAAACCAAAGCAGCGCATGCTCGCAGCCCTGCTCCCGACTTCAAAGTGTAAAGGAGGAATGTGTCTAATCAGGAAACATAGTTGTTTGCTCTGTCCTAGTTTTACCTAATTTACAGCACATTTACCCAACTTCTCTTGGAAGCATAACCAACGAGAATACATTCAACACAAGGAACAGGGTCATCGTACTTTCCCTGCTTTTTGTCTTTCCCTCATCACAAACAGCCATCAGGGACTTCCAGTGAACGCACACCGGGCACTCACCCGTATGTAGGGGTTAGACTCCCTGCTCGGGGATGCCCACTGGTAGGTCACGGGCAGTGGGGATCCAACCTAAACCCATGCCACCATAGCTCTAAACACCCTAGCCGATGATGACAAGACCCTGCCCCTCAATGTCACCACATGCGTGACACGGTGGAAGGGTGCATTGCTCTTTCTCTGCTTTACACCCGACACTTTGAATCCCAATAACCATCCACCCTCTTCCCCCAGGCCCATGCGTGCAGCTCCCTGGTGTACCTGGTGTCCCTGCTGGGCAACATGGAGCACAGCTTCCACCACACGCTGCTCATGCAGATCCGGGCCCTGACGGAGCGCTACCCCTGCGTCCTGGGCGGCTGCGGCAAGGACATCTACAGGATGAGCAACTCCTTCAGCGCCATCGCTCGGCTGCTGGAGCGGAAGCTGGGGGAGAGCCCCGCCATGCAATGCAGGTGAGGAGGAGGAGGAGGAGGAAGAGGAGGAGGAGGAGGAGGAGGAGGAGGAGGAGGAGGAGGGGGAGGAGGAGGAGGAGGAGGAGGAAGACGAGGAAGAGGAGGAGGGGGAGGAGGAGGAGGAGGAGGAGGGAGTCGAGGAGGAGGAGGGAGTCGAGGAGGAGGAGGAGGAGGTAGACGAGGAGGAGGAGGAGGGGGAGGGGGAGGAGGAGGAGGAGGAGGAGGAAGACGAGGAGGAGGAGGAAGACGAGGAGGAGGAGGATGGGGCTTTTATATGGGTCACTTGTGTAGGTGTCAATGAGGTAAAAGCTTACCTCCTAGGGCATACGGTTCAGCTATTGTAATGTATATTGAAACATTAAAAAGGCCAACAAAATGACACCCTGGGACCTGATTAGTTATATTGCGAGGGTGGATTATCGTTGTCCTTTTTTACTCACAAACTCTACTCTGTGCTGTTCTGGAGGTCGTCCACGCAGACATCACACACACGCACACACACACTCACACACACACACAAACACACACACACATGTATTTATATATATATATGTGTGTTTACAGTGTGCCATAGCCATAGCAGCTGAGGAGGTGGCCATAGCAGAAAACACAATAGAACAACAAGGCCACCTTCAAAACCTAGACAAACCAACACCATAACAGCGCCTTGAGACAAACAGAAGAGACCTTTTGAGTGTTGGATGAATGTGGTCCGACTTTATGTCTAGGCCTATTCCACATAAACTTCACAGTTAAATAAACTAAAGCAGGAACGCAGTGATAAACTAAATAGCCTTAACGTAAGCATCATGTGGTGGGCATTATCAAAAATGTTTATTTACCATTTATTTCGTAAATACCATCCATTGTGAACAATGTTGAACAAAGGTGAACAATGTTTGTTGTAAAAGTTGTTTCAGGGAGTTTTCGTTTGCTCTGTGGTTGGCAAGTCATCTAAAGCTACTTCAGTTGTAACGACCAGCCAGGCAAACTCGTCATGTTTTAATCGACCGAAATGCTGTATTTAAATTACCCCAAACCTGCATTACTGTTTGAGTTGGCCTTATTGTAACATTCTACTTGATTTTATCGACCATTAAAATCCAAAATTACCGTTATCAAAATATGGCTCAGCGTGGTTCTGAAAATACGCTACTGCCAAACCAAACTCGTTTTGTATTCAAATAAAAAGTAATCATCAAAAAGGAAAGAATAAACCGTCTGTGTGTGTGTGTGTGTGTGTGTGTGTGTGTGTGTGTGTGTGTGTGTGTGTGTGTGTGTGTGTGTGTGTGTGTGTGTGTGTGTGTGTGTGTGTGTGTGTGTGTGTGTGTGTGTGTTAACGTATCCAAAAGTGTGCTGCACTCCCCATATAGTTAACACTATTCAAAACGGCTTGGCAGTGCTCCCCGTTCCTCTCATAGGGATTCTGACTCCCTCTATTTGGGGGTCTCTGCGTCGGGTGAAGGGAGGGAGGCGGGGGAGAGAATGACGAAGAGAAAGGCAGAGTGCTTTTCTCTGAAAGGGAGAGCAAGAGGGCAAGGAGAGAGGAAAAAACGAGCGCATGGGCCCCTGGAAGTCTGTTTCCACCCAACAACAAGCGGATGGTCTGATGAAGATGGAATGGCCCCCGGCAGAGCGAAAGACAGATAAATATACACAGAGGGATGGAAAGAGAGGGGAGGAGGGCGAGAGAGAGAGGGAGAGAGAGAGAGAGAGAGAGAGAGAGAGAGAGAGAGAGAGAGAGAGAGAGAGAGAGAGAGAGAGAGAGAGAGAGAGAGAGAGAGAGACAGGGAAGGGGGGAAAGCTAGGGGGGGAGAGAGAGAGAGAGAGCGAGAGAGAGGGAGATGATGTGAGGTAGAAAGAAGCCTTGGATATACAAACTAAATAAAAAAAAAAAAGAGCTGGAGCGCAAGAGAGAGTGTAGGCTCATTTAAGAGCAGTACCAATGAATCACGAAATGTGTTAAAGTCATTCGGTCTGAAACTCGGTTTAAACACGTGATGATCGGTCAAGCCTCATCTCTCCTGCTGTATCCTCACGTGCCCAGAGTCACACACATTCCAGCCCCGCAGTCTGTCACGTGTGTGTGCATTTCTGTGTGTGTGTTACAGCCTTGGAAACGAGCGCACGGCGTCCCAGTGTGCAGCTCCTATGGGAGCGCACGGCCCGGCAGCAGGAGGATTCAAAGGGGGAGCAGGAGCGGTCAGAGCAGTGGGGTCGGACCAGCATCTCCAGATCAGGATCCAGGCCTTCGAGGAGAAGATGGGGGCCGAGGGGGGAGAGAAGGAGGCTGGTGGGGAGGAGGAGGAGGAGGAGGAGGAGGAGGAGGAGGAGGAAGGGGAGGGGGAGTCGCCGGCCCCCCAGAGGAGGTACAGCGCCGGGCAGACCGCCCGGCTGGAGCGGCGGGAGATGAGGTTCAACAGGTCTGTCGGAGCCGACCCCGGACCCCTGGCCCACTGGGGACCCTTAATGGTCCACACTTCACGTGTAATAAGAGTGCAGGCACTGATGGTGGAAGCCGATGTGCTATATTGTAATGTTCTGGATTGTATTGTAGCTGACTGTACCGAGCTGTGTTAGACCGTATTACACAGCACTGTATGGCTGTGTACCTTGCTGTATTGCGCTGTATTATACTGCACTGTTTTGTATTGTACCTGACTATACCGTCGTGCTAAATGATAAGTTGGTGTGGGGATGTGTACCTGGTCCTCCTAGGTCAAAGAGCCTGGCCCTCCACGCCGTCCGCTCGCGCTCCTTCAACTCGGACAACGGCGAAGACACAGAGGGAACCATGACCGCTGACGCCACCCCTCCCCATGCTCTGGCCAATCAGCAGGGAGATCCGCAGGAAGTCCCGCCCCCGGAGAGGAAGGCAACCGACGGCGGCCCCGCCACAGACAGTGGGACGAAGGAAGCAGATGGAGAAAAGGGAGGGAAGGATGGGGGGGAGGAGGAGAGGGAGGAAGAGGAGGAGGAGGAAGTGGATCGACTTCACGTTCACCTGAAAAACAACATGGAGACCATCAAAGCGTTCTGTAAAGAAATGGTGACCCAGATCCCAGTTCCAGAGCAATGTTTTATCGAAGGTAATGAGTGCGTGTGTGTGTGTTTACGCGTGTGTATGTTTACACGTGTGCATGTTTACGTGTGTGTGTGTGTGTGTGTCTGTGTATACACACACTCAATACATACCGGTGAATAAGTAGACTATACAAACATTTTCCCGACTGCATTACAGACTAATCACTGAATTTCCGAACGACTTTCTCATCTCCAGCTCATACTTTGCCTGTTAGTTCCGCTGATCCGAGCCCATGTGAAGCGGTGCAAGACGTGGTTGGAAGGATGGAAGCACAGGGGTTAACGGAAGTGTAGAGAAGGAGTTAAAAGCAGTGTACCAAAGCATGGGGTTCGATTACACATGTTTTGGCTGGGTTTAATCATATAGCGGTATATGTCAAACATCACTAGTCTCGCCCGCTAACAAATTCACTCACACAATGTCACACACATGCACTCCTGTGTTACTGCCAGGACTCAATGTGGGGCTTTTAGGCTTGTCAATCTGTTTTACCGGGGGCTAAGTTTTGACGTGAGTAGCACATATCAACTGAAGGCACACTAATCTTTAACTCTCTCCACCCTCTCTCTATGTCTCTCCAGCTTTCTAGCTTCTCTCTCTATATATATATGCATACTGTTTATACATACGTATCCCTCCCCCCTCTAGGGCTCTCTCCCCTCTCTCTTTTTGTCTCTCTCTGTACCTCTCTCTCCATCTCTCTCACCATCTCTTGCTATAACCCTACTGCCTCTCTCTGTCTCTCCTCTCTCTATGTCTCTCGCTCTCTCTCGCTCTCTTTTGCAATCTCTCTATACATCTCCCTCTCCCTCTCTCTAGTTCCCTCTGTCTCACTCATTCTCCTATTCTTGTTTCTCATGCTTCTTCACGCAAACATACAACAGGTCCACATACACACACCCCCGCACTGTTTTTACTGTTGGACTGAATTACGAGTCTTGGTTCTCTTTATCTGCGCCTGCATGTTTATGTTCCTTACTCAGCACACAGAGAAAGCAGCTGCAAAGTAGAATCACTCAAAGGGGGGTCAATATATTGCTAGGGAATTATAAATGCATTCCTTGTCGAATGTACTGTACTATACATTTATGATTGCAGTATGGACCAGCTTTACTAGACATGAGCTTCACAGCATTTCTTGACATGCACCGAGGGGATATCTGAGAAGGCAGCGAGAGATCCCCACGATAGATGGAGGAAAGTTTAAGTGTTCCTACAGAGACAAGATGGCTGAGCAGGCTGACTTAGATTAAACTAGCAAACAATATCCATATCTATTTCTATATAGTTCTTCTTGC
>NC_079427.1:18253904-18291404 GCF_026213295.1 Gadus chalcogrammus
GTGTGTGTGTGTGTGTGTGTGTGTGTGTGTGTGTGTGTGTGTGCGTGTCCTAAAAGCTATCTATCTCTCTGAAGCAGAAAGGATGAAGTCATTGGTTATGGATGCAAGGACAAAATTCCTAGATAGGCCTCTGTGTGTGTGCGTGTGTGTCTGTCTGTTTATGAATGAAATATGCAAAGTAGTCGCTCACTGTAAACACTGCCTTGGTTTATTTAAACTCTTACTTGTTTATACCTTAGGCGAAACAAATGACCAAAGTAGAGAATAGAATGAGAGCGTCACGTCATTGTCTCAGTGTGTGTGCGTACACGTGTGGTCCCTCCAACATTTTCTGACAGGCTAAGTGGTCACCAGGCAATAATTAGACGTAAGGAATAAATTGAGTGTGTGTTTTCGTTCTGCAAATGAGTGTTTTGAATGTGTCGAGATGGGACATATATTGTTACCATATGGTAACCATAGCTCCAGGTATACCGTACTCCCCAAACACACACTCCCTTTCGTTCTCTCTCTCCCTGTTCTTTCATTTTCTCTGATGCTCCCTCACTCTGGTGCTCACTCTCTCTTTTTGTCTGCACATGCTCACAACACACAGACACGCACGCACACACACACGCATGCACGCATGCACACAAACATACATATAACACTTCTGTATAATCGCCACCTCACTCTTTGTTATTTATCCTTTGTATGACTTAATGTTACTATTTGTATTATATTCATCATAAACATATTTATCATAGGGTTAGTCAAGGAAAAATAAATTTGAACACGCGTAAACATTTTGTTCAAATAACAATGTAAGCTAAAGGACAAACACAAACAAAAGTTTAATAAAAGAGAGCACTGTTCGCAGGACAGTAGTACTCACCTTCAGCCAATGAAATTAGAGGATTTGGTGAAATTGCCTTTTAATTGGATTATGGTACGAAGCATATGCTTCAGCCAATCACAACAGTAGCTCCTACAACACCTTCTTATTAAGTCAATTATATCCCATGTTCTCATACTGTTGCTTTGAGATAAACCAATGCAGCCTTAAACTGAACAAATAATGCCCCCAAGGAGGACAGGACAAACAAAGATTAACAGTTACATGAGAGAGAGGGTTTAGATGGCTCTGCTGGTCTTATCTATGGATATAAAATGCAATTAAGTGATATTAAAAGGCCCCTCTCTCTTGTAATTCTCTCTCTCTTAAAACTCTCTGTCCGTAGAGAGATTCGCTCTTACATTATCATCCTAAGCGCTGGCCTCTTTTGCTCTCGACCAATCAGAAACACATGGCACAGGTATGGATTCCACCGCAGATTCCCGTTAAGAGCTGTCGTGTGTTACAGAGATGAAAGGGGTCCATACTTATTATTCTGGGCCACTTTTTAACAAGGCAATTTGGGAGATTTGCAGGAGTTCTTGACACGTCTCCTGAGATTGTCGTTTCAGTCAATATAGACCCACATTACAAAACATTGTATTTATTAGATGTTTTACATCCAAAACGAATAAACTGTAATGGTAACTGGAGTATTAATTCCTCTGCAGGCCTTTTTTGTTTTGTTTCTGAGGACAACCTACTTATTACTCCATATTGGCAGTCTTAAAAATTCAGCCAAAAAAATCATAACATCTCTCCACTGTAGTCTTATAAACCTTGCAACTGGCTATCACTTCGTTCGCTGGCTTCTAGTTGAGGTTGGTTTTGTGCATCCAATAAGACCCTGAACGGTCCGATCCATTTCACTAAAGCACTGTACCATGTTCACGACTTGTTTTGTTTGGAAATGTGCTCCCTAACAGAAATGAGATATGCACTGACATCAATTTCACGGTGTCTTTAAATGCCCTGCTGAAATATGTTGGAAAAGAGCTGGTTTCTAAAAAAAAAGCAGACAAGAGGAAGCTTGGTAGAAGTTTGTATGGAATAACAAACAGTGAAGACTTAGTAAGATGAACTTTTATTCTGTGAGAAAATTGGGTTGTCAGATAAATGTCGAGAGAGGTTTAGAAGGAGTCATTAGAGACACAGTACATTCCCAAAAATGCATGTATTTCATTGAAATAAGGAGATGAAAAAACAGGATATACAGAAAGCAAGGTGAAACTGGAAAAATAGTTGAATATGGAAAATTGTCAAGTAGAGAAAGTCAACGTGATGTCAATAAGGCCTTGTTAAGTTTTTGCAGTTGTGCAGAAAACAATTAAAATGTTGTGAGAGAGAAGATAACGGACAACCACAGCAATGATCGAAGAGTGTGTCGACCACACTTATCGTTATTTCTCTATGGACATGGGGCACACAACATCAGTGGAATGAAGCTCAAACAAAGGGAAGTTTGTAATCAGAAGTAAAGGAGGGGACAGGTGACGATGACACATGCAGGAAGTGTGTGCAGAAAAGATAAACAGCATGAAGATAGACTGAAAATAATCAAATAAAAGTAGCTGAAACTACTAGCACCAGATGGGGGCGGGACAATGAAACGAAGAGGAAAAGCATGCTGGGAGATATGGAGGACAGGGTTAGAAAGAGATACCATGTTTATTCAGCGTTTGTTCCCATTGTATTCCTCCCGCGGCCAAGATGCCGTCATGGTTCTGGTTGTTTATGTGTGAAAAGGAGCTGTTTTCTTGAATCAGTAAACCATGGTACACATAAAAGGAACTTTTGTGTACACACACACAGAGAAGGCCTGTGGCTTCATCGGATGGTTGTTGCCTTTGTACGAAATTCTACTAAACATTATCTCATTTTACAAACACATTGTTATAACCTTGGGCTTCAATGAATGCTATTTTTTTCATGACAGATCGTAGACTATAATTCACTGAAATGATATCAAAAGCATGTTGCTCAGTTGCTCCTTCTTTGACATCTTACTTCCCTCATCTCGTTCTCCCCTTAGAGGGTTCTTTTCGTTAATTCGTTTTTACAGCTCCACTGGATTGAGTTTCTCTTGAGCAAGAATCCACACTTTAACCTGCTTCTCGTGCCCCCTTCTTTCATTGGCTCTCATTTCCTCCCTTCCATGCTCCATTTCGCTGCACTTTTGCCTCAGCACGTCCAGGATATCATCTCAGACACCTGGAGTTTCCCTTTTCTCTAACACGGAGGTTACAGAGGAACGGCTGGTGCAAAGATGAATATGCAGCTTAACTGTCTTCTCTGTTTGACTGGGGGCCAGCCTCCATGCAAACGGCTAGTGCTGCGTGGTGCTGCTGTCCTGCATCTTGATCGCATTCAAATCATGTTCTACCAGCGCACAGGAGAGATAGGCCGGGGGCGTGAGGGGGGGGACAGTTGGTAGATATCATATTCAGACCTCCATACACCCCTCTTTGTTCCTCCATGTCATGCCATTGTAGGATCCCCCACTTGCCCACCCCCTGGGTCTTGGAGGGGAGGAGGGTGTGTGGTTGACGTGCTTGCTCTCGTGTACCCCCAGTGTGGTACCTCACCTCGGTTCAATCGGTTCCCCGGTTGGCTTGTCTGAGCTCAGTCCTGAGCCAATCCATCATTCTGTTTGTGAGTTGTTCCGACTGCTGTGCCGCGGGGCGGTGTGTTGCAATGCGTTGCATGTGGTGGACCGGCCCTGTTGTATGAGGTGGGGATGGGGGTGGAGGCCTTGGCGGGGCTGGGAGAAAGAGGCAGTAGGGGTGGGGGGGAGTGGTATTGGTGGTGGGTTGGTGGAGGGTCGTTGGTTGTGGTTACATGTTACTCAAACAGCTTTGCTCTGGTTCTTGGCTTATCTTTCTCTCTTTTATGTTCCCTTAAAACACGTCCTCTCTCTCTCTCTCTCTCTCTCTCTCTCTTTCTCTCTCTCTCTCTCTCTCTCTCTCTCTCTCTCTCTCTCTCTCTCTCTCTCTCTCTCTCTCTCTCTCTCTCTCTCTCTCTCTCCCCGCTCTTTCTCCATCGCTGTCTTACTGCCTCTCTCTCTCTCCCTCTCTCTCTCTCTCTCTCTCATACTTTATCTCCCAAGTCTTTATCTCCCTTCTTTCCTGGCTCCTGGGTAAGAGGACGGATGATTCAGAGTAACTCAGGCGCTCTGGTGTTTGGTAAACAATGTTCAAATTGTTTTAATTGGTTTGGCATTTTTTCCCGGGCATTAACTGGACAGTGTAATCCGGAGATAGTCTCCTTCCTGTCTTTGAAGTCTTGGAGAAGCCCATTGGACTGAGTGCGATCCACCTCTAGTCCACAGAGCTGCTGTCAGGAGTGATTTAAGTGAGCCTGGGTCAACCGGCTCCAGGGATGCTTTTACCCTTAGTTCATAGGCTGCATGTAATGGACACTTTGGGAAAGTCACTTCTCATCTCTTAGGCTGGTTCAGACTTCCTATCTGTCCCATCGCTCACAGGGCTTATGGTCCAGCTTTGCCATCCCATGTCTTGGTTCGTATTTCTTACTCGTCCATGTGTCGGGTACATCCTCTCTGGGTTCCTAGCTTCTAGAGGCAATATGGCCGTACCAATGTACAGAATTGAGAATTGAGCTGAGTGTGTGTATATACTGTATATATGATTATGCTCTTTCTCTCCCAGTCTTTCTCACACATGCATAATCAGGCGCACATACACACAGACACATGGTCCTAGTTTGTCAGGGTTCTGAGGCCAATGTCCTTTGCCAAGTCACTGAAACCTGGAGCCAGTCCCAGTGGACCGCAATGTTCACCAATGACAACAAACGGTTTCATCTCTCGACTTACAGTAATGTGTGTCTGTGTGTGTGTGTGTGTGTGTGTGTGTGTGTGTGTGTGTGTGTGTGTGTGTGTGTGTGTGTGTGTGTGTGTGTGTGTGTGTGTGTGTGTGTGTGTGTGTGTGTGTGTGTGTGTGTGTGTGTGGAGGTGTATCAGTGTGTGTGTGGATGTTTGTTTGTTTGTGTGTGTACGTGTATGTGAGAGTGGCTATAAAGTGATCGCTCATCAAAAATGAAACAACGTCATACACACAAACACATAAACACACAAACATGTTAGTGCCTGGCCACTAACATGAGGCACCGAGGGATCTGTTGTAACGCCTCAATAGTCACAGAGGCCGACCTCTAATGAGTCACACTTGTTGAAGACAAACACACACACCACACACACTTGAGGCACACACCACACACACACACACACACACACACACACACACACACACCACACACACTCCAAAGTGAGAGCTACTTATCTTCCTGCATTCCTTAAAATCCAGCCTCCTCTTGGGTCAGGAGCAAACTCTGGCTCCTGTGTGTGTGTGTGTGTGTGTGTGTGTGTGTGTGTGTGTGTGTGTGTGTGTGTGTGTGTGTGTGTGTGTGTGTGTGTGTGTGTGTGTGTGTGTGTGTGTGTGTGTGTGTGTGTGTGTGTGTGTGTGTGGTGAACTGTGATGTAGTTCTTGGTTTCACTGTCAAAGCAGTGAAGTCAGACACACGCACACACAAAGACAGAGCCCACAAACTTAATGGCCGACCCTTTATTCAGCAAGGTACTTTACAGACAGGTCCTAGATTGCTGCACTCTGAGTTACCCTATTGAACGTGTTAGTGTGTGTGTTTCTGTCTGTGTGTTTTTGTCTGTGTGTGTGTGTGTAGCTGTGTGAGCAAACATGGCTCATTGTCTCTGTGATTCCTGGACAAACAATAAAACACTTCAGTATGTGCCTCTATAGAGTAGCCACTTTAATATGCGTGTATGTGTGTGTTTGTGTGTGTGTGTGTGTGTGTGTGTGTGTGTGTGTGTGTGTGTGTGTGTGTGTGTGTGTGTGTGTGTGTGTGTGTGTGTGTGTGTGTGTGTGTGTGTGTGTGTGTGTGTGTGTGTGTGTGTGTGTGTGAGAGGGAACCACCACATTCAATGAATGTGGTGGTGAATTATCATTAGCTAATTAGCCTGGAAATAAATTATTGAACTGCAACGATCTGGTGGAGGTGAAACCACCAGACAATGCTGTAATTGTTGTTTACTCTATCGCTCCCTCTCTCTCTCTCTCTCTCTCTCTCTCTCTCTCTCTCTCTCTCTCTCTCTCTCTCTCTCTCTCTCTCTCTCTCTCTCTCTCTCTCTCTCTCTCTCTCTCTCTCTCTCTCTCTCTCTCTCTCCCTCATTGTTCTGATTGGACTCTCTCCCTACCCCCCCCAGGACTTGGCCAGACTTCAGGTCCATCTGGAGGAGGTGCGTTTCTTTGACCTGTTTGGCTTCAGCCAGAAAGAGGAGAACTGGCTCTGCTTCATGTGTAACAACCCCGAGAAGGCCACAGGTACACACAACACAACACAACACACACACACTCACACTCACACTCACACCCACACACACATACACAATCCTTCCATGTAAACCCTGTATTTAAGGCCTATTTAACCTGTGTGACCTCCGTGGAGCTGAATGAAATCAAGGGGCTTGCTCGAGTCCTTTATGGATTTGTAAAACAAGCGATGCTGTGGTCTCTCCCACTCTCTGCGGAGGGGCCTTGACCCCCCATGCCCTGGGCTCTGATCAGAACCATTTGTGCACCAGAGAGCTTGTGTGGTTGAGATGCTTTGAGTCAGAGTGGATTATGGGTAATGGTCATTTCACAGAACCTGGAAATGGAAAAGGGTCCCACAAGCGATTCGCTCCCTAAAGACCTCTTTAAGCCAATTTTACATTTGAGCATCGGTTGATTACTACCTCCACATTCTCTGTCAGTGAATTTATGTGTGTGTGTGTGTGTGTTTGTGTGTGTGTGTGCACGCCCTTGTGTTCTGACTGAAGCAACGAAAGACATCAGAAATGTGGCCGGTGTAGTTAACTAACCCTTTTAAAGTTCTGCTAAAACTAACTACACTTTAAGGACATAAACTGTAACTGATTTCATCTGGGTGCACTGACTAGTGAGTGATAAAGAAGATACGGTATATATACACTATGCGACAAATACTCGAAAACAAACACAGAGACATTGACACACACGGCCGCAAAATGTTCTCCTAGTATTTTAATTTACCGCCAGCACTCCATCATGTTCTTGGTAGCTGCGCTTGGTGCGTAACACAATACCCTGGATGGAACAAACTACAACAAAATTCGGCGCCATCAAGTATTTCGGGCCAAAACCACAATGAATGTCAAAATGACTGAAGAAAAATCAATAAGCAGCTAAGAAAACAATATATTGTAGATTTATTTTTTCCCACCAAAGACACATTAACACAAATGTGACACACAAAAACACACATAGAAAAAAAGGTAAAAAGTATTAAAAGTATTCCCCCCCTAAAGGTGTGTGTATGAGCCGGCCTGTGGACCTGTAGAACCACTCCATCCAGCCGTCTTGTCTCCGTCTGGTCACTGAGTTCAGCTCCGTAGCCTCCAACCCAGCGGTCCAGACAGCCCTTCAGAGTGAAGGGGACGTGAGGGGACGGGTTCAGCGCTGACATTAACACAGCTCTCTGGATAGGAGCCCCTCAATCTGCCCTCTTCTTGCCGTGGGTCTCACATGGAAATTGTTATTGGGGATATAAGAGCGGGGCTGAAACGAGGGCCGTGTGGACGTTTATGAATGCTGGAGTTGACTACTCAGGCAGGGGGGTTACCAGAAGGGGGGGGGGGGGGGGGGGGAGAGAGAGAGAGAGGGAGAGAGGGAGAGAGAGAGGGAGAGAGAGAGAGAGAGAGAGGAGAGAGAGAGAGAGAGAGAGAGAGAGAGAGAGAGAGAGAGAGAGAGAGAGAGAGAGAGAGAGAGAGAGAGAGAGGACTTTCTGTCACCAGCAGCCTGCTGACCTGGGGTCAGCTGTCAGATGGGTACAACCAGCCACCGTAGAATTCCCCTAAGGCCACAACCTCAGACCGGAAGCGGTTTACATGGGAGACTGCAGGCAATTTGTGAGTGTGTGTGTGTGTGTGTGTGTGTGTGTGTGTGTGTGTGTGTGTGTGTGTGTGTGTGTGTGTGTGTGTGTGTGTGTGTGTGTGTGTGTGTGTGTGTGTGCTCGGCGTGTGTGTTTGTGGTGTAGCATTCGCAAGCAGCCCATCCGGGCGGTTCCATATGCAATGTGAGTGAAGTCGGTGCTAAACAACACAGTGATTCTATGAGGGAGGCAGACCTGTATGATTGCCTCTACACTGTGTGCAGATGTCTTTCTCTAAACGTCTGGCAGTGGGGAAGTACCAGTTTGGGAGGCCACCCATCTGTGTTCTCACATAATATTCCCAGCAGTGTGTGGGGGGGAGAGGGGTGTTGAAATGTGGGACCCCCAGCAAAGACCCACAAAGCTCTCTCCCTGGAGCAGTGTTATACCTCAGACAGCTTACAGATGCAGTCGTTGTTTCAGAGAGAGAAAAAAAAAATACAATCCTCTGAAATTGTAAAGCTGTCGAATTCTGTCTGGATCTCCCGGCCCTACGGCATGAAGCAAATATTCCTGAGCAAGGCAGCTCGAGATCAGCCCCATGTTTAGCATCTCACCTCATTCTATATTTCCACCAAGGTCATTGTAAGTGTGTGTGTGTGTGTGTGTGTGTGTGTGTGTGTGTGTGTGTGTGTGTGTGTGTGTGTGTGTGTGTGTGTGTGTGTGTGTGTGTGTGTGTGTGTGTGTGTGTGTGTGTGTGTGTGGCAGGTAATGTCACTCGCTGTATAATAGATGGTATGGGGGGATTAAGGCAGGGTGTGTCCTCTTGTAATTTGGTAATTAAATTGAGGAGGCATGTTACCATTGATTTAAGGAATATACCGTGCTTTCACAGAGTTATGTTAAAGAGAATGTCGAATGCATGTTCAGCCAAGTAAAAGAGCTATTAGAAGTGCTATGGTTCACATCATCACAGCTAGGAAGCTTTGTCAATTTTTCAAGATGGTGAGAAATAAACATTGACATGCACCTAGATGTCAATTTTGGCTGTCAACATGTTTGTGTGTGTGTGTTTCTGTGTATGTTTGTGTGTGTGTGGGAGCCCAAAAGTTTGTGCATGCGATGTTTCATGCACGACTGTCACAAGTTCTGACAACATTGAGTGTTACATCAGTGACCCCACATTGACCTTTGACATTCTTCTAACATGAACTCACTG
Organism: Gadus chalcogrammus; assembly: GCF_026213295.1. Taxonomy (NCBI): domain Eukaryota; kingdom Metazoa; phylum Chordata; class Actinopteri; order Gadiformes; family Gadidae; genus Gadus; species Gadus chalcogrammus. The sequence goes on from NC_079427.1 coordinate 18,262,925, forward strand.
GCTCGACTTAAACGGGTTTGAAGTATGTTATTATTGAACGTTCAAATATAGGACTTCAACAAGCATAAGCGTCTGAACACTCATGAAGAAAGTAACATTCCATAGCAACAATAAGTCATGAAGATTTCCTCAAATAAAACGATGCATGTTACCGCAAAAATAGGTTTAAATTATTTAAATTAGGCAGTTTGCGTGTGGATAAGCACTCATGATCAACTGCAGTTGTATTTCCTTGGCCTCTCACGACATATGAAAGGTTCACGGCCCATTCCACTCCATGACATACTGTTTGCATTAGCAGCAGTTGCTTTGCCAATTATTTAGTCATTACTTTACATATGCGTATTGCTATGCTGAGTCTGCATTAAAGTATATTGCTATGCTTAAGGTTTTCCGTGTACATTTAGAGAGCGAGAGTGGGGGAGAGATTGAGAGAGGGGGGAGATAAGCTGTAGGGTGGGGGAGGGATAGAGATAGAGAGAGGGAGGCAGAGATAGTTTGCATTGAAGGAGATATTGGGTGAGAACGAGAAAGTGAAAGAGTGGGGGAGAGAGAGAGAGTAGGGAAGAGAGAGGGGGTGAAAGCGAAAGACTGGGTGAGAAAGAGAGAGAGAGAGAGAGAGAGAGAGAGAGAGAGAGAGAGAGAGAGAGAGAGAGAGAGAGAGAGAGAGAGAGAGAGTAGGCGAGAGAGAGGGAGAAAGTTAGCATTGAAGGAAAGTGGGTGAGAAAGAGAGAGTGAGAAGGCATGTGTGGGTTGGCGGATGGTGTTTGTTTCCCAGAAAAATGTTTTCGTTGGAGGGCGACAGTGGGGCGAGGTTGGGGTCTGGGGGGGGGGGGGGGGGGGGGTTGTTTGGGACTCTATGACACGTACATGATGTAGGGCTCTGCTAAAGCACTGGAATGTGTTTGAAGTGAGCGGTAATGAGCAGTGTGGGGTCTTAAACTCCAGCGTGCGCTCCTGCTGCTGCTTTATGATACAGGAGGTAAAGTACATCCTGACTTTGTGAGGCTATCACTCTGAACCATCCCCATCATTCGAGGGGGGGTGTTTGTGTGTGTGTGTTGGTAAGTAAAAAGTAAGTACCGTAAGTAAATGTAATTCATAAAGTAGTGCTGTACAGCGGATAACAAAAAATACATGTTATGTGTAAATATTCCTAGATAATGAACGACAAGGAGGACCCCCTAGCAGTAGGGGGGGGGGTAGGCTGTGCTCCCCTTCCTGGAAGCACGCGGCCCTCCAGAGACTCTCTGGCCCATCACACTGAGACCGAGCGTATGGAGCCGTCAACACCCCTGCCGCGTTGTGTAATGCGCAGTGCACTGTCGAGGTGTCTCCAAGGGTTATTTAAGTCTGGGACTCCAATGTGCCGGGGTCGTGATCCCCAGGAGTGGCCCATATGACAGCTCCTCACGGGGGGGGGGGGGCCCGGGCCGAGGTAGTCCCCTGTGGTGAAGGACCTTTTGTGGATGTTTTTTCCACACAATGGGTTGTGAAACTCATAAAGTGTGGCGGACGATTTGTAGCTGTTGTTGGATTATTGTGTTTACGCAAGGCAAGAGTTACTGTGTGTTTTACGGTGTGTGTGTGCCTGTGTGTGTGTATGTGTGTGTGTGTGTGTGTGTGTGTGTGTGTGTGTGTGTGTGTGTGTGTGTGTGTGTGTGTGTGTGTGTGCGTGTGCGTGTGTGTGTGTATGGGGGGGGGGGGGGGGGGGGGGGTCCATTGTTAAATGAAACAGTTTCTAGCTTGATACCTTATTAGGAGTATTCCTGGTACCTGTTTGTGAACAGAACATGTAGATCTAATCTGAATTGAGACACCCTATGGCAGAAGTGTGGCTTGGTTTAACTGTAGCACTACTGGTTGCCATAGTCACCAGGAGTGAACCATAGTGGATTTAACAAGGTTACCTTCAACTAAAACTAAACTCAAACTAAAAAGTGTATATTGAAATTGGAATACATACGGAAATGTATGACATTTTATTAAATCAATCTATGAATTCAAATGAAATCTATCTATAAAGTATAAAGAAACGTTTAAATGAAGTGCATAAAACCAGGCTAGACAGGCGTAAAGGACTTGGAACTGGATTTGATGTTTCCTTGAAATGTTGCCAACCGGGGGGTTTATCTATTGTTCTTCCTGCGGCTCGGGCTGAGCGCTCCATATACCGTCACTCCCTCCTACTGAGTTCTCGATAAAGCATCTTGGTCAATGACAGTAAAAATGTCTGTGTGGTTCTTTGAACAATGACCCTAAGTAACAATTTAACAAAATCCAAATTGTCATTTGTTCCTTTCTTTGTGGGTGTATTCACGTGTGTGTTTTCACGTTATTTGCTTTAAGAGTAAACACTCTGTACAGTAACATGATGGACGCATCAGAAATAGACCTACCCTAGGGAGCCGAACTAACCATGTTGGAGTGTTGGAAATGCGTGTCAGAATCCATTTCACACAGATACTTAATGTCCATTCAAACAAATGGCATTTGTTGTTGGGAAACAACAAACACAATGCTCCAAAACTACAACAGCCAATGCCAGTAAAGCATGATAAATCATGCATGGATTTAGCGAGAAAGTATGACTCGTTGATTTATTTGCAGAAACATACGGTAACAAATACAGTTGTGCAATATAAGGAAATGCTGTGGAGAACCAGCAAACACAACGGAGTACAGCCCTCTCTGTATTGGGGACATCGAGAGGTACGGTGAAGTGAAGCAAATGAATTGGTCTGGATCTGTATTTCTGATAAAACATGTCGTCTTCTGAGGCGTAAAAGGGTATGCCCTTTGTCACCTGATGTTACATCAAATTGCTATCCTTCTACATAGAGGGCTTGTGCTCCCGGCTCCTTTCCCTGCCCTGCCACTGCCATTTTCAAATTTCAATCACAGTTGCAAATAACGCCACTAATACAGTAATACACTTAAATATAAAACGACTGGGCTATGGGCTGTCTTCTTGATGTGTGTGTGTGTGTGTGTGTGTGTGTGTGTGTGTGTGTGTGTGTGTGTGTGTGTGTGTGTGTGTGTGTGTGTGTGTGTGTGTGTGTGTGTGTGTGTGTGTGTGTGTGTGTGTGTGTCTGTGTCTGTGTCTGTGTGTTTGTATGAGTGTGTGTATGTGTGAGTGTGTGTGTTGTTAGCTGCTGTATTCTCTTCATTCTACTAAGTCCCTCTGGAGGCTGCCAGGTATAATAAGCGTTTGAAGGGTTTGTCTTTTCCCCCTCTGCTAAGAAACAGACCCTCGTGAGTCATAGTGATCGCGGGCCAAAAGGTCGACAACCACTTGCTTGTCCGTCGGGGGGAGCTGAGTTACTCATGCATGGGAACACCAAAAGGGTCTCTGTGGGTCATGCTGTGTTCTGATGGAGGCGCCACCAACCAACGTCCTGACTGACAGTAACACCGGAGTCGGCCAAAACACCAGAGAGCTTTGCCTGGGCGCCGCGTCAACATTACACACACGCACACATTATATTGCACTCAAGAAAGAATAAATAAATGAAACATTTTCCAACCAAAACCAGAAAGTTGTTTTGGTGGACTGTTTGTAATCAGAGCAGGACGTGTTGTAGTTTCGTGGGGTATTCTTGTACCGATGACGTGCTGTGTTCTGTTTCAAATCTTGAGGTTCTTGAGACTCCGAACAAAAGCCTTTTCGATGCCCATAATGGGGTCTGCTTATTGGCTGGGCTCGACTCTGTCGGTAGCCTCTGTCCCAGTTTCAAGGATGTCTGACCGCAGGCCGTAGCGTTGGGATATGCATGGGGGATGTCGCTCTTGGCCGGCCTTTAAACAAATATATCAGAGTCCTGCTTCAATTACTGCCAGTACTGCTCCACGTCTGCTCAATCGACAAGAATAGACCTTGAAGGAGGTCGCTCTGATAAGGGACAAAAATAATAAAGTCGTCTAGATAAAAAGGAATGTATGTAATGAACAAACAGAAGAATTTAACAAAACATATCTGTTAGTGACATGCTAGTTCTTTTTCATAGATGTATAAAATATATATTTACTTCTTACATTAAGTAGCATAGGTTGTTGTATTTCAGTTTTTTGGATTATTATTAAACAATTTTTTTTTTGTTTATTTGATTATTTGTATTTATTCCAGGTCCTTCTACAAAGAGTAGTCTAGAGAACGTGCAAGCAAAATCACAACCCTTTCTTACCAGAGTCTAGGCACGTCAGGTTAGGGCTGTCAACAATCAACAATAAAACCAAGGGGTTGGTTTCAGGCTTTAGGTTTTGTTTTTTTGGGTGAGGGGGGTTTCTACAAGGCACCCTGGATCAGTTTGTTCTCGTCAAACAATCCCAGGGGGTCCTCGGATGGGAACGTTCTTTGGGGTCTGGGTTCCTGATAAACGCAGAGGGCTTGCCCGGGCCTATGGTATCCGGACGTTCCCGCTTGCCCCCTGGGTCGGGGTTCCTGTCCCTGACCAAATATACAATGTACACGGACCATGAGAGTAGTATTTTGTATTCATTATGATATTTTTTACTCTGTGTACATGTGTCAGTTATGTCATGCTGTGTGTGTGTGTGTGTGTGTGTGTGTGTGTGTGTGTGTGTGTGTGGTGTGTGTGTGTGTGTGTGTGTGTGTGTGTGTGTGTGTGTGTGTGTGTGTGTGTGTGTGTGTGTGTGTGTGTGTGTGTCCTTGTAGTTGTGAACCAGGAGGGCCAGCCTCTGATGGAGGGTCGGCTGAAGGAGAAGCAGGTTCGCTGGAAGTTCATCAAGCGCTGGAAGACCCGGTACTTCACCCTGGCAGGAAACCAGCTCCTGTTTCGCAAATCCGGCAAATCCGTACGTCGCTGCCCTTTTTACAACCCCTGGTGGAAGATCACACATACACACACACACACACACCACACACACACACACACACACACACACACACCACACACACACACACACACACACACACACGCATAAACACACACACACATACACACACATACAGAGACACGCATACACACACACTCACTCATTCACTCACACACTCATAAAGAAAAAGAAAAGAAAAAGGTACACTCACAGGGGTAATCGATGTGATCGATGGGACACACACAAGTGGGGGAGAGCAGACACACATAGTTTATGTATGTCGTTGCACGTGCGTGTCCGGGTGAATTCTCCCCCTGCTCCACGTTCGGTCACACACACACGGTGAGCGGCGAGCGGGTGAACGGTAGGAGACGGCACCTCGTGATGTGTGCCCGTGCACCAGAGAGGTCAGTGAAGCAGACTGTGATAACTAACCGGCCACGGGACGAGGGCTTTGCAGGAGATCAGGGAGCAGAAAGTCCAAACATCTCAAAGTAGCCCGTGCTTCATGAAGAAATATGTTACGAAGGTATAGTGTGTGTGTGGATGTGTGTGTGTGTGTGTGTGTGTGTGTGTGTGTGTGTGTGTGTGTGTGTGTGTGTGTGTGTGTGTGTGTGTGTGTGTGTGTGTGTGTGTGTGTGTGTGAGTGTGTGTGTGTGTGTGTGTGTGTGTGTGTGTGTGTGTGTGTTTGTGAGTGTGTGTGTGTGTTCACACGTGTTTGTGTGTGCATGTGTTTGTAAGCGCATTCAGATTTCTTGGGAGTATGCCTCTCTTTGAAACAACCCCTCGCTCTGATCACTATACGACCATCTCCATACCGTATCCACAGCCAAACGGGGAGGGTCCTCTGGTTCTGCCAGGGACATATTACCGTAATCATCCACCGAAACCCAGGGGGAGAGAGGCAGCACAAAAGGGGGAAAGAAGCCCAGACACCACAAGCTCCATGGTTGTGATTCTCCGGGGGGCCAAAGAGACTACCTGGGAATCAGGGAAATATGTTTCTAATGATTGTATAAATAGAGGTCCGGGAATCCTGTCTCACTCCACACAATAGGCTTTGTCCTGCTCCTCCAGATGGTAGCCCTCCACCCCCCCATGAAGGCCCGCAGATCTGGAAGGACTTGAGTCTTTTGTTTGTCTCAGAGTCTTTGGAGAGTGGGTCTATGGACGGGGGGGGGGGGGGGGGGGGGGGCTTGCATGTTGTGTAAGACCTCACCTAACACCCGTATATTTAGTGAGTGAGTGATTTAGAAAAACAATGCTGTGTTATTCTGTCTCAAATTGAGTAATAACGGAAGAATTTTTGGTGTAATTCGGAATGATTGAAGCTAATGTTGCGTTAGTTGTTTGCGGGTCTATTTTCACATAGCTTTAGACCCCTAGGGTTGTCCCCATGTGACGTGTTTGTTTGTGCACGTGCGTGCACGTGTGAGTTTGTGTGTCGCAAGCACGGATTGTGTGTGTGTGTGTTTGTGTGTGTACGTGCATGCTTACGTGTTTTGTGTGCGTGTTTACTTCCGTTGATGCCGACTAGGACTTTGACGAGGGGCTCAATGTGCTACAAATCTGAGCTCTGGAGCCTAATATAGATTTAGTGTGCTTTGCTTAGAGACACTCCCTTGGCCCTGGCTTCAAACCCTGGGGTTCTTTGGGGGGGGGGGGGGGGTCTCAAGCAGTACCAAGCAGTACAATGGGAGTCTGAGCTTTATGTATACAGTTTTATCCTCCCTGACAATTGATGGTACCGCAGATATAAAGGTCTTTCCTGGTCTAGCCTGGTCTCTGTGCTTGACAGCAACGACCCTAGCCAGGGCTTAGCCCTCCAGTGGGAACACATGTGCATGACCTCAGGCTTCTGAAAGCTTTTCAAGACCCTCTGCAGCAACAACAGGAGAGGATGTGGATAAATAAACCAAAAGCCTAGCGCAAAAAGGAGCTCGGTATACACACACACACACACACACAATCCCAGTCCTAATTACCGGGCCACCTTGTGAGCCTGCGCCAGGGCTATTAGCACTTCCTTCCTTGGTAACAAATGACAATAAACCTCAGTGTTCACGCTCCGGTCCCGGGACACAGCAGCTCCCCGTCTCTGGAGGGAACGGTACAGAATGAAGCGTTAAACCGGAGGTCACTGTAGCTGGATGTTGAAGGCATACTGGAAATGAGTCCCTGCAGGAATTACATGACAGAAATGGGAATCTGAATGCACATCACAGAGAGGGAGGCATGTTTGCACACCTAGAGACGTAAAGGTGTGTTATTAGGGTCTGATTAAATGAGATGGCACCATGCAAATGTGACAAGTTATTATAGATTAAGACATTAAACACATCTTAATGTTTCGATATTTGATTACTATATCAGTAATCAATATGTTAACTTTTGAAATGTTGTCATTTGAAATGTGAACAAAACTCCCGTCTTTTCTCTAGGCTTTGGGACATCTCACTTGTAATAAACGTTATTCCAACTCTAAATGCCAAATGCTTGGCAACCACTCTGTGTGCCTTCTCCAGCACGTTTTAAATAAACCCCTATTCCCCCTGTCCTTAACGAAGTCTTAAACAGGGTCTCAAGTCACACTAGCATTAAGGACTGCATCATTCCAATGCACATTTGAGATATTAATAACCATATGTCATTTGGAGACATTTATCAGTTAATTCATGCTATATTTATTCTTTCTTTTTGTACTTGACTTTTTTAAACTGGGCTTTTACATGATCGAGATAAAAGTTGAGCTAACCTACTACCAAACCCCATTCAGTTCAGGTCGGTTTCTTTTTGGGAGAAAATATGAGCTCCATATGTGCTCCGTTCTCCACCTTTTGTTTCTCATAAGCCTTATCTGCTATGTATGTCTTGATCTTCTCCCTGCAGAAAGATGAGCTGGAAGACATCCCCATTGAACTCAGCAAGGTGCAGAGTGTCAAGGTAAGAACCAGTTGAGAAAAGCCTGACATATTGAGGACAATCCGTCGATAACAGACTGCAGTCTTCCGTTTCCCACCCAGTATATCGTTACCAGGCACCTTTACATCGGTGCACAAACAGATTTGTGTCTGTGATGTCATTTTTCCAGAGGGATCCATTTTCCCTCATATTCAGGGTCCTATTACGTCGAAGGGTTGTATGTATAATGCAGACAACTCACCCGGGCTTTTCTAGACGAGACAAGTTGCTCTCCGCTGTCTCATTAGAAACAGCAGCCCTACTATGCTATAGCAGAATTTCCGGGGGAGACGGTTTAGAGTCTGGGCCAGAATCCAGAAGCGGCAGGGGGCTGAGTGCCGCCTCGTTTCCTGTTGTGATATGCTACAGAAGAAAACACTCCATCACTCAAGCCAGGAAGCCTTCAGAAGGGGATTATAATAACCGTATTATTACAGTGGCCGGTCCTCACAGTGTTGATTGGAAACCTTTCCAGACAAATGACGTTTTGCTTTGACCCGCCCGGAAGCTGCAATTACACGGTCACAGTCCTTGCTTCGTGCAACGTCATTGGTGGAAAACGAAGTGAAACCTCCCGTTGACCAAGTTGTGCGAGTCTGCTATCAGACCTCAGATTATTAATCAAGTCTGCTATCAGACATCAGATCATTAAACTAGTCTGTTATCAGACTTCAGATCCTTATTCTAGTCTGCTATTAGACATCAGATTATTAATCTAGCCTGCTATCAGACATCAGATCATTAAACTAGTCTGTTATCAGACTTCAGATCATTATTCTAGTCTGCCATCGGACATCAGATCATTCATCTAGTCTGCTATCAACATCAGATCATTAATCTAGTCTGCTATCAGACCTCAGATTATTAATCTAGTCTGCTATCAGACCTCAGATTATTAATCTAGTCTGCCATCAGACATCAGATCATTCATCTAGTCTGCTATCAAACATCAGATCATTAATCTAGTCTGCTATCAGACCTCAGATTATTAATCTAGTCTGCCATCAGACATCAGATCATTAATCTAGTCTGATGTCAGACATCAGATTATTGATTATCTAGTCTGCTATCAGATTGTTAATAGAGACTCCAGTCATTCTCTCATCCAGCCCCTCCCACTCTGTTTTACACCCCCCAGGTGGTGGCCAGGAAGCGGCGGGATCGGGGGCTGCCGCGCGCCTTCGAGATCTTCACCGACAGCAAGACGTACGTGCTGAAGGCCCAGGACGAGAAGCACGCGGAGGAGTGGCTGCAGTGCATCAACGTGGCCGTGGCCCAGGCCCGCGAGAGAGAGAACCGAGAGGCCACCACCTACCTGTAACGGGCGGGCAAACCGCTAGGACCCGTCTCTGAGTTGCGGCCATCTGGGGTAACGCCACCCGCTGCCCAAAGGGGATTTATTTTGGTCTTCTTGGGGAAAAAAGTCCAGCGTGCGTTTGGGAATTATTCTTATCGTAAAAGAGGGATTGTTTTGAAGCTATGATCAAGAAGTGTTGAATTGCCTCTCGTTTCTCTAAGAACCCTGTTGTTGTTGCCCCTGGGTTGTATGGAAACAACACATGACTTCACGGGGGTTTGAGTGGACAGATGATGAATACTAATTGAATTACACATGAACGATACCCACTCCTGTCCGACCGGTCTCAGAGACTGTCGCTCACACACTGCTTTACATTGATGGAACCATAACAAACTGTGAACACAAACGCACATGCACAGAGACGTTACCCACATGCAGAGTTGTTTGTGGCAATGTGCGGGAGGGAGATTAATTCAAGTATTCATAAACAACTCGCAGCAAAGTTAAAAGAGGCTAAATTTGTTATTTTGAAAACAGCATACGGACGTATGCCAATGTTCCCACACAGGAACTCGCACGCACCCATACTCTCTATCACACACATTCACACACACAAAAACACAGACCACACACACACACACACACACACATACACACACACACAATACAAAGAGAATACAATAGGACACCAAATACTACTTTGCACAATAAGCAATTGAACCATATCGCAAAAAGATCAAGAACTCTTGTCAGGAGAATATAAATCAGCAATATAATGTTCACCATAATCAACCCCTTGAAATGATAAATACAGATACAGATGCACACAACGGGCCAATATGTGTTTGTCACGATGATTCACCAGTGCAGATCCTGGCCAGTGAATCCGCAGCGGAGCGATGCAGTGTGCGCTCTGTGTTTGTTTGACTTGGGCAGAGGTACGGTGTCACATGAGACGATGATAGCTCCATGGAAGCGCGGAAAGCAGCAACATGTTGATCCAGTTTAAGGCGAAACCGCGTGGGATCCCCTCAGCACCTCGACGACACTAATGCATCTCCGGGACATTCACATTGGTGACCTCTGAAGCTGTCCAACAGTAGCTGTGGGAGTCCGTTGTGCTTGCTGTGTTCCGAAACGTTGGCCCGCTGGACACAATGTTTTGCACGAAGCAATAAGAGTTTCCTCTAAGAAATTAGGGTCCAGTGGAGCCAGTGGGCCTCATGCAGACTCTCAACATGTAGCAATAAGTCATGCACATTAAGCAGCATGCACCCGCTCTGGGCGCTGTGGGGAAGATGAAGACCCACATAATGGACAGCAGATGAGGGGAAACAGCGAATAATGGTTAGGTGTGTGTGTGTGTGTGTGTGTGTGTGTGTGTGTGTGTGTGTGTGTGTGTGTGTGTGTGTGTGTGTGTGTGTGTGTGTGTGTGTGTGTGTGTGTGTGTGTGTGTGTGTGTGTGTGTGTGAGTGCCAGTGCATGGGTGCATGCCTGCTTGTGTGTGTGTGTTTTTTCCATTATGTGTGTGTGGAACAGTTTCAATGTGTGTGTTTTGGGTGTGTATACGATATAGGACCTATGGCACTACTGGATATTTATTCGTTATAGTAATGTCATAATATGCTAATAATTCTAAGTGGGATTGGCTTACTTAATGGAAGATGCAGTACAACTCTTCTGTCTTAATAAACATTCCTCTAACAGATCAGTGGTTGTGTGTGTGTGTGTTTGGGGGGGGGGGTGTGGGTGTGTGTGTGTGCATGTGTTACCTGTGTGCCCTTGTCCATGAAAGCAGCTTCCAGTTGAAAACTTAAACCTTTTGTCAATTGAGACTACAGCTATATACAGTATGGTATTCTATTTTAATCCAATTGGCAAAACCTGTCCACAGTATTTGTTCTCTTGCCTCAAAATAGAACTTTAGCCTACTTGTTCCAAGTGGCTCATTTCTGTCTCCTCTTTCCGGAAGCATTTGGCCTCAGCCACTTAAAACCATGAGGCTACATGTCATATCAGCACTGCTATAAACTAGATAGGCTTGGATCTCTGTTACTCCACATCGCTGATGATGGTTGTGGCCTATTTTTGGACTTTTCTTAAAGACAGGATGCGTGACCCAGGCCTCTTGCTATAACAAGCCCTTGAATGGACTACGCTGTTGCTTTAATAGCCGGAGTTCGGCCGCAGCAAGGTTATTGGTGGTTTCCTCTGGGGCTCATTTTGAGGAGGAACTGAGCATGCTCTGTGGGTTCGGATGGAAGGCGTATTAGCGTAAGGGCTTTACGTCTTCAGGAGCCAAACCCAGGATCCGATACGTCCTTGCACTCTCCCAGTTGGCGCGACTTTTACCAGGACTTGCAGGAATATATAAAAGATGCCTGTATTGTTGCGTTGTAGTCCTCCTTTTGTTTGAAACCCTGGGGATTGGCTGAAATGAAGACTCAGCGGTCCGTCCGAATTCACGAGACAACCACTGCGAAACCTTCCGGCGTTTCACACACAGCAGAGAACAGTGTGCGTTGAGCTGCCTCGTCTCACACATGATATCATTTATACCCTTCAGTCCCAGTATCAACCTCCCTTGTTTATTTCTTTTGCTGGCCCTTGATCTAAAAGATGTGTGCATCTGGCTATGCAGCCCAAGTTGAATGGAAGGCCAGGCGGATAGCGTTGGCACAATACTAATTCCTGATTGAGGGCCAGCCATTGGTTCAGCATTTCTTATTTTGCTTATCTTTCTTCTAAAGAAAAAATAATAGGAATAAATAAGTTCTTCCATGTTTGTAGTTATGGCCACTAATCCAAATGTGTTTGTACAGATATATTTCCGACACATATGTGTATTTCCACAGGCTCTTTAAACAACGGGGCCCTGATCCGGCTCGTTGCGTCGCCCAATGTGGCAGAGCCGAACCATCTGGCAGCGATCGGGGTAAAATAAACAATTTGTTTATACAATTTGCCCTAAGAGCCATAAGCCAGGTCACCCATAACCTTGTTGAGGTCATCTCCCATCGGCTCCAAATGTAGCATGAAGCTGACTTCAGGCTTATTGTAGCACTTCCTATGTTCCATCAGGGATCAGAATCAATCACATTCACGTGATTGATTCTGATCCCTGATGGAACATAGGAAGTCAATCACATTCATGTGATTGATTCTGTCAACCTTTGCTGAAACATGCTCAAATGGGCGGCATGTAGCTCAGGAGGTAGGCTGGTAACAGCAAGATTGCTAGTTTGAGCCTCCTAGAGTGTTGAGGTGTCCCTGAGCAAGGCACTCAACCCTAACAGCCCTGACGAGCTGACTGTCGCCTTGCATGGCTGACGCCGCCGTCGGAGTGTGAATGTGTGCATGAATGGGTGAATGTCAGGCAATATTATAAAGCACTTTGGGTGGCCTCTGGTTATAAAAAAGCGCTATATAAATGCAGTCCATTTACCATCCATTTACCAAAGGAATTTTCCGAAAGCTGTGTAAACAGGGCTGATGTTATGCACTGGTGTATCTATATTTGTATATCTGTCTACCTGTCTACCTATCTATCTATCTAAAATAAGATTAGACAAGATACGTTATCCATCCCAGATGGGAAATAGGATCAATCTGTCAGCCTGTCTGTCTTCCTGTCTGTCTATTCCTTGTGTAGAAAGAAACTCTGTATTCTCAGTAGAATAAAGCACAATGTGATTATCTATAGAAAGCAGAGGATGTAGTCTAAACTGCCAATGGAAATATGTTACACTGAATATTTGAAGAATCAACACTGACTGTTTAATTCTGAAAGTGATTGACAAGAGTATTAATGTCCTGTTGTTGGTGTGAGCACAGAGCCTTGTGTACGAAATCATAAAGATATGTCATGTTTTTAACTTTAGAGTGCCATTTTACTAACAGTTGATTTCAGTTTAGATTTTTTAATGAGGTCAATATTTATTTTTACATGTAGAGCTATTACTTTTACCAGATTGGAATACCAATGTCTGTCTTCCTTCTATATTGAAAACAATTAAAGTTATAGTTATATATTTTGGCTATGAAATTGTGGTCCATTTCTGATTTATATGTATGCATGTATGCCGCTGCCTTGTTGATCTTCCAAATTACCTGTTAAACATTAAAAATCAAATCAAATGAACACACGGCGACATTAACATATGTTAAAGAATTTGGCCGGTTTGTTAAGACCCCAGGTTTATTGTTGACATTGTCTAAGTAGATGTAAATCAGCCTTCATTTTTATTCAACTCACCTCCTCTCTTGGTGTAGATCTGGCAGTTGGCTGTTGTCTGTTGACAAACATTAGAAAGCATTTCCAGAATTCTGCCCTATACTTTACACAGCCTGTAACAAAGCCACTATGTGTGCACTTTGTATGCGCTTAACTGGCTACGAAAAAAAAAAGCTGCGAAAACAGGTGTTTAGGATAAAATTGATGTCAATAGATGGCTAACTAACGATTTGCGGAACCCGTCTACAACGCTAGAAGGGGGGAATTGAACAAAAATCCCGGCTGATTTACATCTCAACATGGGCAAGTCAACAACTAACCTGGGATCTTACTAAACTCTCTTTCTCGCTCTCTCTGTTTTTTCTTTACGCTTCCCAAGGTAGTATTGTAGCCATTGAACTGATTTTAGAAAATGTTATGAAATAGTGGGACTTCTATGTGGATTTCCCAATAGGCACACTGGCAAACTCACATTAACAGTAATAACTATTTCCCTGACTCCAAAAGGTTGCTCCATTCCATCCTTGAATCAAGAACAGAGTATCAGCGGTTTGGGAATTTCTGGTGGCCCATCATATGCTAATAAATATGACCCCCACATTCCTTCCAGGGAATCCACACAAACTAGCTTATTTTACCGAACGCATGCTTCGCTACTTGTGCAACCCATTAAACTGCTAATTCTTTCTTGGAAATGGTTTGAGAACAGTCACCTTACTACATAAGGCTGTACAAAGTGACTAAAGTACCTATTTTTTTTATGGGATGACTAAGTATGTGTTATTTTATCTGATGAATTAATCTTTTCTTATTTAGTCAGCTGAATGTATTACTTTCTCATTCTATCCAGGATAAATAAAGTACATTTTATAATCCTAATCCTTATCCTACATTCAAACATGTGATTCTTTAAAAGCACTTTATTTAATCAGAGATTAATAAAGTAGGCCTACTTATTTGATGGGGGTTTAATTAAGTAGGTATTTTATTTTCCAGTGGGGCAGCGGAGTGAGCTGTCGCTCACCATCCCTGGGTTAGGGTTAGGGAGTCCAACGTCAAATATGACCTCTGACCAGATCCATGTCTGGCGTCTCGGTGGCACAGCGGTGCGAGCCCCTGGGTATCACCTCGGGAGACCCCGTTTCAGGTCCGTCCGCAGGCTGTCTCTATGGAAACCCGAAGTTATATGGGAAATGTAACTATGTGTGAATTTAATGTCAACATAAGCTCTGACCTCTGCGTAGAAGGCATCTCAGTGGTGTAGCCGACAGAGCTTTCGGTTTAACAGCTCTCGGTACCTGACTTCAAGTGCTGGGTCCATGGAAACCGTATTCATTTACATTTCTATGCAAATTATGACCTCCAAACAACATCGACAGCGTCTTTGTGGCACAGCAGTGCAAAATATGTTTTTCGCTCTGGGGACCTGGTTTGAAGTACCTCAGAGGTTTGAAGTCCCCCTATCTTTGCTTGTATGACAATTTTTTGTTTTTTCCCATACTGTTTTTTATGGGAACTGCGCGAATTTTACCTGCATTTTACAGTATCTTACCACATATAACCTGCATTTTACCTGCATCTTATGTGCATCTTGCATATTTGACCAATATATAAACCTAACGCTAACCCTTTGTATATGATTTTTTATATAAATAATTTATTACATAAAGACTCAATCCATGTACAATGGTAACATAATTGAGAGGCCACGTGATGAAAAAGTAGGATAGATAATCCCCAAATAGAGCCATGTGTTTAAATGAGCAATTGAGGTAATGGCCAGGCCTTCGGAGAACTCACCTGTATCGCAGGGAAGTGGAGGTTTGGCATAGCGCTAAATCGGATACAGGGACAGCCTACCCAAAGTCTATGAGTTTGTATACCCAAAATGTATGTTGGATAGATCAGTCCACCAAGCTAACCAGTGGACTGTAGTAAAGGTTGCTTATCTATCCATCATACATCTAGGTAGAGACTCACACCTCTTGTGATGTCACTAAGGCACAGGGAAGGGCAGATTTTTAAATGGCCTGTAATGGCTTATCACACTCCCACATGGTGGTGAAATAGGAGCTCTTTAACAAGGGTAAAGCTGGGGTTTTATACGCATTTTTTCACGTATTCAGAAAAATGCAAGTCATTATCTGTTTTGCAAACCATAAAACAGGCCTTTAAACATCTGTTCATATCAATAGGCATATACTTGGATGTAAAGCAGATGCAGAAGCAAACTTTTAGATGGCTTTAGTTTTGGAATGGAAAACATCCATTAAAGCGCCCAGCCTCTTATATACTGGGTCAGGAGTGGAGGGGGGCCTGGAGCCACGTTGGAGCCTAAAGGATTGCAGGTTCACACATACACATATACACACACACACACAGACACACACACACACACACACAAGCATACACACACACATATGTACACATAGGCCCAAATATGATCCATATTCCATAGAAGTGATCGAACAGGGGAGGTAGCCCACTATAATTCTTTGAGAGGAGTATCCTTTTATCCTGCTGAGGTTGGACATGTCAAAATCATAAAATACCCATAAAATATACATCCTCCTCTGTCATTTGGCTCGCTCTTGGCTGACACACGCACACACAAACATATACATGCAGACATGCAATCACACAGACACACACACACCTAGAGATTCATAAACAAAAATGAAGTGAGATTTACCCTAGGAAATGCTTAGTTTTTGTCTCTGTGGTGTATTTGATCCCAGACCTGCAAGTCAAAAAAAAAACATTTACAAACTTCTGTCAACAATGGTGAAAACCTGTGTTTTACGGTATACAGAAAGTATGTGCGTGTGTGCGTGCATGTGTGTACGTGTAACTGGCTGTGCGTGGGGCCAGAGACGTGCGAGAGTCTTGATATGCATCATTCAGTGTGTTACTCAATCCTTTCGCCATGTCACTGATTATGCCTTGTGCAATTCGCCTGACAAGGCTGTCAAGTGTGTGTGTGTGTGTGTGTGTGTGCGCGTGTGCCCCTATTGGTGCAATTCTGAAAGGCGCCCCTTAGCATGCAGACAGATGCGGTCCTTTGAGTGTGACAGGTAAATAATGGAGTGGATGAGACGTTGTGAAAGAGGGACAGAGAGAAAGATGCATGATATAATGACAAAGTAGAGAGTGATGGAGCCAGGACAATGAAAGGAAAATGACAGAGTGAGAATAGTACAAAAGTCCTGACATCATTTGTTAAAAGTGGGTATGGGGAGGGAGGACTTGTTTACAACTAAACTAGGCTCTCTGGGATCCAGTAGGAGCCTATCCAGAGGATCTGAATCAGTTTTACTTCAGAATAATGTTCGTGAGTGTGGGTGGATACATCACCTTATAGTCTAACTTGGAATGCGCTCAGGATAACTTGAGCTCCTGACCCCTGACAGAAGATCTAAACATTTTCTGGTAGATTCTACAATGACATGGCTGGAATAATGATTCATTGCATTTGTGGTTAATCCCAGATATCGGAATGAATCTCGTTTCTAAAATCAAAATTTGGCAAGTCAATATGTGCACAATATTGAGCTTTAAGTGGGAAGTTGAACTTCGTTCCCTAGCCGTGTAACTGATCTTCCTCAAAACTTTAATACACACAGTACTGTCCCAATAAAGTGACACTGAACTATTCTCTAACTAGAAAGCAATCTACTTAAATTAGTACATTAGGGAATAATGTGTCTTCATAGCAGGATTCTAGATTGCATCTTAAAAAGGCTTAAAGTACCAGAGCTCTTACCGGGTACCCATTCTCGTCAGACCCATTGAAAATCACCAGTTAAACCCATGATTACCTGCCAATTGCATGGATGCAGTGGAGCGATGGTCCCGTTAACATTGCCACGGCCAACAGTGCCCCCTCCCGGTCATAAGAGTTCAGGCTTTACACTCGCATTACAGATCTAGCGATAGTGAATCAGTTTACATTACGATCACTTTAATGTTCCTTCCTCGACCACCAATTATTGTGCACCATTTTCAGAAACAAGAGTCCTTACAGTGAGTCTTTTATTACTGAATTTAATAAAAAAATTCAAACATGAACATGTGCAGACTAAAAGCCGTGTAACAAATTCACAATTCTACAAGGTTTTTCAATCAAGTCTGCATCTTAAAAAGATATATAGCCTCTTACCCTAAATAACACAATTGTTTTGATTCTTTACAAATGTACACAACACAGCTATAGCCATCGCACATTTGTCCAATAAATTATGAACCAGAGAAATTCCAATGATAAGAATATTTTCTTTCCTGAATGTCCTTTAAATTGTACATTTTTCCACTGTCCGTTGCTTTAATAAATCAAAGCATTCACAATAATCCGGCTTTTTATCATCTTTACACTGTAAAATATATGGTTCCTTCAAGTCCAGTCCATTGAAATGGAAAATGAGAAAAATACATGAAAAAAACAAAACATTTGCATTCAAAAGTAGTATGTGGACTGGTACGTTAGGCAGCTCTGGGCCTGGCAGGCGAAATTAACGTTTCCATAATTCAACCAATTATCAATAATCAAGAAAATAAAATGACTCCTTTTCAGGACCTCCTGCCGCAAATGACATGAATTTGCTCCACCAAAACACGTCACCCAGCTTTACCAAATTATCAGCCACCACTGCCAAATATCAGCTATAAGGTGGTTGGTCGATCAGTGGTCTTGGCCATAGCAAATGCCTTAACCAGCACGTTTTGACACGTGGGATATACATTCAGGTTAATCTTGAAGTCCAATGCCTCGCATGTGATCAGGCCATGAACACTGAACCGCAGAATGATCTTAGGGTCAATTTGGCGCCCAGATGGTTTTATACTGGTACGTACACTGGAGAAAGACAAGCAGTTGCGTGACGCGGTGGTGGACCCTGGGAAACGTTTGACTATGTTTCCGCCAGGCCCCGAGACCACCCGTGTGGTGTGGGGCTCAGCGACGGTGCCGGCCGTGCCCAGAGTGCCCTCCGCCGCCGCCGCCGCCGCTACCGTGGTGTTTGCTCTTGTGGCCGCGCTCCCTCTCCCGCTCCCGCTCCCGGTCGTAGGAGCGGGACCTCTCGTGTTCCCGCCTCTCCCCGCGGTGGTGCCCGCCGCCCCGCTCGTGCTTGTGCTTCTTGGAGGAGGCGAGGTCCGAGGCACCGCGCTCCCTGTCCCGCTCGCGCTCCCCTTTGATGGGGGTGCGCGACCGGGAGCGCGACCGCTTCCTCTTGTGTCCCGAGCTGCCCCCGCCGCTGCCGCTGTGGCGACCGGAGACCTTGGAGTCGCTGTTGCCGTGGTGACTGGCCTTTGGTTTGAGGTGGGGGAGGAGCGGCGAGGGCTGGTGTCGCCGTGGCGACGGGCTGTGGGAGCGAGAGCGCGAGCTGTAGGTCCCCGAGCGACTGCGTCTGCCGTTGTAGCTGGGGAGGAGTGGAACAGGTGGTGAGACAGGGGGAGTGGGAGGGCGTGCAGGGAGACGACGACATGGTCATAGATGAGGAACTGTCTTACTGTCTGCGGGGCGAGCGGGATCTGGAGCGGGAGCGTGTTCTAGAACGGGACCCACTGCTGTTCCTGCCGATCTTGGACTCTTTCCTTAACCTGAATTAAAAGACAGGAAAACATATCTCCATTCAGGCAAGTTAAAAAGTCATGCTTGATTCAGCGACGACACACAGAATGGACAGAGTGGGCCGGGGAACTGCGTGGGCTGAGGATCTACTGACCCGTTGTGCGGGCTCTTGGAGACCTGGGCTCGGTTGTCCGGCTCCTTCTTCACAGGCTTCAGGGCTTGGGGCTTGGGGGACTTGTCCTCCACCGGCACCACGGCCGGGGAGCAGGGCTTGGAGGCCGGGGAGAAGCCGCCGAGCGTGGAGAGGGCCGGCGTGCCGTCGGCGTTCAGACCCTTTGCCTTGAGCTTGGCCTCGGCCAGGAACATCTTCCGCCGGTCCACCTCCTTCTCCAGGTGATCGTAGTTGGGCTGGCGGGGGGGGGGATCCAGGGTTAAAGATGAGGGACGAGGGAAGGGTAACAGCAGCTGGGAGCATACATAACGTGGGAGGCGTGCTGTGGACGTTACCTTCTTCCTGGTGTACAGCTTGAGGGTGGTGATGCAGATCTCCCGGATCTCCTCCTCAGTGGCTCCAAACAGAAGGTACCAATGAGGCCGGGATGGAAGCGGCATCTGGGGGACAAACACAGCTTTGTTACCTTCCGCGAGTTGTCCGCTGCTTGTTTAAAATACAACCAGCAGGGCGAACAATGGACGTAAAAAATGTAAGATGCAGCTGTAACCGACCTGCAGAGCTCTGGCAGCCAAGTATATGCAGGCACAGGCGATGGTCTCGGCTTGAAACCGCACAAACACATTTGTCCTCAGGCAGTCATTCATGTAGTTCCTGTGGAGACAGAAGCACATACAAAAAACACATAGCATCTTTTCTACAGGAATGCCAGGGCTTTCATACCCAGTGGTAGTGGAAATATGCATTATTTTATTTGGGCTTTTTAGCAAATCATGATTCCCATAATGAGCTTGAGTGTATGGGCTTAGTCGCAGTTTTAAGTAACAGCTTGGCTTTGATATTTACCAATATCAGGGAGTGTTAGTTTGCGCCTCACCCTCACTTCATGTACTACCCATTAAAGTTGCTCACACATCAAATCATGAACAAAGGTTGCCATATTGGTTTCTGCATTGTGATCTCCTGAAGCCATTTTAACTTTGTCCTTTTCTCCATTCTCTTCCAAGAGCAACCATGACACAGGGCGTGTTCACAAATGAGAAGGTGAATTTGGGGACCCAGAAGAAAGAAAGCAACTTTCTATTCAGTTAAATGAAACATCCCTAACAACTCTTCAACATTAACATGCCTTGTATTGGGGAGCATGCAAGACTGGACAATACACTTGGACTAGTTTTATATCGACCTTTTGAATGGATGTTGCAGTGACAATAATGACATGCACATCAGGTCAGACAGTTTCAGTATGGAAGTAAGGGGAGGTAGAGATGATGCACATCAGGTCAGACTGTTTCAGTATGGAAGTAAGGGGAGGTAGAGATGATGCACATCAGGTAGGACTGGCATGTTTCAGTATGGTAGGCAGTCACGTGATAAAGCACATGACGCAATGGTTCACAGGTGGGGATAAAAGTAAGTGCTCAAGGTGGGAAACCAAAAACTAGTCGAACCGCCTCAGCAGAAGAACATTTATAGAAAGAGGCAAAGTGTCCTCCCCAACTAAAATGAAAAGTTTCCCACCCAGATGAAAACTGTTACAAAAGCAGCTGGACGTGTGTGTAAGTGGTCATTGAGGGTGGTAGATGAGTCACAATTAGTGTACCAGCCAAAATAAACGACATGGAGCCATGAACCGTTACTTGGTATCAGAGGGCTAACACAGAAGGGGGAGGTTGTGTGCGAGGTTCACACTTCACTTGAGCGCATGCACCAGAATGCCAATGCGCATCAGCGGTTTCATTCTGCCACCGTAGCATGCAAATCATTGACAATACTTTAACGTTACCATCAAGGGAATTCCTTACACATTTTCCAGTAACAAGATATGTTAAACACATGACAACTTTTGATTTTGAAAAAAAAGGTTGTGGCCACATGGAACTTGCCATGTGTACACAAAGAATTCAGTTGGAACTCTGTTCAAATAAAAAATAAATATGTTGGCTTTAGCGGCTCATGAAAAGACTACTAGCGTGGCACTACTAGATCAAATGCAGTCGTTGGATTGTGATCTACTGCTGGGTGGGCAGGGTCCCTGGAGGCAGAGCCTGAGAGCTGGATCAGCCTGTAAGACACACACGTCTGGACACCACGTCAGTTGGGGAAATGACACAGTAAGCTACTGTATATTATTTAAACAGGTAACTGGTCAAAAAAAGTACTTCTCTTCTCACTAAGTTTACTTCAATTTTAGATGCAAGTAAACTAGAAAAGAAAGCAAGTATCTATCACTACAAAAAAAATGAAATATGCATCACAGTATAAACCTTCGTATCAAAACCAAAAAAATACAAATCCTTTGACACCCAAGAGAAAATGCGATGTTGGCAGTTGGGATAGGCCCTCCCCCTTCAGTGAATCTCGGCACTGGGATTGGCTGTCTGGAGAAGGGCAGCCAACCAATGGGGGGGAGCTTCCCGAGGTCATGTGGTTGGAGGAGGCAGAGTTCAGAGGTTCTTTATGTGACTTACCAGCATGGACTACCCTTTAATCAAAGAGTAGAGAAAAGGACAAAGTTAAATCAAGCTCCCTGGGCTCCATAAACAAAAAGACTTGCAGAAATAAAACCATGTAAAAGGCACATCTCAGAAGCATCAGGTTGGCAATCAAACAAATTGCACCATCAGGGCACCGGGAAATGGATTTCATGGGGGGGGGGGGCTGATGTTGCGGGTAGACCTGGGAAAGTGACTGGTGGCTGCATTTTAAATATGTAGCTAGATGTTCTGGTGAGTCACGTTTCCACTGTATGGACGTGTCACAGTGCTGCGCCTTCATGTTGAAAATCTACTGAAAGCCCAGGTCTGGTAGCAGATCTTGGGCACGTGACGCGGGTTGCTGCTGTGGGTTGTGAGAGACGGGGGAACTGAGTAGGAACTTACCAGGCGGTCTGGACCAGCGTTTGGTTCTTCTCACATTCCAGGACTTGAAGGTACATGACGATGATCTGGGATGACACAAGCACGGGTTGTTGCTTACAAGACATCTCCACTGAGAGCCAATAATCAAACCGTTTGTGGGGTGTAGTGACCGGATGAGTGTGGAGGAGCTTACCTTGTGGGGATGCTTGACATGCACACAGAAGCCCAGCTCCTTCAGGACCCGCCGTTCTGCTTTGATGACTTGGTTTTTGGTATTTATGTAGTTCTGATCAAGTATCAATGAACTTGCACCCCTGGTTTTTGAAGGAATTAAAGTAAAAATAATATAAAACGGTTTCTCCCCCCCCCTTCCAGCTTCAGCAGCATAGTAGGAAGTTAAGTGCCCTTTTGTTTTCTGTGACTCTTTCTATTTCCCCTTACAACCAACTCAAAGCGGGGAGGTGTCTATGGTTTCGTTTACTTGGGGGTTTGCTGACTCCTGTGGCTCCAGTGTTAATGTTTGGCGTCTGCCGACAGCTCTCTGCCTGTATCACCGTATGTCAACGCTTTAAAGAGAAATATCAATAACTCATTGTCAAACATATCCGAAAAAAACGAATCAGACCAATTAACAGTGTGTGACCGTTCTGATTCGACTCACATTTAAAAAAGGGACAGAAATTTCAATACAAGATGACTGGTTATTGATCAGATTATCCTGGATATTAGCCATGGTTCTGAATCAAGCAGTCATTGCCTACTTTCTTGAGAATCAACAGAAAAGTACAAAATATATTAAACAGTAACACTGTATTCAACATAGTACTAATGACAGTCTAATGACAGTCTAATGACAAAATAAAGTTTAGACTTCATCCCGCAAATTTATTTGTCTATTTTAAGTGAGATACACGGAGGATGATTTTTTTTACATTAGATCATATAAAAAAAGCTAACCAAGCTAAAAAGAAAAAAATGTACACCAGTATAAGGGATTCAGGGTTAAATCATCCTCACCTAACAGGCCATTTATAATATTATTCTGCCATCCAACATTCCTGAACGTACCAAAAAACTAAGCCACACGCCGACAATTAATTCCAATGTATGCCAAGATTGATATTTCTCTAAAAGCGATGACAATTGGTGAAATGGAAGTGTGCTCGTGTGGCAACATAATTTCCAGTGCTGGGCGAGGAGCAGCCAAACAGGGAGAACTACATTACCCAACAGCTGGCAGTATGTCTGACAAATACCCAAAGCATAAGACTGAGCCACAGAAGTCCTCAAAGACACCGGGAGAGGGGGGGGGGGCCAAGGACCTCCGGCCAACCTGTCATCCCCGCGGCCCACAGTGGCTCAGCCCACGGGCTCCTCCCACAGGAAGGGGGCTGGGGTGAGGCAGAGGGAGAAGCGACACTCCCTCGCTCATGGTTTCATGCCGACTGCTTCGTCTTTACGTACCATTCCACATCACCCAGGCTTTGGTAAATGTAGCTGGTCGCTGTTAGTTGGTTGCAAGGGAAAAAAGAATCCACGTTAATGCCGAGATCGATTGAGTCGGGGCGATGTTTAATTTGAAGTCAGAGGCATGCCAATAAAGCATGTCTCATCCCATAGTGACTTAAACCATACGGCCATCTTTAGAAATATGCGTGAGGCCAATTTCAGGGTTTACTCATCACAGAAAACACGCTAGATATGTGCACAGAATGTTAACACGTGTGAGACCAGTGACGAGGAAACTGAAAAGTTTTGAAATGGTTTAGAGTACATGGATAAACAAAAGGGCACTTTCACAACAAAAAAAAAACGGTATTCCGTTTAGATAAATCAAACAATTCAAAATATCTCATACAACATTTTGAATAACCTTGTGATGAAATGGAAAGATGCTTACTTTTTGCCTCGCATTTGCCGTAGGTGATGGAAGACGTTGATCACGTCTCGTATCCGCCGCGGGGCTTCTTCTATCTTGGAGGCCAGGTTGACACAAGCCATGGCTACAATCTACAAAGAAAACAAGACAAATAGTCAGGGATGTCATAACCCTCCTGGGAGGACAGCATTAACATGTTTCGCAGACGTTTAAAGTACAGCGAGCGGGTCATTACTTTAAGATAATTACATGATTTTGTTCATTACACTGCCACTAAAAATTAATCAGTAAGTTGACCAAAAATGACAGATTTTGTAATCATTTCTTTGGTCAATAAAGACGGTTGGAAATGGAGTCCATAACAAAGGTCTGTTATTCAGACCTTTGATTGCTGTCATTTAACAATCACAATAGCGTATTAATCAAAGCCGTGTAATTATCCCAATTGTGTCTGTCTATGCATCTATATCTTTCCCTCTCTATATATAAATATATATATATATATATATATATAACGGGAGTTTGATAGTAACATTTCTGCCCGGAACGTAAGCGTAACGTAAGCTAACAATACGTAGCTTGTATACACAATGATCTTCCGTGTTTGGGTGTGAATGTGTGCGTGTGTGGACGCTTACCTCGAAACTGTGCTTGACGAAGGACTTGGAATAGAAAAAGCGATGGAAGAGAACCTGTCCCGTCGCCATGGCCACCTGGAGAAAGACATGTCAGCGAGATATGGGTTATAGCTCGAGTTAACCTAATGTATCTTCTTACACAATAGACAGCCGCCATTTTAGTCCCACCACGCCAACACCAGCAAGGCTAAGCTAACACTAGCCAGCTAGCAGCCTCTCTCCCGTCGTTAAATAAGGTGGATGGGGATCTCTAAATCTGTCGAAAAAACCGTAGACGCATAACATGTCTGTTACCTGGGGCAGCTTTAGCAGAATCCCCGCAGACTGGATGAGTTCACATCCCAGGATCCGAAGGTCGGTCTCCGTGTTGAGGTCTAGGCCGTCGAGCATAGAGGGGGTCGGAGAAAGCTTCTCCTCTGGAACCAGAGAGTTGTCGATCGCCAGGTAGACTTCAGAGTACACTTTATCACCGATGAGGATGCCATCGTTGTTTGTCGATGCATTAGAAGATGTTGAAACGGGATCCGCGGCCATTTCAACCAACAAAAGTGTTAGAAAAATCGGGCCGAAAAGCTGAACATGCCCCAAGCACGGAACAAGGCAGAACGATGTGCGGCGGCTACTGTTGGTGCGCCTCCGCCGAGATAAAGTAGTCCCGGAAACCCCCTGCTGCATTCAGTGGATTGCTGGTGGTGTCACTTGTTATGTAATCGTATTTAGATACGTATGCAGTAAATAATCTCAGCAGAAGTTTAAACATGACTTTAACTGAGACTTTATTTATATAAGTGTTCTTCCTATTATGTGGTAAGCTATTTTCGAGGAACTTTTGCAAAAATGTATTCCATTTTAGTATACATTTGTATTATACTTTGTAGTATACTTTAATTCCACAACGTTGTAATTAGAAAACATAAAATATTAACGTAGAACATTTAACGTAGACCCGGAACGCCATAATTAACTAGTGACGTCAATTACGGTAACGTTCAGACTTTTACGTACATATCCATCCGCAAATAAGAACAGCGGAAGTGACTCTATACGATTTCCGAGAAACAACCGAGTCATATCGTTGAGCACGTAACCATCAGCTCTGGTAACCATATTGTAAACCGTAACCCATGTGAACTGAATAAATAGATGATTAGATTTTATTTATTTGCTGCATTAAAAAATAGTTCATAACCTAATCCAAATACATGCATTAAGCCCCAAACAACTATTTGGATGGCAGTAAAAAAGATGTATGTATTGCCTTGATCATGATCACCTCAGGATCATCGGGATAATGAGGCAATACTTTCACAGGGCCAATTCTAAATTTTGCATGGATGTGAAGGAATTGTGTCGGCTGTTGTGGAGTTATGTTCCCAAAGCAGGTTTCTCTTTATTAATGGGAAAAGGAAATATGTGAGGAGACCCAGAGGGGAGTCTTTGTGTTCATACAATTGCCCGATTTCATTCTCCTTATTCTCTTCTTTCCCAGCTGGTCTATCCAGGGGATTTCTTCACAATAGCATGTTGTCTATAGATAAAGTCAAAAGCTCATCCACACTCTTTTTGTGACCTTGCTCTGTGAAGCTGCTATATTAAATAAATAATACTTGACTTACTCTCCAACATGCCAAATCTCAAAAAACAAGAAAATAGAAGCACCAGAGGCTGTGTTTATTCTGATATTTCAAACAAAAAGTAATACAAAAATTGAAATGGCTAATTGCAGGTATATTGAGGGGACTGTATTGACTATACTTACAGCTGTTTCCTATTATTGGTATACTTTGACAGCGTGTTAATGTCACCAGTCTTCTCAGAAGCAGCATATGAGCCTTTTTCATTCAAATGCAGAAACCCTAGAAACATCCTCTGCCTTCAGGGTGACGGCATGGGGAATTTGACTCTTTGATTTGAATGGGCTAATCTGTTTCTCCCTGTAAGGCACAAGCCAGTCATCCAGTGCTGGTTTCAGGGGTGGACTCCACTGGATCACCAGACCTTGTCTCAGCAGGTTCTGCCAATGTGGTAGAGAGGTGCAGGGGGAATATCCATAATATGGATAAACTGGAATAAAGGATTTTTTTAATAACGTAAACATAAAGCAATTCCTCTTTAAAGATATAGATTTCAGGAAGTCAGTAATGGTTAACATCTGAAAGAAGACAACAGGATTTAGGATGCCTACTTTTGCAAGTAGATTAAAGCCTTAGATATGGCTCAGAAAATATTAGCTCTACATCCCTTAGTAGCTTGTAGTTCTGCCTTATCTCAAAACACCACCCAGAGATGGAAATAAATGTGCGTATATAATTGTAATGTAGGCCTATGACCAGTTATGGGCACTCTTGGGTAAGGGGTTGGGGTTTAGGTGGACACTAGAGACTAACAGAATAATGTAATAATGAAACACAAAATAAACATTTAAAGTAGGTTCAAGAATGTGCTGCTCTGCGTTGACGGAGCAGGAACACAGGTGCAAGTAAAGGAATGTTTAATTTTCATAGTTTACATGTGGTCCATTATCTAATGGGCTCCATTGAGGATTGAATGGTGTTCACTACTAAAGGATTGGCATATTGAAAATATATATCAATAACTAATCATACCAGTCAGTTCAAAGAATAGAGGCTAAAATGGCAGTAGATCCGTATTAGCCAGCAGAGGGAGCCAGACTACAGCTGTACGGACGTTATGAAAGACACGCTGCCAAGCAAAACAGCAGGCTTCCTGGGGTGAAAGAAGGTTAGGTCTACTTTGGTGTAAACCATTGTACGATGACCTTGGATTCCGTGCCTACACAGGGCTAATACACAGCTGCTTGTATTGTCTGACAAAAGCGTCAATGTCCAAAAGGGATTTATCGTTTCACATAACTCTGGGTGCGTGCATGACAGTGTGTGTCAGCTTGTGTAGGTGGGA
This sequence comes from Gadus chalcogrammus, assembly GCF_026213295.1. Classification (NCBI taxonomy): domain Eukaryota; kingdom Metazoa; phylum Chordata; class Actinopteri; order Gadiformes; family Gadidae; genus Gadus; species Gadus chalcogrammus. The sequence goes on from NC_079427.1 coordinate 18,290,291, forward strand.
GGAAAAGGCACTTGTGTATGCAGCTGCTACACTAATTAAAAGTGTGTGGATACTTTCGGTAGGCGGCAGCAGTGTGTGTGAGTGGTCACATGTATATCTATGGTTGTTTTGAAGAACACGCATCACGTGGTAAACTGAGGCTTTATTGTTTCTCCTGTCCCTAACCAACACCTACACCCGCACCTCTGGCCCCCACGGTTGTGCACAGTTACCAAGGTGACAAGAAAACTGAGCATTCTTTCTCCGGTTGCCCCGGTGACACTAATTAAAGGGTGTGGGAGGGTTCACGGGATGGCAGAATTCCGGAATGGCCGTAAAGACGTAGGAGGGAGGTGGTTGGGGACGCCCAATGACGAACAACAGCTTAGCTGTGCATACACACCACTCCCTGGTGTGCATGCGTGTTTACGAGCAACTCGCGCAGATTCCTTGAGGACACGTGTGCATGCTTGCCCTGCTATGATAATCACTGGGAGGTGACCATGCTCAGAAATATGCATGAATGTATGTTGGTGCTTGTGAGTGTGGTGTGCGTGTGGTGGTGTTTCAGAGGAAATAACTGTGTTTCCGTAAAGCGGCGAACAAATGTAAATGTTTAAAATGACTGCCCTGTTGAGGTATGATGAAAACCCTCTTTACGTCAGGAGATAGGCTCTCTCTGCGCTCTGGGCTAGCCAATCACGTAGGGACATAAAATGTGTAAGAGCTTAGAGGAGCTGGGATTTAAAGACGGTCTGTGAAAACAGTGGGGGCCATTCACTTCACGGGATGTCTGTTAAACACTCACACGCACACATAAACAAAAACACAACAGATAGCCGGAGATTAAGGTCTACAATGTGTAAGCGTGACCAGAGAATGATTTCTATTGACACACCACCAGCCCAGCCTCTCTCAACTTCCTGATAAGAGTGCACGCAATATGTGGTAAAAAGCAATTGAGTGTTCGAATAAAAATAAGGGAGGGGTAGGGATCACAGTGAACTAAACAGTGATGCGTTGATAGGGAATAAATCACCACACACGCTAGCTTCTGTGACAGAAGAACGGATAGTCTGAGTCATTAAACGGAAACCGACAGACAGATAAAGACGCAGACCAAAGGTATGTGTGC
>NC_079427.1:18296404-18303904 GCF_026213295.1 Gadus chalcogrammus
CAGGAACTAACTTATTTTTTTACTATATATGTGTGTTTGTATGGGTGTGTGTGGGTCATATGTGTGTTTATTTTGTATGTGCGTGCGTTGACTGACATGCATCCTGGCTGAGTGTATCCTATGTCTGTCAGTCTGTGTGTGTGTGTGTGTGTGTGTGTGTGTGTGTGTGTGTGTGTGTGTGTGTGTGTGTGTGTGTGTGTGTGTGTGTGTGTGTGTGTGTGTGTGTGTGTGTGTGTGTGTGTGTGTGTGTGTGTGTGTGTGTGTGTGTGTGTGTGTGGCATACATATATCTAACCCTTGGGGTTCTCATGGCGTGTGTGTGTGTCCACATCTGGTCCTCTCTGTCTGGGAAGGAAAGCCTCCTCCTGAATAACATACACTACATACACTACACAATAACATAAGAACATGCACGTGTATGTGCATGCTGTATGTATCACCAGTTTGCATGTTCATAATAGCTACCTTCATGCCACTGCATGTAAATACACTAGTAATACATTTACTGGTGTATTTATAACGTAATGTGTAAATGATTGCAAATATTTATCATAGTGCAATCGGGTGTGTGTCTGTGTGAGTCAGTGAATGTGTGTACATGGACACAAGGTTATTGGTGCTTGTTAATGACTGTGAGTCTGATACATATGTCTGTGTACATAGGTCTGCTTCCTGTGGTTGTTGTGAATGTGTAGGTCCGCTTTTATGATTGTATGTGTGTGAGTGTGTGTGTGTGTGTGTGTGCATGTGTGTGTGCATGTGTGTGTGTGTGTGTGTGTGTGTGTGTGTGTGTGTGTGTGTGTGTGTGTGTGTGTGTGTGTGTGTGTTTCTGTATTTGTGTGTTTCTGTGTGTGTGTGTGTGTGTGTGTGTATGTGTGTGTGTGTGTGTGTGTGTGTGTGTGTGTGTGTGTGTGTGTGTGTGTGTGTGTGTGTGTGTGTGTGTGTGTGTGTGTGTGTGTGTGTGTGTACTTCTCTGTTCATGTTATTGCATAGCAGTCTGTAGCAGTGAGATGTACATTCCATCATAAGGGGCATCCAACTGTGAACTGATTACAGCGGGTTTATACTCTACAAGTCGTAGAATGTTTATACATTCTACACCTTTAATCTAGCTGGTTTACAACCAATTTAATGCAAAATAACACAAACACACAAACACACACACACACACAGAAACCTAAGTATTCATAGACAGTCAGGCCGACAGACACAGAAACAGGTTTTTGACATTGCTGATCGGCTTTGTATAATCTCATTGTTCCTATTGAAAAAGGTCAGAGGTCAGAATTCAGAGGTCTTTTCCAGACAGCTTTACAACTTCCAACGGCACGCGTCCCACGGCCCAAACAAGGTCTGGGAGGTGGGTGGTGGTGGGGGTTTGAGGTCTGGATGGTGGGGGTCTGAATGCTGATGGTGTGGGTGGTGGGGGTCTGAGGTCTCAGTGCTGCTGGGGTCTGAAAGCTGATGGTCTGGATGAAGGGGGTCTGATGTCTGAGTGATGGGGGTGGTGGGGGTCTGGGTGGGTAGGAAAGGGGGGGAGCCGGAGCACAAACACAGAAAGACGGATGGGCCTGGATTCCAAAGAAAAGCCCGGGAGGTGGGTGGGGGGGGGGGAGAGACATAATGAGACAATGTGAAGTTGGGGGGAGAAGGGGAGGGGTCTTTGGAGACAGGAGCCCATTCAACCGTGACAGAGGAGCAGGAGGGCAGCCATAGGTCAGTCAACCTTCACTCAGCACAAGCACTATCAGATAATCAGGTGTGTGTGTGTGTACGTGTGTGAGCATAGAGCATAGAGCATAGACTTGAAGGGGGTTTAGTGCCCATCTGACCACAATTAACCCTTATTAAGAACGACACACAAGGACATGCATGACCACACACACACACATACACACACACACACACACACACATACACATAAACACACACACACACACACACACACACACGCAAAATGGTCCATTTATTATTATTACTATTCATAGTATGATTTACAAGAAAAACTATGTTCGCATAAAAACAGCGATACACTTACCTACCCAACACACAACACTAGTACAGAAAATGACAGAACAACTACATTACACAAAACCACACGACACTAAACTACACTATCCAACACTACAATACACTACATTACACTACACAACACTTCACTGCACCTAACTACGTTACACTGCATTGCACCACTAAACTACACAATACAACACTACACTAGACAAAACTACGCTGCACTACATAACACTGCACTACAAAACTAAACTACATAATGCAACACCACATTGCACAACATCACACTGCACAACACCACGCTAAACAGGGCAACACCACACTACAAAAATATTGCGAGGTAAAAGGATATCATAAAAAAAAACGATTACTAATTTATTGATGTTTTCGTTCTCATAAACCGTCTCCTCAGGGGTAAGAAGCTGTTATCTTATGGAAGTTTGTTGAAATCGGCGATGAATCTGACAATGTATGATTAAATGACTGGACAGAGAGCGAGAGCTAAATTCTCCAGGAATCAATGACAAAGACGCCTTGACATTGCAACAGTATCTTGGCAACAGAGAGATAACACAAGGTTGTAATAAAAAACACACTCAGCCACCCAGAATGATGCAAATACCCACCACACACACACCCACACACGCACACGCACACACACACACACACACACACACACACACACACACACAGACGCACACAAACACACACACACACACACACACACACACACACACACACACACACACACACACACACACACACACACACACACACACACACACACACACACACACACACACACACACACACACACACACAGATAAATTGATGCAGACCTCAATACACAACGGAATGCAGGGACAGGGCATAGAATAAGATCAGTAGCCAATGAGTACATTTTTATTTTCTGACAGACAGACAGAAAATAGGTAAGAAAGACATTTTATATTCCAGTCAAAGGTGGCCCAGAGGGATAAGGGATTGATCTGAGAGTCATCAGCTCTCTCAACACCTCCACCGCCTCAGAGAGAGAGAGAGAGAGAGAGAGAGAGAGAGAGAGAGAGAGAGAGAGAGAGAGAGAGAGAGAGAGAGAGAGAGAGGGAGAGGAAGAAAGGAGAATCATCAGACTTCCTTGAAAGAGATGAGGGGGGGGGCGGTAAAGTTCTGTGGATGATATAAAAGAGCATGACAGCTGTGAAATTGGCATTGGGATACCTTGAACTGACTGAACTGCTGTGGACAGGCCTCTCTGTGTGTGTGTGTGTGTGTGTGTGTGTGTGTGTGTGTGTGTGTGTGTGTGTGTGTGTGTGTGTGTGTGTGTGTGTGTGTGTGTGTGTGTGTGTGTGTGTGTGTGTGTGTGTGTGTGTGTGTGTGTGTGTGTGTGTGTGTGTGTGTGTGTGTGCATGTGTGTGTGTGTGTGTGTTGGAAGGGTGGTGGTAGGTTGGGCCTGGGGTGGATTTTGACAAGACAGACAATGAGACGGAGGTAGAGATGAAGAGGTTAAGATAAAAGGGAGGGAGAGGGGACTGCAGGAAGGGAATGAGACAGAGAGAGAGAGAGAGAGAGAGAGAGAGAGAGAGAGAGAGAGAGAGAGAGAGAGAGAGAGAGAGAGAGAGAGAGAGAGGGAGAGAGAGAGAGAGAGAGAGAGTGAGAGAGAGAGAGAGAGAGAGAGAGAGAGAGAGAGAGGGGGGGGGGGGGACAGACAGACAGACAGACATACAGAGTCAGACAGCAAGAAAAAGTGGGATAGACACACACACACACAGAGACAGAGACAGAGACAGACAGACAATCAGAGAAATAGAGAGACAGAGACAGAGAGGGAGAGGCCAGCTGTGTTTTTGAACCCTGCCACGAAGGGGAGCCTGCGGTGGGAGAGAGGAATGGGAGAAGCAGTCGGAAGAACAGGAGGCAAATATTTAGAGATAAAGAAGGATGGAGGATAAGAGGGTGAGAAAGAAAGAAAGAAAGAAAGAAAGAAAGAAAGAAAGAAAGAAAGAAAGAAAGAAAGAAAGAAAGAAAGAAAGAAAGAAAGAAAGAAAGAAAGAAAGAAAGAAAGAAAGAAAGAAAGAAAGAAAGAAAGAAAGAAAGAAAGAAAGAAAGAAAGAATACAACGGAAAGAATGAGATAAGGAGGAGGTAAGAAAGAAAGAAGAAAAATGAAGTAGTGGTGAAAGTAATCTAATATAAACACTTTGTGTAAAGACAAATAAGGCCGAAATGAGGACAGAGGAGAAGGGTTCAGATAAAGGACAGTCAGAACGCCTTTGGAAGAACCAGGGGGAGGCCCACGTGTTCTGTGTGTGTGTGTTACAGTTCAGGCAGAGATTTCGTGTCGTGACTGCAGGCACACACTGCTCTCTTGAGACCCACATGGACATGTTGTGTGCACACACAAACACATATGCGCACGCACACAAACAAACACACACACACACACACACACACACACACACACACACACACACACACACACACACACACACACACACACACACACACACAGACACACACACACACACACACACACACACACACACACACGAACACACACACACACACACACACACACAAAGACACACTGCAGTATTGCAGTATCATGTTAGTAGCCTACAGTGTTGAGCCATTAGACAATTATATAAATATATATTTCTCAGTAATAGTGTTTAGTTTTTCGACTCTTTATGATGTACACAAACACATGCACGCACGCCTTCCTTCCTTCCTCCTTGCTCTTCTTTGGTAGGATTTAGTTTATGAGCTGTTTTTCATGTTCCCCTCTATTCATCTCTTCCTCCCCCACAACGAGTCAAATTAGAAAGCACAGGAACACAAACGCATCCCCACCATCTGTTGTCAAAAGAAATATAAACTATTCTTTGCCATATCTCCTACCAGCTTGCCATTTCTGTCTATGTGACGCATAAATACAGTGCCCGGTCCACACATACATACCCACTCAAAGACTACGCACAGACACACTCTACTACACACATACCCACGCTGCACACTTAAGACTAAAATAAGGCAGGCTCTATGACGTATCCTGTCAGAAAGACGTGATCGCCATCACAGCTGGAGTGCCCAGAATAGTCAGAATAAGTAGACTGTGTTAAACGGTTGAATTATATACTTGTGGCCTCGTCTTCATCTAGACTTAACTATCTCTGATGCAATATGTGTTTTGTGCACTGTTCCTCTGATGGATAAATCAAAACATTTCTAAAGAGGAACACACTAACTAAATGGCAGAATCCCATAGGGTTTGGTTCTATTTAGACTATATCATATTATAACACACACACACACACACACACACACACACACACACACACACACACACACACACACACACACACACACACACACACACACACACACACACACACACACACACACACACACACACACACACACACACACACACACACACACACCTCCTCCTGCAGTGCTGCGTTCTCGTCAGTCAGCAGCCGGAGGTATGCCTTGACGCAGCTGAGCTCCAGCGCCTCCTCGCGTCGGGAGTGCTCCAGCTCACGCTGCGTCTCCTCCTCCTCCTCCCGGCTCCTCCTCCTCCTCCCGGCTCCTCCTTCTCCTCCCGGCTCCTCCCCCTCAGCTCCTCCTGTCCCGCTGGAGCTGCTGCCAGAGGCCCAGCTCTTCCCCCTCTTTGTCCTCCAGCTGAGAGGGGGCGGAGCCACATGAACGGAAGAAAACCAAGAACACAAGTTCAGGCAGGAAGCGCGAGGTGCAGGCGAGCTTGGACTTCCTAGGAACATGAAGCCCTCACAAACGCTTTGCCATGGGACCTCGACGCAACAGGAGTGGATCTGGCAACATGGATCTTATGGAGGAGAAAGACAACACTGAATCTAATAGTATATAAAAATAAATATAACCAGCAGTATTAAATACTATACTATACATAGCTATACTGTATAGATATGTATAGTGTCTACAATAGATATTTATACTTGTAAACAAGTTTAAACAAGTTTATAAAAACTGGATGAACAGGAATAGCAATTTGTACAGCAAAAGACATTACTCATAGTGGTGGTAAGGCTATAATTGTTGGGCCTTAGGCCTATGGAAACAACTACTAGTTTTGGATGTTTCCATGGATAGACAGATTATTGCATTAGTGTGCAAACAGCCAGTTGTGTCGACCGAACCGTGATTGATCAGACCAGGCAACAGCTAGAACAGATTAGGTGTACCGGTTTCTGATACACAGCCAATCGGTGGAGGGGATCCCTAAAGTCAGTCCAGCTGTAACAACAAAAAGAGCTAAGTTGTGCGGACAAAGGCGCCATACTGTTAGACAATAGGAGCCACGCCGAGGTGGACAATAGCAGCTTAACCGTAGTGCCAACAGGACAGCTGAGAGAGCTTCATGACAATAGAGGGGGCTTCAAGGTGCCCTGTTGTGTTTCTCTCTCTCTCTCTCTCTCTCTCTCTCTCTCTCTCTCTCTCTCTCTCTCTCTCTCTCTCTCTCTCTCTCTCTCGCTTGTGCTCTCTCCCTCTCTCTCTCTCTCTCTCTCTCTCTCGCTTGTGCTCTCTCCCTCTCTCTCTCTCTCTCTCTCTCTCTCTCTCTCTCTCTCTCTCTCTCTCTCTCTCTCTCTCTCTCTCTCTCTCTCTCTCTCTCTCTCTCTTGGGTTGATCAAACAGCGGTTATCTGTGGATTCTTCAGGCCTAGGGTTGTTTGCATCTGTCTTTAGCCCGCCTGCCTGCGTCCCCTTTGTCTTTCCACAGAGAGGACAGGGGGAACAGGTTAGCGGTGGAGGTGGACGGATGAGGGGGAGAGGGAAGGGCAGGGATTGAAAGAGCGCATGATTGCATTTTAATTGCACCTGGAATCTGTAACATAACACTGTTTGGTATTGTAAAGCTCTGCATTGTGAGCCGGTACACGACTTAAGCTTTCAGATTTGTTAATCTTTAGCTTTGTGTCATCTGAGTCACAACTCACCACTTCTTGTGGGCTGTTTTTGTGTGCCTTTCAGACTGAAGCACCCCTGTGCTCCGTCAGAGTTTCCTGTAGGTTCCCCGCTTGTCTTTCAGGATATATGCTGCATTAATAATGTTCCAAAGAACCCGTTGCGCTGTCAATACTGTCAAGATGATGAATCGTGACTCATTCTCTTTCTCTCTATAAAACCCTGAGAGATGTATCACCAGAAAGCACTTCATTAATCCTATTCAATAAATCAAGATAAAACATGCATGTCAGAAGGACATGAGTTCAGAACAATGAGTTCACTCGCTAGTTAGCATAGCCACTAGCTCGCATATCAACTAGCTGGCATAGCATTAAGCTAGCATATCCGTGCCAATGTAATGGCCTTCACTCTGGTGTATACTTGTGATGCATCAAGAAGCCAGAGGACGCACATATCCACAGACACACACACACAAAAAAACCACAGACTCTTAAACCACACTCTTGAGTCTTCGTGCCATTCTCAGAACCTCTCAGGATCACTTCC
>NC_079427.1:18326404-18328904 GCF_026213295.1 Gadus chalcogrammus
GTGTGTGTATGTGTGTCTGCATCATGTGAATGTTTTTTTTCCTTGTCATTTTTTCTACTGACTATTTATTTAATGAAGATTTAGCAAACTTACTCCACTTGTTGGTCCAAGTTAGCTTCCTCTGCTCCAGTTTTCAGGATCTCCAGAGTGAAATTCTCCAGCTCCTCCCATAACTCTGTTCAAACACACACACACACACACACACACACACACACACACACACACACACACACACACACACACACACACACACACACACACACACAAACACACACGCACACGCACACAGCACACACACACACACACACACACACACACACACACACACACACACACACACCATGCGCGCACACACGCACACACACACACACACACACACAAAACACACACACACACACACACACACACAGGCACACGCGCACACACACACGCACACACACACACCACAAACACACAAGCACACATGCACACATGCACACACACACACACACACACACACACACACACACACACACACACACACACACACACACACACACACACAACACACACACACACACACACACACACACACACACACACACACACACACACACACACACACACACACACACACACACACACACACACACACACACAAACACCTGAGTTCACCTGACAGCAATGTCGCCCTATCACAGGCCTGGATGTCAGGATCAGATGCTATGCAGACCTGTTGATAACAGGTCTATGAGCAGGTTACAGTCTGGTCCAGCCCAGTGCTGAGGAGGAGCCAGGCGTGTCACCAGAAAGTGTTGGGTTAAATGATTTACAGCAAGAAGAGGGAGAGATAAAGGGAATAAACATCAACTGCCTGCCAGGCAACCAGGCAACCAGCCAGCCAGGAAGACAGACAGCTAGGCATCCAGCCAGGCAGACAGACAGACAGACAGACAGACAGACAGACAGACAGACAGACAGACAGACAGACAGACAGACAGACAGACAGACAGACAGATATAACAGGCAGACAGACAGACAGACAGATATAACAGGCAGACAGACAGGCAGACAGAGGCAGACTAACAGTCACACAGACAGACAGACACACAGATGGCCAGGAGGAATTTCTGTGCTTCGACACCAAGTCAACCCGATACTTATATCTGAGGGAAACCAAACCGGGGAAGTGAGGAAGAAAGAGAAAGAGGCAGAAAAGGGGGGGGAGGGGGGGGATAGTAACCTTAATTAAAGGGACGGACCCATAAGATAAGCAAACACAGGGAGCTTTCCAAGAGAGCCCAACAGATGGGGACAGCAAAGAAAAGAAGAAAGAAATCGTAGGACAGGAGACACAGGGGCACTTAGGGAGAGGGAGAGAGAGAGAGAGAGAGAGAATTTAGTTGGGGGCAGAGCCAGTAGCAGTGAGAGAAAGGGAGGGGGGTATGGGAGGGAGGGGTGGGGTTGCAGGGGGGGAGCCGGGGGACGGTGAAACCTTACACCACAAATGTCTGGCAGTATTTTGTTATTGTCTGACTGGCTGCCCCCACAGCGCTGCTACTGTAGCCTCAGTGGTCAACCCACTCCCCCCCCCCCCCCCCCCCCTCAAGCCAACCCACTCTTCGCCCACACCCAGGGCTCAGTGTCCCGGGCCCGGGCCGGTTCTTCCTACCGTTCCCCGATCCATTGTCCCCGTCGGCCCCACCACAAGGTCAGTGTGTACGGTCACATGATCCGGCGTGTTCCGGCAGGTTCCCCGAGCAGGTGACGCCACCTGGCAACACGTCACCGCGCTGACACATCAGCGATGGGGAGGAGCCAACGCAGAGGACCCCATGAAACCAAGCTACGATAGAATGGAATACCATGGGTCTATAGATCTATTGGTCTTGCTTTATTTGTGTTGTTTTGTTTGTTGGGACTCTTGGTTTATGTGCTCTTGTAGACTTTCTGCCCACGAAACCTGCCTTTTCCCGTCTGGGATTAAAAAAGCACTATCGTATCTTATTTAATTTTATCGGTTTAGAACGGAAAACAATTCAAGCATGACTCACTTTTCAAAACAGTTTTCTGTTCTCCCCCTGGGTATGGTTTGGTTGTCTGTTTCTCTTCTGACAATAAAGCAAAGAAAATAAAGGAAAAATAATTCACCATTACAATCTATTTTTATTTAAACCTCATTGGTGCTGCAGTTGTGGTTGTAGTTGTAGCTCTAGTAGTACTGGCACACACTGGATGTGTTTCTGAATAGTTCTAATTGCTGCAGTAGATAGATGAACTGGAAAATATATATTCTGGCCCAATACTAAGTAAGTAATTGATTTATATGTAATGGAGGATGGACAACTACTGGCTACCACAAGGTAAAAGTCTGAGCAAAAAAAACCACCTGTGAGTGGTGGGCTAGCTGACATGGAGGAAAGCTGTGGTTAGCAGTGTGGGTTGTGTGTTTGTGTGTGAGCGTGTGTGTGTGTGTGTGTGTCTATATTGAGAGTGTGATTTGTTAGGATTGCTAAGAGCA
>NC_079427.1:18333418-18363418 GCF_026213295.1 Gadus chalcogrammus
AAACGAGGCCACAGAACGGCTGCCCTCAATGCCAGAGATCCACTCACACAACACAGTAAAATAACTAAAAAGAAACAAAATGTTAAAACAAAACAAAAAAAAAAAAGGTCAAGGTAAGGCTCGACCCACTCTCACTGTCAGTGACTTCTCTCTTCCAGAGGGTGGAGGATGGGGGCTGGATGGCACCACCGTGGTAGCTAGGTGTGCAGGCCTCCAGTGGTTTGAGTACAGCCTTCTTGAGGAGCTTCCAGCTGGGCCGGTCGAGTCTTTCACAGCGGCGGCACAGGTCGCCAACCCGTAGAACAGGTCGGGCTGGGGCCGTGACGTAGAGGAGCCACATACACACCTACAGGGGGGGGGGGGCGGCCAGAGTCAACGATCCGAGTACTAGTTTACGCATTGGTGATGATGGTTTCCTTTGTTACAGCCTCTAGATAGAAGTTCACTCATTCGGTGGGTTTACAGTACTACGATTTTTATTTTATTTTCTTATTAGCGAACAGGATATTCGTGGGGAAGGGGGGGGGGGGGGGGGGACGTCTGTTCGGGTCGGGTCCGGACCGGTTCAATCCAGTTTGTTCCGAGTCAGTTTGACCCCGGTCAGATGGGGTGCGGTAACAGGGATTGGTTTCCGTGAGAAGTCATTGGTAAAGATGTTGGTTAAGGTCCAGTCACAATATTTTCCATCCCAACAGAGTGTGGACCGTCTGTACGTGCTGCGGTCTGTAGAAAGGGCCGGCCGGCGGGCGCAGGCCGCAGACGTCCTCCGCTGTGCGTCTGTCCAGTGCATATATGGGTCACATCGTATTTGGGCCAGGAGTCGAAGCACTTGTTATTGTAGATGCTCTCTGGATCATAAAATGTCAAGCATTCCCCAGTGCCCGTCGTTACCCAGAATCCCCCTGTTCCACGGCGGGTTAAAGCATCCGTTTGTTTTCTTTTTGTTTCGTCTTGTATCCTGTTTTTTTTGTTGTGTTTTTCACAGCGTATCCAAATGCTAACCGGCCCCCAGGCTCCGGGCTGGGGTGGGCGTCGGGGCGGGGAGCGGATGGGAGGGGGCTGGTTCCGGCCCCGGTCCCGTCGCTCACACGGCCACGGTGCAGGGCACCTCCTCGTACTGGATGATGAAGTAGGGGTAGCTCTGGTCGTCGTTGAAGATGACGTAGATCTGGGGGTCCACCCAGTTGTCCACGCACGAGTCGTACAGGTCGCTGGAGGCGTCCCGCGGGCTGATGGGCGGGGGCCGCCGCATGGACGGGTTACCCACCGTGAACCTGGAGAGAGAGAGAGGGAGGGAGGGGGAGAGAGAGAGGGAGGGCACAGGGTTCAGAGATAAGCCGCATGTCCCCAGGGTGAGTTTGCATGAGGCCAGAGACTGTGGGGATAAACCCTTCAAACCGGTGCCATGATGATGCTTCTATTCAATGACGCATTCCCTTAAGTGCATTTCGTAAGCATTTTGTTCTACAGGTTTAAGAAATAAAAATTGGAATAGTTATTATTATGACTATTATTATCAATTGTGGTATTATTCTTATTCAATTTGGTTTATACTTCCATCCGAATAGGCTTTTAAATTGATCGGAATTTAAATCTTTTATGGTTTGCCTTTGTTTAACCAATGATTATCCTACTCCGTCTCTTTCCACTTTAACTCTCGAATAACAAAAGTCACTCGTTATTTAGTACCATATATCTAACCTAATATACAAATACACACACAAACACAGGCTATATTCAATTCCAAGTAACTTCCAGGTTTCATGTAAATAAGACTACAAAATACATACTACTGCCCGTCTCCCTTTGCATTCCCTTCCCTTTAGTCCATATCAAAACAATGCGGCTCTGATTGTGATAGATAATCATATGCAAAAAACACATCGAGTACCTTTCCGCCTCCTAACCCTCCTGTCCCCCAGTGTCATTACATACCCTATAGGTTTAGACAATAATTTAAAAAGGCATAAAGCCAAGCGTTCCATAGATGCACATGGAATGCGTGCAATGCAGGCCATCTTGCTCGTCAAGCTTCTTTTTTAAGACGTTGTGGATGGCTTAAAAGACACAAAAAGTACGGTGTGGGAGTGAAGTGGCATGCGTTGACGGGAATTCGGTCGGATATGGGCACGCTATGCACGCGTGCGTACATGCATGCAGTGGTTTAAAATGCCAGCGCTATAACCGTGACCGCTGTGGTCATGGGACAGAACCGCGGAATAATGCCATGGTCCAACGAAAAACCAACGCATGTCATTTTGTAGCTATTGCAGTCAAATCCATTTAGTATCCTAAACACACCCACACACACCACTGTTACGCACCTGCCCGTAAGGACCTTGGCCAGGAACATGCAGTGGACCCCTTTGGGCGAGCGCTTGGAGAAGTTGTGGGAGTAGACAGCCTTGCGGGCGAAGTAGGAGCCCTGGCCGAACATGGTGGCGTGCTTGCCGCAGACGCGCGGGTCGAAGTTGTGCTTGCAGATGCCCTCCACCACGTCGGCCGAGGTGCCGTGGAACAGGTGGCGCTCGCTCAGCATGCGGTCCATCTCCGAGAGCCGCCGGGACATGTACTCCTTCTTCCTGTGGGGGCGGAGCGGAGCAGACACACGGCCGTGACACGGTGAGGGGAGCCTCGACTTTATGGCTCGGACAACATAACTAATTAGCTGCCGACCCAGGGGGACAGTGGCTGTAGAAGGGGCATTATAGGCACATTGGGGAGAAAAAAGGGGGGGGGGGGGGGGGGGGGGGGGGGGGGAGCGAAAGAGAGAGAGAACGAGAGCGAGAGCCACTACAATGTCACTGAATGCTCAGGGTGCTGCTGGATGATGATGTTCTTTTGATTACTACTTAGGATTCTGGACGTCTAGGTGCACAGAGCCACTTTTCAGGGGCGTGCCTGACAGAAATATGTAATGCACCAGGATAAACTCATCATTATGCATTTGTAACCTTGCCGGAGGCCATCTTGCCATTAAAAGAGGAAGGACTATTAACATTATTTAGTTTGTGCCAAAACTGAATTGAACATCTGCCATTCCATACGCTTATCTGCCATGGCTCATTCGGTGCACAGACACACACGCGCACAGACCCCTAACTGACCTCAAATGAGCCCCTAGTTTGTGACTTGAGACACACACACACACACACACACACACACACACACACACACACACACACACACACACACACACACACACACACACACACACACACACACACACACACACACACACACACACACACACACACACACACACACACACGTCATCCTCATGAGCAAATCGGGTCAACAGACAACCACACAAAAACAGATGTAACAACACGACATCCAGTGCTCCGAAACGCCAACATGCAAAGGCAGGCACATGACGCGTATCTAGAACAAACACACAAACACAAAACACAGTTGCTCTAACACACACCCTCTGCTAACCTGAGTCATTCCACCACAACCATCGTGTGAGAAAAGGAAACTGAAACGCGGCAGGGTACCACTTCCTGAGAGCCAGGAGCGAAGACACACACACACACACACACACACACACACACACACACACACACACACACACACACACACACACACACACACACACACACACACACACACACACACACACACACACACACACACAGAATGAAACCATGCGGTGGCAGTTGTTGTGATGCTTGACTGCCACAGCTGATGAGAATGGCAGCACACATCCCACCAGAGCGGTTAACACAACACTCACGACAGGAACAACCAGCAGCAGCTAAATCATCGCTCTGCACCCACCCCCGTTTCAACACACACTCATCTCCTTCTCACGCAACACACGCGTCTCATTTGACTGCCTCCGCCTTCTTCTCTTACTGTATCTCTCCTGCTTGTGCTCAATTTACTAAATTGCTGTGCAGCTGATGCGCCGGCCCCGCGACCTGAAAGGCAGGGGCTGTTCCCCAAAGTGAAGGCTGCAACCTGGCAAGAGCACTTCCTTGCTAGTCCCGTCCTATGGAGATGAGGCTAGAGTGCTGGCTAGAGTGCTGCCTAGCGCTCAGAGTTTAGAACGAACATGAGTGATCTATCAAAAGAAATGTGGCACAAAATATTTCTGAAAATGTTCAAAAACTTCACTTGTGTAAAGCAATGTGTATTGGTTTCCAGACGCAATTTGTAAACACCCCGCACAGCATGTGATGATGTGAACGCAAAGAATTGTAAGTATTTTGGCTCGTTGAGGATCCATCGATGCATCCTTGAAAAATCTCGGAATTCTCAAAAATAAAGGACGCGAAAAAGGGCACGAAATTCCAAGCGTTCTCAACATTGGAACAGTGCTAGTCGGCATTCTATGACGTAGCATCCTTAAATAGGCGGCCGGTGAGCATGCTTCCTTTACTTTGGGAATGAGTCAGGGACTCATTTGATCTTTGCCAGAGAAACCCGGTGAATTATGCAAATGGCCAGTGTATCCACGACATCGCCAACCCTTTTGAAATTGAATTGAGATTACCAGAGAACATAATTAATTATTAATTTGTGTCAATGGTCTATTGTTTCCAATGCTGTGGTTCTGACTCCATGAAGATCCACAACTCACAATTTTCACAATGCCAATTATAAAGGATTGAAACTTTAATTTCTTTAAAGCAAGTTGCAAATTTCCAACTGCTTGCATCATCCACATCGTGATCAGCCCAATGTCTCAATGTGCAGACGTCAAACCCATATGGCCTACGCACACAACAACAACTGACACAAGTGCAACGACTCATGAGCAATTGCAAACCCAACATTTTAGCGGTTTTCTCCCCTTAATAATTCTACTGGCATCATGTTTTCTGCAGCGCCGCCTGCTATCTCTCCCACTCAAGGAAACCGAGGCAAAGCGTTATTTTCCAAGAACCAAAAAAAGCCTTTGTAGTTTTCTGCTAAATGACTACGCCAACTCTGCAATACCTCCCAGAGCAAAAAAGGAACATGTTTGCGGAAAGTCCGCGCTGCAGTGACTGCCGCTGAAGTGCAGCCAGGCCTTTTGGGACAGGAACTGACCTCTTGTATTTCTCCCACAGGAAGGGGTTCTGCACCCGCAGGATCTTGAGGATCCTGAACTTGGTCTCCGACACCGTCTTGTGGAACAGGCTGTACACCGTGCGGTAGCTCCGGTCCTCGCGGGAGACCGGCACCTGCAGGAAGTCCTGGCTGGTCGCCATGGGCAACCACGTCTCGGGGAAGAGGGTAGGGGGGTTGCAAGTGGTGGGCGAGAGCGGGAGAGGGCTGGAGAGCTGCTCGGCCACGGAAGAGGAGGGGTGAGGAGAAGAGGAGAGGGCGCCTAGAGTCCTGCAGGGGGGAGGGGGGGAAAGAGAGAGAGAGAGAGAGAGAGAGAGAGAGAGAGAGAGAGAGAGAGAGAGAGAGAGAGAGAGAGAGAGAGAGAGAGAGAGAGAGAGAGAGAGAGAGAGAGAGAGAGAGAGAGAGAGAGAGAGAGAGAGAGAGAGGAGAGAGAGAGAGAGAGAGAGAGAGAGAGAGAGAGGAACGTTAGAGATATGGAGACATCACAATTTGACGAGACAGCTTTCTGCAAATATTGACATTGAAAGGAAACCGTGGTTGGTCGTCTTTTAAAATGGCTAACACTATAGCCGCTGTTTCCCATTACCTTATTAACCAGCAAACAAATACAAAGACTGCCACATGTGTAATGGGAACGCCACAATCAAAATCCAGTTTTATGGGCTTTTTTCTCTCCACTTAACCACTTCCAGCCCTTAGTGAAGATGGGAATCCACCGTCTCACAGCCTCGACCACGACACGACATTTCACAACACAGCTCCTTAGCTCACATCTGCCTTCGCTCCCCTCCAGCCCCCAATCACCGCGGCATCTCAACATAAACATCGCTGGCTGTCCGACGCACTGAACCGACGCGGGGGAACGAGTGTGGCGCGTCCAAATAAAATCATAACGTGGCGACTGTCAACAATGACATCAGCTCACCATAATCAGTCCTTCACCATGCAGAAGGGGGTGTCAGGGGTCTGTGAATACGACTCCCAGGGCCCGACACGTACGCACACACACACGACTCCTAACACGCTTTGCTCTCTCTCTAATGTATATATAAAAAAGAGAGAAAGAGAGAAAGAGAGAAAGGAGGAAAGAAAGGAGGAAAGAAAGGAGGAAAGAAAGGAGGAAAGAAAGAAAGAAAGAAAGAAAGAAAGAAAGAAAGAAAGAAAAGAAGAAAGAAAGAAAGAAAGAAAGAAAGAAAGAAAGAAAGAAAGAAAGAAAGAAAGAAAGAAAGAAAAACAGGAGCAGACAGAAGGCTGACTGAAAGTAAGACACACTGAAAAGATTGGCAGAGCTCAAGGGACAAACAAAGACAGCGAGAGAGAGAGATAGAGGAGAGAGAGAGGGAGAATGATGTGCAGGGCAAGGAAAATGAGAGCAGGGGGAGGGGGGGGGGGGGAGTAGAATGTCATTGTAAAGCTGTCACGGACGTGTCAGCTAGAAAGAGAGAGAGAGACAAAAATAACTAGTCTCCCATTTGAGTCAATAACGGCAGTTTGGCTGCCACGTTATGGTGGCTGCCAGTCTTGAATGCTGTTGGCACTTGGCACCGTCACTTGTTAAGTGTTGTGTGTGTGTGTGATTCGTCCTTGGTGTGTTGTCAAGAGACTTTGATTGGTATGATGAACCCCCTCCCTTATCTCGTCCCTCCAGCCCCGAGATATCTCTGCGATCAATCCCGTTTGAGCGTACTTTGAAAAGATCCCAGGCCGGGGGGGGGGGTGCAGAAGAAAACAAGTGTGAAATGAAAGCAAGCGATAACAAGAGAATGATGGGGCCTGATGGTAGTACGGTGACAGAGAGACACGCATACAGAGAAACTGTATGTGTGGGGGATAGAGAGAAATGGGACAATTACCAAAATATAGAGGAAGAAAAAGAAGGAACAAGGGAAGAAGACAAAAGAGAAATGTGCAGGGTGAGAGAGAGAGAGAGAGAGAGAGATAGAGAGAGAGAGAGAGAGAGAGAGAGAGAGAGAGGAGAGAGAGGAGAGAGAGGAGAGGAGAGAGAGATAGAGAGAGGAGAGAGAGAGAGAGCAGAGGAGGAGAGAGGAGAGAGAGAGAGAGAGAGAGAGAGAGAGAGAGAGAGAGAGAGACACAAAACGCAAGGAGGGTAGAAGAGACCAATCAAGCTAATGACCTGAACCTCCTGAGCTTGGCACAGATTGTTCCGAAACACACACACACACACACGGACGTACGTACCTGAAAAAGAAAATGGGATGTGAAGGAGGGAGGAAAGGAGGAGAAGGGGGGAGGGAAGCAGGAGACGAGTGCAGGAAGGCTGCTAGATGGGGTTTGAATCCAAGTAGGAAAACGAGTGAAAATGTCCCGAGGACAAATGCTCCACTCCACATTCCATCTTCCCACAGTCATATTTCACACTGCAGCCTCAATCACCCACTCCACTCCGTCACCGCTCCCCCCTCTCCCTCTGTCCACTGGGCTGGGGGCACATGGTGGGAACGGCCTGTTCCAGGTCCCGTGTGCGGGGAACTGAGAGGAATGCCTTTGCAGCCCTAAGGGCCCTTAGCCACTGTTTTTTTTTATATAACAGAAATAATTTAAACTGGCCTGCCTTCACACCCATGCACTCTCCTCATCTCATTCTCTCCCTATCTCTCCTTTTCACTCCCCCCCCTTTCATTATCTGCGTTCTCTCTCCCCGGTTCAGACTTGTTCGTAGCAGCCGGGTTTTGCGGCGGTAGCGCGGGCCAGTGGGCTCTGCGGTGACTCATGCTGCTGCTGCTAATATCTGATCGGAGTGTTTACGGGGCGTTTTCTAATGTAATCCCGGGGTTGCTAATGCTAATGCGCAGCGGAAATACAAAGATCAAAAGTGTGTATGTGTGTGTGTGTGTTGGGAGGGCCTTGCTGAAGAGAAGGAAACATTTGTACTCGGGGAGCAAGAAAGCCGCTACGCTGCCGGTATTGTGTTCCGGGGCTAGCTAGTGTTTGTGTCAAGGGGGGAGGGCACTCTTAAGAGAGCTCAGAGAGTGTATCACATGCCCACTGGCACAGAAAGAGTGTGAGAGGGGAGTGAGTGAGTGTGCGTGCATGTGTTTACACACACACACACACACACACACACACACACACACACACACACACACACACACACACACACACACACACACACACACACACACACACACACACACACACACACACAGAGACAGAGATTGCACTTGATGGGGAAAAAAAGCCGCACAAGCTAATGCAGGAACATGCGCTACATACTGAGTGTGCAGTCAGATGGCTGAATACTTATGGTGTTAATAAAGGATAACATGATTACATTGTTACATAACTGCGGGGTTGTTCCAAATCTGTTTGTCTGGAGCGAACGCTGTGCCTTTTGACTCAGACTCTCGATAACAAAGATAATATGAATTTATTCAGAAGATTCCTCGAGAAGTCGTAACTTTGCAGATATTTTGTAGATAATCAGACACAGTACCAAACAGGGCACCAAACACAATTCACCCACACACTGGCAGCGGGGGGCAAGTGTCTAGCCAAAGTAGTACCACTGCAATTCCTTAGGATTGTACAAACACAAATCAAAGACAACCAACACATATCTTATGAACTTAGCTTGACTCTAGCTGGCACCCTCTGTATTTCTACATCATAAGGAATCAATATACACGACAGCGGTTCAGCTCAGTGAGCAACCATAACATTAAGGCGTTACCAGAACATCCAACAGGGTCTTCGTCACCCGCCGCTTATAACAAACAAGTCTACTAATGGGGCTGCGACGCAGCCCTCGTCATCGTCGGTACTCACTGCAGGTGCGGCGACAGCATCACCGACGACGTGTACATGGGGCGCTTCTTGATCTGCCGGCGGAAGCCAAACACGGCGTTCTGCTGGAAGCCCTCCTTGATGTTGAGGATGTACTGGTTCTGCAGTGTGATGAAGCGCACCTCCTTCAGCCCGCGGCCGCTTGCCTCCTCAATCAACCTCACCACCGGCTTGGGGGGGAGAAAAGAAAGAGATATTGAGCTTATTTAAAACACTAGAGGGTTATTTTGACGGCCCTGTATGCACTGCACTGCACATGCACGCACTTGTGTGTTGGTGAAGGGGGATGAGGGAGTTGGGTGAGGTGGAGTGACATTGAAGCATGGCAGGAGCCTTCACTTAGCAGAGACAAGCTGCTAACATGTGTCATCGCCAAATCACAAAGTGATCAAATGTCAAACAAACCAGCTCACACACACACAGTTGATTTTAAGTGATTTGTTAGAATAAATGGCACTGGGAGCCGCTGTGTCAAGAAGGCACTGGGTGTGTGAGTGCATTCCAGAGTCTGCATGTGTGTGTGAACAAATTGATTCTACTCAAGCAGTAAGTCAATTAACTGCTGTGAGAAGAGCTAATGTGTGGCTGTGAGTACACACACACACACACACACACACACACACACACACACACACACACACACACACACACACACACACACACACACACACACACACACACACACACACACACACACACACACACACACAGAGAGAAAGAGTGACCCACACATATACACACAAAAGAGTGACACATGCACACGGCTCACCTCTGAGTATTCCCTCCAGCCGAAGTTGTCTCTGCAGTAGTACTTCCACACGGTGTGGCAGCTTGGGACGGGGTTGGGGCTGGGGCTTGGGGGTGTATTCGCTGGGCTGGGGGGCGTGGACAGCCTCCGGACACGGTCAAACTCCATATCACACACAAGCAAGGCCCCGAAGTCCAGGGAGAACACTCGACCCCTAGAGAACACACACATTCCAAGTTACCACCATGGTGATGTCAAATCAACAACAGCAGCAATAGAGCCATCACACTGTCAACAGGATGCCATCCGCTCAAAAAGGTACAAAACGGAGAGCCAGCGGTGTTCAAAGTTCCTGTTACTGGATCCCGTGGCGGCTCAGTCACACTCTGAACTCGCTACCGGAAGCATTCCGCGAAGCTAGTCACTAGGTCTTCCGTCGAGGCACACACATGGCTTGGACAAAAAAGTGTGTTCATCAAACTCATTGCCGTGTTGGGGTTCTACTGACAAGCAGCGTACAATACCAAATTCAAAGTAAGCCCTGAAATGAAGGTTGTCTTATCTTAGTTAGAAAAAAAAACAGGCAGACCAACACTAGGCTATTACTGCACCATTTATTAATCTCAGTGTGTCAAAACAACCAGCGAGATTTGGCTCTTTTCCATGCTAACCTTAACTCCTGATGTCTGCATCAAAGGTCTGGATGTGTGTCTGTTTGTAAATGGTATCAGGCCATGTCTGACCTAGAATGGTTTTGCCAGAGGCCTTGTAGTAGATTAATGTGTTCTCTCTCTTCCACACAAATGCACACTGTTCACTTACATGCTGAGGCTTAAGAGGGCAAGCACATGCAAAAATGTTTAATGGGCTAATTGATTTTTTGGGCTGGAAAACTAATTGGAAGCAGTGTCAAAGGGTGTGTGTGTGTGTGTGTGTGTGTGTGTGTGTGTGTGTGTGTGTGTGTGTGTGTGTGTGTGGTGTGTGTGTGTGGTGTGTGTGTGTGTGTGTGTGGTGTGTGTGTGTGTGTGTGTGTGTGTGTGTGTGTGTGTGTGTGTGTGTGTGTGTGTGTGTGTGTGTGTGTGTGTGTCATTTCCTAACAAAAAACATCGACTATCAACTTAACAGGGACAGGAAGAGAATGAGAATGGACAGAAAACCCAAGAGGAAGTGAGGGTGTGATTCTGTCAACTCATTAGTGTAATGGCCTGGAGAAGTGAGACGCTGTGATACAGAGGTTACATTTAGCTTCCTCTTACTGGATTCCACCAGAAGCGGAGTTTTTATACTTCAGCAAAACAAGTCATTGGGTTACAAGCAAACACGCAGTTCCTCACACACAAGATTTCAGCCATCTCACGGTCGGACTAAACACACCCATTACCGCATTCAAGCTATTTGTGTAGGCCATTTCTGCCACGTCATGGTATGACTGTATGTCCCAGTATGAATCAGGAATGGGTTACTGATATTTACATGCGAGTCCGATATTACCAGAAGCACATAGTAGAAAAAGCGTGCTGCTATGCGAATAAACCGTAAAAAACAGGAGACACAACAGGATATATTGACCGACAGCAATACAACATAAATTAAACATACAATCTGTCACAACAGATTTTAGGATTGGTTTAATGTGTCCCAATGGATTGCTTGATCCTCATACTTTCAAATCTTTTTAAACGTCTCTGGTAAAAGTCATAGATGGGTTATAATAACCCTAAGGGTTTAAAAGGCAAGGAGGGCAGGGCCAGATAGCGGTCGGATAAATAAAACCTACGGCAAATGACACAGACTGTTCCGTCACTCCACTTTGTACGTTCTCTCCTCTGTGTTCTCGGTTGTTCCACCATTTTGTTCCGTCTCCCCTCTCTGTTCCGCTTGTTCTTCATTGCCTCGCCTTACATACCGTCAAATCAGCGTCTCAGGGCTGGGCTGACATTCAACCCCAGCAGAGCTCTCAGAGGGTTCCCGTGGGAGTAACAAACAACCATGTTTCCCTATAGCTCTGAAGAAGTACTGTAGTAACATAGAGGACACCGTGTTTCAGAGACCAGAATTGAGCGGTCATACGTCATGCTTCTAATTTCACACCCTTAGACCACCACAAATTCTAAGTTTTTCATCGCCCTGTTGGTTTGGACCTTTTTTGTTGTTCTCTGGGTTATTTGGTTATTTCTCTTTCTCTTGTTTTATTTGTGGTTGCCATTAAAAATGACTTGGCCCCTCGATGCCGTTTGTGAAATCAGGCTGATGTGTTGCCAACTAATAAATGTTTTGTAGAAACTCAAAATTCTGTCTGCTGGGCTGAATTATTTTTCCTCGAGAAAGGATTGCAAGCCTCCTGAGAATTACTACACAAACAAACACCCCTGATTCAGCTTCACATTAGTCTCCATTGCGCTCGCTCTGTTCGGACAAAACAAATACAGCTTTCCGTGTGTTGTTGTAAGGGCATACTTGTGTATGTCACACACAAACGTCACACACACACACACACACACACACACACACACACACACACACACACACACCACACACCACACACACACACACACACACACACACACACACACACACACACACACACACACACACACACACACACACACGTTTCTTCAATGTAAACAGAAATGTACTTCAAAAACACAATTCCATGCACCTAACACAAACTGAGTTCCTATCAGACAGACTAACAAGATCATAACAGATACACAGAGACAGACAAAAACACACAATGATCCAAAACCTCATTCTCTCTTTTAGTGCCCTCTCTCCCAGGCCAGTTAGCCTTGTTCAAAAAATAAAATTCCTCTGGTTAAATTAAGTGCACTGAGGATCTATGGTTCTGGTGCAGGAGCCAATTGGGAGCCCTGCTTATAACTGAAGACACACCCACACTGGCACAACCATAGATCCAAAACTTGCAACTCAAGTTTGTACTCATTAACCAACGTGCTAAAACAAGTTTTTGCCTGAAAGAGTTGGACATGGAGTTATTGTACTTAGGGAAACCAACAACACACAAACAAACGGGAAAGCTCACGACAGAAACAGAGAGAGGCAGTTAGAGAGAACTAGAGAACAGGAATGGCTTTTCCGTGGAAACAGCGTACCCTTAAACACAAAAAGGCATCACGGAGCCACGTTCAGTGTCAACTGCTCACTGTACTTTAACCTTGCAGCTCTTGAAAGGGTTTGATTCTAAACTCTTTGCCGGACAGGGATGGAGAACCCGGAGAGACACTTTATTGTAGATAAAGGAGGTTTAGCACTGATCTTCAGATGACACAGCTTACCTACAAAGCTACACCTAACCAAAGAAAGGTAAGACACCCTTTAGAAGAAGAGGAGCACCTGGCACACACATTGAAATTGAAGTGTCAACTTCCAAACACCAACCGTTTATGAACCTAATATATAAAATATATACATAAAAGAGAGCGAGAGCGAGAGCAAGAGGGAGAAGTGAACAGTGTGGACTCGACATGTCCTGTTCATGTTGTCCTACTCTCTGCACAAGATCGTCCCTCTGGCTGTGTGATGAGAAGGGTTCGCAGTGTCCTCCCTCTGTCATTCTGTCTGTTGCTCTCTCTCTCTCTAATTTATTACACTACCCCCTCCCCCCTTCTCTCTCTTCCTCTCTCCCCCTCTCTAGGTGGTTAACCTGGGGAGAGAGGAAGGAAATAAGGAATCCTTGGTTGTTAAACCTGGGGAGAGAGTAAGGATTCTTCTGGACCAGTTTGGAACTCAATGTGAAACGCCCCGGAATTACATTGCAGACCTTGAACAAATACCAAGCGTCAAGCTCGATAATAGAACAGACCTGCTCAGAACAGAACGGTAACTACATGTTTTAAGCACCATGTAAATTAAAAAAAAGTAGTGTTTGTTTCAGAGATAAATTAGATGAACGGATGGACAGAGAGACACAAGAAATAACCCTTAATGAAAACAAGACAGAGAGGAACCAACAGGTGTGTGTTTGCAGGTTGAGTTAGTTGATGAGTAAGACAAGGCACGGTGTCCTAGACCTCAACTCAATGAATCATACACGCAGCCTTTCCGACGCTGTACCTTCCATACACACACACCCCTTTGATCTGAATCCGACATTCTGCACGCAATCAACACAACCAATGCAAGGAAGCCGACAGTCAAGGGACAACAAGGCTTTGACACACACACAGACACACACTATCTTCTCAACTGCATAATCACTCAGACAAGAGTCATATGGAATACCCTTGTGTAATAAAAACAAAACACACAGACAAGACCGAGACACACACACACACACACACACACACACACACACACACACACAAATTAACTCACATGCACCCTTTGTGTCAGGTCGCCCTGCCCTTGGGGCTCAGTGACTCTTTATTGAAGTTAACGACACGCAAGTCTTTATCACCAGGTCAACAAAAGGTCTTTCTCTCCCGACGTCTCCCCCTCTTCCGTCTCTACGTTTAATCGGAAACCCAGATCATGAGGTTACAGCTAGCAGTGCGATGAAGACCCAGAGAGAGCGGTTATCTAAGAAAAATATCTAACCATCCATAATAACTCATTCAAAATGAACTATGCGTACACATCCATCTTCCAAGGGTAGACCCCAACTGGAGGAATCAGACAAAATGTTTGTCCTTCTGTGTGACTCATAGAAGCACCCGCAAAAATCCTATCTAACCACTGACTAGCAGGTCGGCGGCAATGGGATTAGTGGTACAGTCCAACGTTTACGAGCAATGACAGGGACATTCCTGCTTATTGCCCGGTTCATGACTAAGGCGGATTAGGCCCGACTTCCCTTCCCGCTTATCATATGGATGGGATTAACAATACGCCATGGACCATGGACACATGGGAATTAGGGGTGGGAAAAATAATCGATTCTTCGATGCATCGCGATTCTCGCTAGAACGATTCTGTCTCGATGCAGATTAATTAATAATCTGAATTAAAAAAAAATAATTAGAAAAAAACTTTTTTTTTTCTTTATCTTTTTTTTTGCATGCTGCAACATTCTGTTCGCCAGAGAGGGATAATTTTTGTCATTTTAAAATCATTGAATTTATCTTCAGTGTGTATTGGCCAATCTGATTTGTCTTGACACGATTGCGATTCAGCCTACGCATAGCATGCGTGCAAACTCACAGCCAGACACAAGAACTCCTTCTAATTCAAGAGCAGCTTTTCCTTTAATGACATAGAAAATAAAGATTAGAAAGAAAATAGAACTGAAACCTATTTTTTGCATGCTTCCATATTGTGTTATAATGCAGGCTGCATTGGTTATGGCATTGTTCATAGAAAGTCATATTTGTGACAAAGCTTTCTCTCTTATGGACTATTAGATAAGTTAATTCATCTGTTGATGTCTTTAATGATCATCACAAAAGTAGGAAGTGATTAGCAAACTCTGAGTAGCAAACCCAGATGTATAGATATTTTTTTGAAAATCACGCATGGAAATGTACATAAAAAAAATAGTTGCATCGAGATGCATCGATAATCGCTTCAGAATCTAATCGTTGACCTCATAATCGGAATCGAATCGTGAGGTGCCAAGAGATTCCCACCCCTAATGGGAATGGTGTAAGACACACACATCTATAAAACCACCCTAACACATAAAATCAAATATGGGCACACATCCATAAGCAGAATGCAGCACAGGTCTGTTTCCATACTGAGTGACACTAGGTCTTCTTTAGTCATCTGCTGCTCTTTAAATCACAAGCCATATTATCGGGTTGCATTGGTTACGTCAGAGATGATTACTGTGTGTGTGCGTGAGTATTTTAGTGTTGACAGACAGGTTGGATAGCATCTCTATAGAAAGCCAATCCCACTGAGAGCAAAAGAGCATGCCTGCCCTCTGTTTCTCTATCTAGCTCTATCTCTTCTCTTCCACCTTCCTTACATACAAAGACACACATACCTCGTTATATGATCGATGGTTTTAAACTTAATTTGAGACCAGACATGAATAATCATAAAAGCTAAACCATTAGCTTAAATGTTTTCCTTCCCACTCCCAATACAGGTTTGATGAGATATACAACAGTAACGATCAAGAGGGCAGGCCCAACCCAGAAGCATACTTTCAAAATCTGGTTGTATAATTGGCCCCATTAGTCCACGTACAAGTAGTAGCATAATGAGCAACGTTTACGGGCGAACGGCTCAGAACAGGAAACACCGAGAGATGAGGTCATTGGAGGACCAAAGAAAAAACATTCTCACACCATTCTCCCTTACTGCATAGTATCATCACATGTATTTGGTGTTGTAAATGTGCAAACAAGGTCGGAAAGAGTTTTTGTTATGTTGCGTTTCCTCAATTCCCCTCTCTGAAGATAATTGTGTCCACACGTTAGGTGTCTGAAATACCAGTTCTTATTAGAAGTAAAACAAATAGTCATAATAATTACTCTTCTACTACTAATTGGGCACCCAATTGTCCACAACAACTAAAGCCAAACATAAACTTGAAAGACGGAGGCTACTCCTGAGAATTCCTTTCAGGGAAATGACGTCCAGGGTGATTCCTCTTTTACAGAACAGGGTATGTGTTACACATTAGATAACCTCCCCCCCTGCCAACAGAATTCTCTCACGTGACAGGTGCAAATCCTGTTTGTGGAGCAATTTGCACTTTGCATAGAGTTTCAGTTGAAAACCTGAGTCAGCAATACAATCGCGCGCACACATAAATATAAAGTGTAAACATGCTGATACACTGAAACACACACTCACAGACATCTGAATGCGTGTTCCCACTCAGACACAGACACAAAAGGCTGCCCCGCTGGCCTCCATAGGCAATTAAAATGTGTGAATGGTACAATTGTATAATGTGTGCGTACGCGTGTATGCCCGTGTGCGTGCATATTTGCATGCCAGGCAGTCTAAACCGCGTGCAAGTGTCAGTGTCTATGTGGGCAAGAAAGCCTCCCACCGCCTTGACCTCACAAGTCCTAGCGAGGTCCAGCAGCCTCCCTCTACCGCTACTACACAAAAGACTTGACAGCTTCTAGCTTGCTGCACTTCCTGGTTTAAAATCTCTGGCCAATAACACCGTTCATAGAGTACCATTTAGACCCAGGATGTGTAACGACGAGCTCACTCATACATAGCAGAGGCATATTTGTATAAACACAAAAAAAACACAAGCAAAACACACAGGGCAACAAAAGCTCCAACGTACACAGTTCCAAAAGGCAAGCAAGCACACGCATACGCTATAGCTTGTTAATACAAGAGCTAAGAAATCTATACATTCTCTCTCCACGGTGATCCCACACCAAGCATACATTTTCCACGGAAGTCAATCAGGATTTATATGACCAGGTCAGCCTATACATGGTTGTCATCAACAACGTTTAACGTGTCCCAGTTACAACCCTAGTAAATACATAAAAAAATCATGAGGATAACAGTGATCCATCATAACAATCGAGGATGGGACCTCGATATTTTGTGGTAACAAGTAGGCCTGGTAAAGGTAGGACCTTCAGGGTGAAAGGGTTCGGGAAACAAAGATATACTCACTTGAATTTGAGCCTGACTTGTTCGTTGTCTGGGTTGCAGTACAGTCTCTCCAGCTGCTCCTGGGACTCGTCCGCTATGCTCTGCCAGGTGTGACTGCTGCTGCTGTGGATCTGCCAGTGGTAGGGCAACACAGTATGGTGGTGGGCACAGTCACTGCCGTACACACACAGACCCTGCAGGAAATCCACACAAACGGACACCGCGTCCGACTGGTGCGTATGATACTGAAGCTGAGTGAGAAGCTCAAAGACCAGGTCCAATGAGGCCTCCTCACTTTTATTCTGAAATATCACTCCTTTGTCAGACTGAGAGGCCTGGGTGAGTGGAGGAGGGCCTCTGGTCGCTTTGATGGGGAGGCAATTTGCCCCCCGCAAGGCTTCAGAGGCGAAGAGGTCACCGGTTTTAATGCCCCTATCTTGGCGAGGAGGTGGGGGTGATACTATGGGAGTGACCCGGGTAGGTGTTGTCATTGCAACAGTCCCCCCGGCCGCTGGACTCACGGCACCTAGGGAAGGCTTCAGTTGAAAGCAGTGGTTGTCAGAGTTAGAATCCATCGCGACCCTCTGAATCGCTAGTACCGCGAGCTTTGGCCGCTCCACTCTCCGTCGCTCCGTCTCTTCCAGTTCCGCTGTAGTGTCGGCCATTTCCGCGTCGGTGTCGTGGGCCAACAACCCTGCCACCGCACCGCCAGCCCCCGAATTCTTCAGACACACCTGACCGATACATGTTTGTTTCACCACCGCCGCCGCGCATATGTTTCCCGGGGTCCGACTCGTTTGACTGTGGGGAACAAACACTCCGTCGCCTGTGACCAGAGCGTCCGTACTCAGCAAGGTCTGGAGAATAGGGTCTTCGAGAGCCCGGTGTAGACATTTGGTGTCAAGTTTTCGTTGTCCGTGTTTCTTTTTAAAGTAAGGTTTAACTAGGGGAATTTTGTCCGGAAGTCCGACCATTGGTTGAACCGCGAAATCGTTTCGTCTGTCCATACTTAAGCTCATGTCCAGCGCGAGCCCCGTCGGCACATCTTGAACGATCTTGTCGCTCGAGACGTCGGTCGTTTTCTGCAGAATATGCAAACTTTGGTCCATGGTGGCCATGGCACTCCTATAATCCTACAGTCCTGGAGCCAGAGCGGGAGGGGAGAGAGGGAAAAGGCGTCATACAAGACAAACCACATTTAATCCATTGCACATCTGGGACTTGGACATTCAAAGGCATGTCTCTGATAATTAAAAAAATAACCAGAAGAAATCGACCCCGTCTCAGTGGTGAAATAAACGAAAAAAAGACAAGCGAACAGTAAAGGGAAAATATTGAAAGACATAGTAGGCTAGTCAAATTACTTTCCCGGAGTTTGCAGTCAGTCGAGCATACGGCCTACTGCCCGATATCGAAACGCTTCCCTGCCGCTGTTATCCAAGTCATTAAACCTTTATTATAGGCCTAGTTACATTTTCGTTTTTGTAATAGGGGCGAGAATAAACTTCGACATTTCTACATTTCGGGCCACGTTTACCATTGTAAAAAACAGCTTTTCCAGATGATTCGAAAAAAGAAATCCTGGGTGAAACGGTAACAAAACGTCTCAGGACTATTTTGATCACGGGGGCTTGATACACAGCCTACGTGCCGCTCAAACATCCTTACCCCAGCAAGTTTGCACGTAGCCTGCTGTCTAAATTAAAGAGACACACACAGGCTACCAGCAAACAGGGACACGGTGGGGGACTCGAACAAAAGAGGATGGGAGCCGTGAATAAACGTTTAAAATGTTATCTAACGTTGTATGTCATAGGATACACATATAGCACCGTCGTATATGCGATTACTTGGAGCTACCGCTGGCTCGTATTGAATTTTCCCAAAACACTGCATGGGCGCCGCAGTAGGCAGACTGGATAATTTATTATAGCGCAGCTCTCCGAGAGCCCTCGTTTCGACACCATGAGCCCGAATGCATTTCCTCCAAAACGACGAGAACATCGCTTACCTGTTTAATAAAATCCACTCGGCACCTCTACTAGTCTCGCTGTCGTGTTTATAATCCCGCACGAACATCGGAGAAGCCTTTAATGTTCTGGTGATGTCCTCGACTTGTACCGGTGCCGTAATGTTGTCCGGGACCGCCGTGTGACAATGCGGCCGTTTATAACTTGCCCTGCTCCTCTCCTGTTTCTCTACTGGCCCCCCTTTGCCGGCTTCAGTACTTCCGTAACGAGGAGGAATAACAAGGTAGCTCGCAGCTGTTGCGGGGAACGCTGTGTGCTCTGTTCTGGAGTCGCATCGAGGGCCAATCGCCGCCCGCTAACCTGGCCATGGGCGGGGCTTGGTGTGTGAGCGAGCGAGATCGAAAGAGAGTGAGAGCGAGGGAGAAAGAAAAAGAGCGAGAGAGAGAGAGAGAGAGACGCACACACACACGCACACACAAAACGCAAGGAGGGTAGAAGGATAATCATGAAGGATGTGTTGCATCGTGCATCGAGAATATGAGACGTCGACTGTATCCTTAAGAGTATAGGGCCAGGTTCATTATTCCACGTCCAAGTTTCTGTTTCATGCTAGTTGCCAATGTTTTCCACGTGGGTGAAAAGCATTTTCTAAAGGACAAAGCCCCTGTTCTGTTAATGATTTGGCGACAAAGGACTCGCACTGCATCTAGGCAAGTCACTGTTGTATCTGCCTGGTCAACATGATAGCCTCGAGTCGCTCATAACGACCTTTAAATCACAGCCCAAGCTGGTTGCCTGTTATATCACACTCGTATGGTTTGAATTAATAATGTATAACCAGTGATGATCAAACGTGACGCATTGTTACTACTGCGCTGTACGTTACACTTTCACACGTCATCTGGGCCCCATTACAGAACTCTCGTCAGTCGAGTTTCCTTATTTTCCATTATGGGAGAGTTGGGCTTATACAATAACGTATTATTGACCAGCAGATGTTGCCGTTTTTCCTCCTAGGTGATTTGTATTTGTAGCCTATGAATAGACGAACTGCCCTACAGCTTAACGTCCACCATTTAGGGTTATAATTTAATTATTGAGTCCACTTACAAGGGTAGACCACACATGAAAATGCAAGGATATAAGGGCCTTAGGAAGTCAGTATCGTGTTTTGGGTTGAGCGCGGATTGATTCGAAATCCTTATTCATAGGATTAATCACGCGTAGGCCTACCTATTAATAGCCTATCAGCGTCCATGCCCCTACACACATGCACCCTCCAACCACACAAAGGTTCAAAGAGCAACCCATCTGTCGTTCGACGCCTATTGACATGCAAACCACGTTAACTCCATTCCGCGTCCACAGCGCACAGACACACGCAACTACAGATTAACCACCAGTAAGCAGAGCAGGCCGACAAGCCAAGCCCTATAGAGAGAGTCCAAGGGGGGAATTATGTCATAGAGGCCTAGAGGCAAGGCTCTCGCACACCATGGAGAGCCTTGCCTCTAGGGCGGCAGTACAATGGGGTATACAAATAATCGTCTGGCGGTGTTTTTCACCCCGTTGTACGTCCTTGCGCGCCACCAGTGGTACGTAAGGGTACTGCATGTGGTACGTGGGATTGCATTGTTGCAATATAAACATTTGTTGTAATGTAAAAAATATATAGATGATTGGAACAAATAAATTATAAATATTGTTCAGAAAATATTGTATTGTAGCTTTTTTTTATGTGTATTCCATAAAGTTTTCCATCGTTATGTATTGTGTTTACTATTCACACTGGCCGTGGCTTTTTTTGCAGTAATTATTGTGTCTAAAGGGGGCGATGGAACTCTTTGCTCCACCCCTGCATGTTTATTTATCTATTTAATAGCATTTACATATGAGTGGGTCTGTGGAATTTAGAGGCACACCAAAAGCCAAAGGTGGGGAACCACTGGTCTAGCAGACGTCTACTTTTCGTTAAAGCAGTTCAACAAAGACACATAAATGGCCAGCTTGGCAACATCTGTTGGTTAGAACGGGTACCGTGGAGTAATTATCTGGGAACACATACCGGGCAGGATTGACGCATTCCTCCTGGTCCGACGTGCATAACGTCCTATTGTTCATGTTTGGACTTGCACCAGACGAATCTCTATCAAAGAGTGAACCTACCTGCCAATTTATGTTTGCTAGTTGTAGACTGAATGCATAAGGAGTGCCTGAGCAAACTGTGACCGAAACAATTTCTCACGGGATTGCTCTCGTTTCCTCTACAGGAATCATTTTACACACAAAAAACAGTGATAATCATTGATTTACCACAATGAATTAATATTCAGGAATATATGCTTATTCTACAGATATAATAATAATAATAATAATACATTTCATTTAGAGGCGCCTTTCAAGACACCCAAGATATGAGAAGTAATGGCCTTTAAAATTATTCCCATAATCATGGTTATGGGATAGTTGTGAGCACAGTGTCAGTAATAAGCCAGCGGCCCACGTTGATGGGAAGAGTTCTCTTTGTTATCACAATGTCAGGTGAGGGCACTCCAAACTGTGACCGGATCATGGGACTCCAGGGCTGCTCCCATTTAAGGTCATGTACAAATACAATAAGAAAACGGCAGAAGGCCATTAGAGAGGGACAAATTAAAAAGTGTATTTGAGGTTCACTCATTTTATTACCTCTCAGCGGACAGCATACAGTGCACCTACTCCCAACCCTGACATGTCTGTTTTTCACAACTCACCCAAAGACCTGAATGCATAGTAACACTGTGTTGCTTTAATTGTTTTTCGATTGGCAGTGCAACTGGTGGTACCAGTAAACAGAGATGAAAGCCAGTTTATAAATCATAATGGCCGGTCATTATGTGTCTTTGATGTCAGTCCTCCTGAGTCACGTGTATCAGCGGTATTGGGTGCATTTATCGACGGACCCTAGCAACCATTTAACTTTTTAATGACTAAAGTTACAGATATAGTTCCCACCCAACGCCCATTGCAGTTGAATATCTCGCTGCCCTGGCAGAGTTCTAGGGCTGTCCCAGGGTGCGTTACTGTTGCAATGTTTTCATCATTTAAACTGGTTTCTATTTGCACCTATTCCACCTTTGAGCTCTGCCGAGGTATCCATTATGACTAATGTTTTGTCATGTGACCGTCAGATGACTGCATCATTTCAATGAACCAAATATCCCCCCCCCACACACACACACACGCTCACACACCGACACGACATACACACACACTCAAACAGACACAACCCACATACACAACTACACACACACACATACACACACACATACACTGATACAACAACAAACACACACTGACACACGCAGAATCACACAGACACAACCCACACACACATACACACACACACAAACACAACATAGTGGCATGCACATAGAATGATGGAAGGTCTGACCACTGTTAATAGTACTTAAATGGTAGTAGGGTGTGTGGTAAGACTCACTATTGTTTCCTGGCTCAGAACAGTCATCTGAGAAGTGACATTCTGAAGTAGCACCATTGTGTTACTTCACAGCTGGACTGTGTCAAAGTGCAGTTTCATTGATACATACAGCTTATCTAAGATCGTTCAAAATACATCCTAGGGCCAGCAAGGACTGTTTTTCATGTACTTTAAGTAGCATTTCGTTTTTGTAAGCTGACCCTTTATCCTTGTTACCATATGTAACCAGTCCTATTATGCAAATATCAACAATGCATGCCAAACATTTGAATTTTTCATCCAAATGCATTGGGTTGACTCCAAACTCCAAGCGAGCAAAAGATGCAAAGGAAGGAAAAGTAAACAGGGAACACATGCTAGGTCAGGCCCCAAACCTGTCCCCAGCTTGTTGATTCCCCCCTTCAAACCACAACTCAAAACATGTATTTTGTAGATATTGCTTTAACTCCGCCTGTCCCAGAATCAACCACGTCTCATCTCCTCTCATCAAGTCTACTAGGTTGAACAGACTGCTAAATAAAGAGAATGAAGGATCCTGGAACCGGGACGAGCATTAGGAGAGATCTGTTCATATCGCCGGCGAGGTAGCCAGCGGCTGAAGTATGCCCCTGTGATGGGGTGAATTTGGAGTGGCTTAAATCCGGTAACCATGTGACCTCTGCAACAGGGGAAAAAAAAGTCTCAAGTCAAACACATCAAGGGAAGTCAAACTGGTTCACTTCCTCTCTGACGGGTTTCTTCATCCTTTCATGAAGATGCTAATATATATAAATAAATATATATATATATATATATATATATATATATATATGTGTGTATATACACATATATATATATATACAAATATGTATACATAGGTATTTCATTTTCATTTAGGTCATTTAGCAGACAACGAGGCAACACGTACATTTGTCATAATAATAATTCATCCAACCATGACGAGAAGCCATGTTTTCCACCGATGGGCCTCTCTAGGGGTAGTGGACGTTGGTAGCGTGACCCACACAACACATCTACATGCAGTAGGTTTTGGTCATGGCTGCCAGGCGCTCTCAGGTGATGCGAGGAAGCCCTGGGGGGGGGGTGAGAGGTGGTGTGTGACTGAACCAGTTGAATGGAAGCACTAATGGCCCAAAGTGCTATAAGGGACACCGCATGGTGGCTCCATTAAAAGATCCTCCTCTGGAAATAGGCAGGCAGGAATTCCTCACATCTATTCATCTGCCCCCGCTGCTGGGATCACGAGAGGTCTCTCTCTCTCTCTCTCTCTCTCTCTCTCTCTCTCTCTCTCTCTCTCTCTCTCTCTCTCTCGCACTCTCTGCCTGCCTCTCTCTGTCTCTCTATGCTCGCTTTTTAACCCTGCTCACACACCCCTCTCTCACTCGTTCTGTATTGCTCACGTACGTCTCAGTCTTTCTTTCTCTGCCTATATATCTTTAACTCTGTTGATACACCTACATGCACGCAAACACAAGGGTACATACCCACACATGCGCGCACACACACACACACACGTCTATTTAAGGGCCAGCCAGTTAGATTCCCAGGTAATTAGTCATTGATACAGGTGTTACCTGTAATAACCGCCATTGTCTAGTCACACCGACAGCCTCAAAATAGTTATTTTTGTGTCAGGATACACATTCTAGTAAGATGCAGCAGCCCTTCATGTTCATTCCCTGTGTTTATTGCTTGTCTGTATGTTGGTTTCATGAAGAGAAGAAAAAAATAGAGATTTTGGTACAGTTGAATAACATGTTGTTCCACGTGCATAGCGCATGGGCCTTTCCAGTTCTCTGTGTGGTATGTGAGCTTGTAAGCCAGGAATGTCTGCATTTTTGTTGGCGACGTGGAGTTTGGCTGGTTTATTTTTAATCACACACTGGAAGTCCCCATTGACACACCTCACACATTTTACAGCCACTGTAATGGGACGATACAGAAGTGTATCGCCTCCCATTTCCACCGGTGGGTTCATTCCCATACATTAACCTTTAGCGGCATAAGTCTCCGTGTCACAACCAATCTTTTCAGCGAGCCCAAAAGGTGAGAAAGACCTATTAGCATGCAGGTTTGAATCTGGAATCTCTGCTGCTATGGCAACACAACGGTATGCATGACTCTGACTGTGTGTTTGTGTGTGTGTGTGTGTGTGTGTGTGTGTGTGTGTGTGTGTGTGTGTGTGTGTGTGTGTGTGTGTGTGTGTGTGTGTGTGTGTGTGTGTGTGTGTGTGTGTGTGTGTGTGTGTGTGTGTGTGTGTGTGTGTGTGCGTGTGTGCGTGCGTGTGTGTGTGTGTGTGTGTGTGTGTGTGTGTGTGTGTGTGATTAAGGTCTCCATGAGCTAAGCATTAGTGTGTGATTGAGGTTCAAGGGTGGAGAAAAAAAAAAGAGAGAGAGGCGGAAAGATGAGTGAGAGGTGAAAACCAAGGGGTGGAGGTCAACTAAACAAAGCCCTCTGTGGCCATGGTTTCCCAGGTCAGCTCTGAAGGCAGGAAGTAATGGAACAATATCAACAGACAGACACACACAAACACACACCCACACATACACACACACACACACACACACACAGACACACACGCACAGAGGTCAGCCAGTTTCTCAATGTGATTTGAATTGTGATTTGACGTGTACGCTTAATGTCTCCACTGTGGAGATTAACATGTGAGGCCGTATGTGTGTGTGCGCGCGCGTTTGTGTGTGTATGTGTGTGTGTGTGTGTGTGTGTGTGTGTGTCTGAGAGAGCGAGTGTGTGTGTGGGTCATGGTTCTTGTGTAAGTGAACTAAAGCCTTCCGTGTTTCAAAGTCAGTTGATAGTTTGAATGAGCTGCACATGACCTCCAGTATTTCAGTAAGACATGTAATACGGGCCATAAAATGCCATAGTGTGCATTCAGCATAGCCATATGACACGTTTGAAAGCTTACATTTAGCCATAAACAACATTTGAGTGCAGAAGTTTATATAGATATTATATATTTTTAACCAGTGTTTTGGAGCCAGCCATATTGCCCTAATTTCATTCGATTGCCCCTCCCCCGCCAAAAAAGGGCAAGTTTTTCGATGGCATCGTAACATACAAAAATTATAATTGGGAGATTTGATTTTCTGCCACAGTTGCATGTGAATCCACTTACCTGTGGCATGTGAAACTAAACATGCACGAACTGAAGAAATGTGTCCGAACGGATACAGATAAGTGACTTAGTAGCATCACAGCACTTGCATTCAGTCACTATTGAGCGAGCACGCAGCACCAGCGTGTGGTGGGCCCTTGATGGTCCGAATAGCAAAGATTGGCAGGTCCACGGATGGGTACGATTTCCCCATTACTCCCGTTTGGATGTAAAGGATGCTTCACATACAACCTAAGAGAAAACGACCAAACAAGCAAACAGGAAAGCAAAAGAGAAATAGTGGTCGTAGGTTCGAATGACTATACTATGCGCATACATGTGAACTAGGACTTATGCGTGGATATACACACTTCTTTGTGTGGAGATATAGGGGAAAAGGGCAGCCCGGAAAGGGTTATCGAAGACAGCGATGGAGACGAGAGAATAAGAAGAGAGAAGTCGTGGAGGAAATGTGGCGTTTGCTGGCAGGAGGAGCACACCGAGCGCAGGCCTCTCTGCTGGGGGAAGATAAGGGACGGCTGAGAGAGGGCAGCAGGGGGTGGTGCTGGTGCTGTTGGAGGAGGAGGAGGAGGAGGACAAGGGAGGGTGATGGTGGTGGTGATGGTGATGGTGGTGGTGGGGGTGGTGGTGGTGGGCCTTTAGGGTTTGAGCAAAGTGCAGGTGGACATGAGCCAGCATGTCACGCAGCAGTGCTGGGCAGAGAGGGGGGAGGGGCGAGTGACTCTGTGTGTGACTCTGAAGAGGAGCGGTGAAGAGGGGGAGACGGAAAACGAAAGGGGGACGGGGCTTTAATGGCCCTGTGGAAACTAGCCAGGCAGGTATGTAGCCTGGAATGCCAGATACCACTCTCTATCTCTCGCTTTCTGTCTCTCTCTCTGTCTCAATCTCTCTCTCTCTCTGTCTCTCTCTCTGTCTCTCTCTCTGTCTCTCTCTCTGTCTCTCTGTCTCTCTCTCTCTCTCTCTCTCTCTCTCTCTCTCTCTCATCCTTCGCTCTCTCTCTCTCTCTCTCTCCCTCTCCCTCTCCCTCTCCCTCTCTCTCTCTATCTCTCTCTCTCTCTCTCTCTCTCTCTCTCTCTCTCTCTCTCTCTCTCTCTCTCTCTCTCTCTCACTCTCTATTGCCCCCTCTCTCTTGCTGTCCCCCTCTCTCTCCCTCACTATGTTTGTCTTTTATTCTTTCGGATTTCACCTATTTTTGTTAATGGCAGCCTCAATGGCTATATTTAAATAGAAGCATTTCACAGGCATTTCTACACCACTATGAGAAAAACAGCGACCCTGGTGTGTGTTAAACAGAAAACAACAATGCTTGAATGAAGCAACACAGCATTGATTACTCATTTATATTGAATGATTCACTGTATTAATCACATCCATAGAAAACAATTAACATCCCCCCACCCTAAATATGATGAACAGAAAACGTTTGCACAGCCAGTCTCCTTTCTGGTATGAGAATAACGTCATCGATTTCCTTAAGTTTCTGTTCACTGTAAATGTACTGCAGTGCTCTGCTGCGGCCCCTGGTTCGCTCTTTCTTTCCATACGTTGCAGATTAAGTTAGAAACTCAGCGCAACTTCGACTTTTCCCTCTCGCTGAGAGCTTGCCTTTTGAGGCGTAACCCTCACCCGCAATCGGCACTCTGGAATCTGGGCCTCTATCTCTGTTGCACTGTCAACCGAAGAACAAGTCAACATGATACAGGTGCCAGCTGTGTGGTGACAATAATAAGAGCCAACCTAATGTTTTCCTGTTTAAGTACGCCCTGGTGCCATTGTTTAAGCAGAGATGTTTTGTGACGCACGATTTATAGTTTGTTTCCTTGTTATCCTTGGCTAACATTCATTCATTATTCATACACTTTATTTATAAAATAATCTTTAGTGTCTATAGTTTCAAAATATAAATTGTTGTCTTTAAAGAATTAATATACAAATGCAGATCTATTGTATGTTTCGTAATGTCTTTACTATTTTCATCTGCTCCTTCTTCTAGTTCTGCACTCACGTTTTTATTGAAATCAGCCCTCGTATCTGCTGTTTATCTAGTTTATTGACTGGGGGAAATGGCTGAACACGCAGCCTACTGCAGTCAAACGCCATAGCTGGGGAGACCAAAACAATCCCTGGACTATGGGATTTTGCCACAGGAAATTGAGGTCCCAGGAAGAGTTGAGAATTGAGCGACACAGTCACAAAAAAATGAATTTGTGGCAAACGGCCACCATGTTGAAATCCTTATTTATGTGGTGGAGATAGGATGATATTGCAGTGCACCTTGAGCGATAGCCATTTGTTTCGCTTGCAGCTCGCGCTCGCACTCTCATCCTTTGTAGCACACCCCCGTATCCTCTAGGTATCGACTCCTTTCTGTCGCTGTCTCCCATCTCTCTCACTCCATCTACCCCCCTCCCTTCCACTCCCAACCCCCCTCTGTGATCCATGATACCCCTTTCTTCTTCTTCCACTAATCCTGTCATATTGTGTTTCTCCACCCCCCCCCCCCCCCCCCCCCCCCCCCCCCCCCCCCCCCCCACACACACACACACACACACACATACACCCATCCCTCCACCCACCCTCCCTAGACCCCGCCATCCATCCATCATAAGCACATGACCAGTGGACAAAGACATCAGAGGAGCCAAGACTGAGGTATAGGCAGACCACAGAGAATGGGGGGGGGGGGGGGAGGGGGGGAGCTGCAGGGTGGATGGCTTGTGTTTATATGAAGCTACTGTATAATAGCTGATGGATGGCTGAGAGGAGAGGGGTAGGATGGGGGGGCGGGGGAGGGTTAGGACGGAGACAAAGACAGTGACACTCTTCCATTTCCTGACTGGAAAAACAGATTCATA
Source organism: Gadus chalcogrammus (assembly GCF_026213295.1). NCBI lineage: Eukaryota > Metazoa > Chordata > Actinopteri > Gadiformes > Gadidae > Gadus > Gadus chalcogrammus. Next base: position 18,362,010 of record NC_079427.1, read on the forward strand.
CATACAGACTCAAGCAGACATATGCACACAAACGCCCAGGCACGCACACACACACACACGCACGTCCGCACAAACACACACACACACACACACACCCACAGAAACACACACACAGAAACACACACGCACCTGAATGCGTTCACATATCACACACACACACACACACACACACACACACACACACACACACACACACACACACACACACACACACACACAAACACACACACACACACACACACACACACACACACACACAGAAACACACACGCACCTGAATGTGTATACACTTCACACACACTTCACACACACACGCATACACACACACACACACACACACACACACACACACACACACACACACACACACACACACACACACACACACACACACACACACACACACACACACACACACACACACAGAAACACACATGCAAACACACAGACACACACACACACACACACTCATAGATACATCTATGTTGACAGGAAAACAGCTTGTTTCCAGGACAGAGTATTCATTCGTTGCTTCCCCCTCCGTTTGTATCCTTGCTTCATGGGATACTCACACACACACACACACACAATCACACACACACACACACACACACACACACACACACACACACACACACACACACACACACACACACACACACACACACACACACACACACACACACACACACACACACACACACACACACACACACACACACACAAACACACACACACACACACACACACACACACACACACACACACACACACACACACACACACACACACACACACACACACACATACATACAAACACACACAGCAGGGACTGTTCTGTACATTGTTCTGTGTGTTTCTGTCCTCTCATGGCAACCACAGCAGTTATGCAATTAAGGGCCAATAAGTGTCCGCGAGGAGCTATGAGTAATGGGATTGAAGTATGTACAAGGTTTGTGTTTATATAAGACGGTGGTGTGTTTTCACGTGTATCTATGTGTGTGTCTGGTTGTCTGCCAAAATAATATGTTTAAATTGTGAGTGAATCTTAAGAAATACTGTAAAGTGCAGGGTAAAAAGGAAACGCACAGTACTACTGGACTATTATGTCACATGCTTGTGTGAGTGTGTGTATTTACGTGTACTTAGAATGCATGTTGATGTATGTTGCGTTTGCATGCAAGCTTTACGCTGTGTTTGCAAAAGAGTGTGAGAGTGTTAAAGTTGTAGCGGAGTCATTGGATGTGATACAGTGAACCTTAGCCAGTCTAAAGCGGAATACCACTGGCAAACACATACAGACACAAACACACACACAGACACACACAGACACACACACACACACACACACACACACACACACACACACACACACACACACACACACACACACACACACACACACACAC
>NC_079427.1:18368418-18400918 GCF_026213295.1 Gadus chalcogrammus
TTAAAGAGATTCAGTGTCAGTTGTTTCTACCTTTAGTTTACAGTAAAGGATGCCTTTCCAAGACAAGTGTTTAGTTTAGTTCCACACATGAATATTGGAGCTGCTGGATTAACTGAAGCAGTGAAATACATTATGAATGTGCGACACCTTGGTTTACCCTGCGTTGACACCTCTGTTTTCAACACAATGCAATTCATCACCATAGTTACAGCAGCAAGGCACCTTCTAACAGGATGCCTCAAAAGAGAAACCTCCCCCTACACAAGGCATTCGTATTCAAGTCAACACTAATGGAATGTATTACCATGTGACTACCATGGAACTTCCAAGGTTTGGCTTCAGAATAATCTCCCTCCTGCATTTTACTGAAAAACCCAAAGCAAACCCTGCTGTGATTTGAACCTAAGCTTTACAGCCTTGCAAAGGAAGAGATGAACAATAGTTCACCAGCGCGACAAGAGAGCTAGAGAGAGATATCTGCCTCCCACTTGACTTCACAGCTAGTCCCAGGAATTGTGGCTACACGGCTTCTCTGCTCTTCATACATGGATTGGCCATTGGTAACACACACATCAAACATGCTACTTTTTGACAACAAAAAAACACACATGCACCTGTGGGCAGATGCACACACACACAAACAGACAGACACACACACACACATGGATAAACACAAACAGAAATAGCCATGCAAGCTAGAGCATAGAAACATGCACACTGCAGCTCATCTCACATGAATAGGCACACACAAAGGCACATGAAATCTACCCACACACTCGACTGTCCAAAACCCACGTTGACCTTTCAGATGCCAATGGAACAGCAAGCTTCCCTCAATGGCCAAAATGTCAACACATTTTTTTCCCTTCTCTTGGCTTCTAAAGAAAAGTAAAGTTGGCAGCAGGTTAGCCTTCGTGCTGCTGCGCACACACACACAAACACACACACACACACACACGCGCGCACACGCACGCACACACACACACACACACACACACACACACACACACACAGACACACTCACACACACACACACACACACACACACAAAAACACACACACACACACACACACACACACACACACACACACACACACACACACACACACACACACACACACACACACACACACACTAACAAACACGTTATGCGTAAACACACGCTCATCCAAAACTACTTTGGAAAACACACACACACAAGGACAAAACACTCTTTGTGTTATAATGACCAAGCTCTGTGGTGTCTTCCTATTAGGCTCAGGGCAGCAACGGAAATGTCCCACTCATCTCTTTTCCAAGAAGCAAATAACTTTGCAAATAGAATCACTAGGTCACTCTGAACTTTATCTACACGCATCAAAATGGACCCACTACAATCTCATCCCCTTGTTTTTTTTTTCCAGAAATTTTCCCTTATTGCTTTCTATAATCTGCAGATACGCTCAGGACACGCTGGGTTTGTTTGAGCCCAGACGTAGAGAGAAAGAATGGGACCATGTGAGCGTTTGTTTTGAGAAGCAGGCCGTGCCGCGGAGGGTTGCAGTAACTCGAGGCGGGGAGAGGAGAGATCAATCCGTGTCATCTCAGTCCGGGGCTGGTCAGGGATGGCTGCGCCTGGGACGGCCTGACCCAGTAAACGCACGGCGCTCAACGAAAACACATGGACGCTTCCTCGGCGTTGAGTCAGTCTGTCATTAGAGTCAGCTCCTAATTTATGGCCGCTCTCGTCCCCGTCAACAGCCTTGTTAACCTTATTATGTTCAGCTGGGCTGGAGCTGTGGGAGACACATAGACCTGCCCAGCAGCATTACTCTCAACTAAAACATATCTTACTGCTCAGACTAGAGCACTGCAAATACTAGTCTGAGCAGTAAGAGTCGATGGCGGCGGATCAATGTAAATAACGAATGAATATGTAAATAGAAATGAGACATCCAGCCGGGGGTAAGATGATAGTCATAACACTTGCAGTAAATGGATTTATAGACCTCGATGATAAAGAAAGACAGAGGTTATTGACGTAGTTCCACTAGGACGGTCAGGGCTTGTTTGTGTGTGTGCGGATGTCAGTGTGCGTTCGTGTGTGTGTGTGTGTGTGTGTGTGTGTGTGTGTGTGTGTGTGTGTGTGTGTGTGTGTGTGTGTGTGTGTGTGTGTGTGTGTGTGTGTGTGTGTGTGTGTGTGTGTGTGTGTGTGCGTGCGTTTGTTCCACTTAGCAAGGAGAAAGTAATGGGACAGAGATCAAAGTTTAGGTTGGATATCTGAAGTCTCAGTCTCACAATATTGAACTCACGCATGCGTGCACACACACAAACACATGCACACACACACATACACAAACTGTTTGCCTAAATGCAAACAAACTGTCAGATAGAAGAAACAAAGAGAAAAGGGGCAAAAGTTTTAAACACTTGTCTGGCATCCTCTGAATTAACAAGTATTTTCTCGCCTCTCTTCATCTTCATCTCTCTTCATTTTACACTTTTTCGCCCTCTTTCCTGTTTATACTTTAATGAAGACTACGAAATATAAATGTGTCTTCATATGTACATTAATTGTATATGAATTAAAATGTATCTATATATATATTTATATATGTATGTATATATATTTACTTTAAATGTTTATGCAAATAAATGTATCTATCAATATTTAAATTGCATATGCATCGAATCATATCTATCTCGATATATCAATTGATCTATATATATATATATATATATATATATGCATAATTTAAATAGTAGAATGTGGGGGGGAGCTGATTTTGAGTGTGTGGGGCGGGGATACATTTAATACTCTATAGTTAAACAGTGTCATTGCACATACACACACACACATATTCACGTGCACGCATGCCCGTTTACCCACACCAATCCACCCCCACACTGGGTTATGGCTCGCAGGGGGAACAGGCCACCTGCAGCAGGGCTTTGGGCAGGCGAGGGAGGAGAGATAAGTCCACTAGTTGACATGGTGATAGGTGTTGTGTCACAAGGACCCCTCAGGGTACAACGAGCTGATATACAGTACAGCTGTGTGTGTGTGTGTGTGTGTGTGTGTGTGTGTGTGTGTGTGTGTGTGTGTGTGTGTGTGTGTGTGTGTGTGTGTGTGTGTGTGTGTGTGTGTGTGTGTGTGTGTACACGTGCTTCAGATATGTCTGCGGTGTCACTAGAACAAAAGAGATGTGGCAGACAGAGGGGGATAGAGAGAGAGAGAGAGAGAGAGAGAGAGAGAGAGAGAGAGAGAGAGAGAGAGAGAGAGAGAGAGAGAGAGAGAGAGAGAGAGAGAGAGAGAGAGAGAGAGAGAGAGAGAGAGAGAGAGAGAGAGATCATTGTCAAGGTTGCATGGCATTGTCTTGGTAGACATTTTGGCATGAACATCCCTGTCCCCCTTCCCCCATGCCTCATTCCTGCACCCCTGGAGTGCATATTTAATCCTAAACTTAAAACCTCCTTTTGAAGACAGTGGCATCACGCAAACCTGTCCCTCTGCATTGCCTTCTAATGTGCACGCACGCACATATACATTTGCACGCACTTTCACAGCAAGTTCAGCACTTTCACAGCATGGAGCCACAGGTTGAGCGTCCTAGCAATGGCGTGATATGCAGTGGACATTGGTGGCAGTGAGGGGAAATAAGGCAGGAATTTCAAAGATTAAAAGGAAATAGAAACATAAATGGCAACCAGAAGCCTATAGTAAGCCTACTAATTATTTATATTATTGTTATTATTATTTATAATAATAATGCACCATGGATTCAATATTATGGACACGACTTAATGGCAGCGTTACAATGCTGTATGAGGTAGTGACCCCTGGTGGCGGTTTACGCACCAGACAGATTACATAAACACGGTCACTAGATGGCAGTATATCATACATCTCCTTCGGTTCAGTGAATCTACTACAGTGCTTTCCGGTCTCACCGAGAATCTACTTCCGTGCTAGTGCTGACGCGACGCTAGCCTTTTCAAACCCGCTGTTACTACTACGTGTCATTCCTCTTTCCTGTGAAGACCCCGGAGAGATCGGCTCACCCCTCACAAACCATGGCACCCAAAGGCAGCAGCAAGCAACAGTCCGAGGAAGACCTTCTCCTCCAGGACTTCAGCAGAAACCTGTCGGCCAAATCGACTGCTCTCTTCTACGGCAATGCGCTGATCGTGTCCGCCATACCCATCTGTGAGTATTTCTCCGAGACTGAAGTGTAGCTCTGCATCCGTGGCAGGACAGCCGCGGCCGAGCCTGGCCTAGTACATGGAGCTATGTAACTCTGAATGAAGTCGCAAACGAAAAGGAGGACATTTGCATCGCTACCTCTTCTTACCTTCCGTCGTAGTTCCCTCTCCGGAGCTTAGCTGATCGCGATAAATGGAGTCTAACGATGTGTTGCACGTCTTTTGACAGCTTGGGGTCATCCCATTTGTATCAGAATGCCTTTTGATTGAACATAAATCGTCTGTCATGTATGAGGAAAGTTTCGTCAAGAAGTGAAAAAAGTGCTTCAGAAGACACATTAAGCTGTTCGTATTGTGTTGTGACGTGTCAAATTAGTGATTAGCTTGTGGAAATTATAACTTGATGCTAACTGGTTAAATGTAATTAAACTTTTGAGATTTGTTTTGTAAGAGTTGTTCATGTAAAGCAAAAAATAAAATGTTCATGTAAGGCAAACGTCATAAAAATGAAAAGCTTTTTAAACGGACTTTTCATTGTTGACATACAGTTGACCAGTGCCTTACCTCTCTTTCTCTGTGTGTTTCCAGGGCTGTTCTGGAGGATCTGGCATATGGACCTGGTCCAGTCTGCAGTGTTGTATGCTGTGATGACTTTGGTCAGCACATACCTCGTTGCCTTTGCCTACAAAAACGTCAAATTTGTCCTCAAACACAAGTACGTATTGGAGTGGAGCAAGATGTTATTTGATTATTGTCTTTGTCTGCACACATCCCACACGGGAAGATAGGATGTGAAAACTACTACTACGTGTACTCAAAGGGTGGTACATAATCTTTAAATACAACTCTTTAGACCCCCCACCCTTTTTTTATTTCTGTCATCTCAATTTGTAATCTTTGCCCTGAACATGAATATTCAACTTCCTTTGATAAAATCTCTTGGGAATCAGACGTCTCCTGTGATCTTCATCTCTATTATTGATCTATGACCCATTGATTAATCTGCCATCTAGTCTCAGAGACAGTGCTCACTCCCCACTCATCAGTTTCCACTCTCTTGCCTCAGGGTCGCCCAGAAGAGGGAGGACGCTGTTTCCAAGGAGGTGACGAGGAAGCTGTCTGAGGCTGACAACCGCAAGATGTCCCGCAAGGAGAAGGATGAGAGGTGAGCCGGCGGCTGGCAGTCCAACCCTTATCTTGTCACTCATACAAAACTCAATCTCTGATAACCTTCCATTTAGTGCAAGGTTATTGGCAGAAGAGCTAAAACTGCCCTACTTATATATTTTGACCAGACGCTATGCATCTCGTCATATTATGATGGCCAATTTTTACTTAATCATATTTGCCCTAATACTGGACAGTAAGGTGTGCTCTGTCAGTGAACCAAAAAAAGACAGCCCGGCCATGTAATGAGATTCCATGCACTAGTTTTTCCAAGTGCAAAAGCTCAATTTAGACCAGCAAAGAGTTGCAACAAGCCTTATCTCCTGCATGGCTATTATGAAGCACACTGTTGGCTATGTAACTTGTATTCCTTGTACGAAGAACCGACTAAAAAAGGAACTCCACACAGGTTTCGTACAGTTAAAAAAAAGTCCAGGCCTTTGCGATTGATTGTTGGTCACCAAAATGGTAACCTAATTAGTTTTCCCACAAAGCTTCCTCTTTTAGTTAATAAGATACTAGAGATGTTTGGCACTCCAGTGGGCAAAGAGCTGCTATTGACAGAGCTGTGTGTTCCTCTTCTAAGATTAACTAGAGCAACCATTATTTAAACCTATAATATGATTTGGATCAAAATGGCATCGTAGTAGAAGTCTGCGTTGTCTTGCATGCAGTTCAGGGCTATTGTATAGATATCAATGTGTGAGTCAAATCAATGCTGATTCTCCATCCTGCTCTCTTTTGCCAAGGATCCTGTGGAAGAAGAACGAAGTGGCCGATTACGAAGCCACAACCTTCTCCATCTTCTACAACAACACCCTCTTCTTGGTGCTCGTCATCGTCGCCTCCTTCTTCCTGCTCAAGAACTTCAACCCCACCGTGTATCCTTTCAGTTCCCAGTGGGACTTGCATTGACATGCAGTTAGAATGTGGAATTAGGGGAAATAGCTGATGTTGAAATAAACTTTCCTGTAAAGCGGTAACTTTTCCTTTCATGCTCCATAATGGTTGTAGCTACATAAACGCAACAACTTGGTTGCTTTTGTATCGTTTAATGGGGGGTTTGACATCGTTTAACCTTCTACCCTGATGTTTGACATGAACAGGCGCATGGACTTCACATCATACGTCTTATGACCTTAACCCTTCTCCCTCCAGTAACTACATCCTGTCAATCAGCGCCTCCTCCGGCCTGATCGCTCTGCTGTCCACCGGATCTAAGTAAACCAACTACCGAAGAACAAGAGCAAATAAACAACTCTGGGGAGGGAGGGAGGGAGGGTGGAATCAGTCCCAGGGGGAAGCAAGGATATTCAGTATTCACATTTAAATTTGGTAGGGTTCGGTGGGCAGGTGGGGTAGAAAAATACATCACATTTAATCATGAAATCCATTATCATCAAATATCTGGAGGCTGTCTCCAGGTTTGTCTGTCTGTTTTTTTGTACCAATAAAAGTGGCCAAGTTTGATCCTCATCTTCTTCAACACTTTATTATTACACTTTAGGTGTGGGCCCCATGGCAAAAATATCTCAGCACGATTTCTTCAGGCAGTATTGACATCTCATCGCGATGTGGACTGAGATTTCTCAACTTTGTGATTCTTTTTTTTGTACAGTTGTGTACGAGTTTTAGAATGAGCGAGGTTATGTGTGAAATGTGCCCCACACCTTGCCGTTATGGTACAAGTGTCCGAGAAGCTAAATCATTACTCAAGAGTCACCAAAAATAAACCGATTGTATGGTTTGATTGGTCAAGTTTTCTGTGTTTATTTTGGTACTGGGTAGTGCCTGAGAGTTTGGAGACATCAAAGCAGAGAAGTATTTTTTTTTATACAGTTCCATTATTGCATTGTAACTGTAGATTAGAAAAATAAATGTGTAAAGTGTATACTAACAAATGGTACAAAAGGAAACCGGTTTAGCTGTTAGTGTTATGCATTTATTCACACTTTGTTATATATTTACAGAGGAGTGAATGTTCAGAACAGTTTGGATCTTTACACAAATACATGGACCAACAAGGCTTTTCTATGAAACAATACAGAATACATTAAGAATAGGAAAGGCTTAGGTGAAAGGCTGGCTCAATTTTGTTATTATCTGGGTAAAAGCAGCACATTTTGACTAACTTGAATATAGTCTGTACTCTCGTCATTCTAAAACATTACAATGATTTTTCCAAACCCTCAATATCAAGACCTTATATTTTAGATAATACATTACCAGATTTGTGTCTCCCTGCTTTGGATATCAATGTATTTCAGTAAGTTGTCCTTCAGAGTGTAGGCTCGCATACAGACGCTTCTTGAATCATCTTGGATCGCCTTTTCCTCTTAAGTTCTATTCAAACCTATCTATTAATATCCCAAATGATACAACTATCATCAATAATTTATATATTTTGCCTCTTGTGTGGGACAGGAACAATAAGGAAACAACCACCATGTCATCAAAACATCCGTGTTTTGTAATCAGGACTAAAGGCACTCTAGTTTGATTCTCTGCACCCACTGCCTTTATTGGTTCCTTATGCGGCCAGTTTTGTTCCTTATTGGATCGCTATGGTTCCTATGGTTCCCTTTGCAATCCCTACGGTTCCTATACGTGATCACTATGGTTCTTTATGTGATCACTATTGTTTCTTATGTGATCACTGGTTCTATATGGGATCACTATTTTGCCTTATGCAATCACTTGTGTTCCTTATGGGATCACTATGGTTCCTTCAGTAGTCACTATGGTTCCTACAGTGATCACTATAGTTCCTTCACTATTGTTATGTCATCACTGACTCACAACTTTCACACAAACCGTTCAAAAAGGCCTTTCACATACAATGATTGCCCTTATTTCTGATTCTAACCAAACCTGTGTGTGATGTATTGTATAACATAACAAACTTATAATTAAAATAGTAACTCTGTATTTATATTACACTGGGTTCCTCTATGTCAGCAGATATGCCCCCTCTAAAATCTATACTGATTTAGAGCATACTAATATATACTCTAAATCATTTGATGGCTTTTTCCAAATGACCATCTTTAACAAGAAGCCTGAGCATTGATGATTGCGCCAAATACATAAATACATGTCACGTCAACAGACATATTAATAATCCATTGATTTCTTGGTACCTATAAGTAAGCCAAAACAATGGCTGACCCTTTATTTATCACATGTATTACTTGTAGAACATATCACAAGAGATATGGGAAAAAAATGAATAGTAATAAATAATCAGTTAAAGCAAGAGGACAGAGTCGATATTGGAAGCCAGCACTAGTGCACGACACTGCAAGAGGTTTAACAGATGAACACTATTTACATTTGTTTATCATAACTTAGCCATACGTTACGCAAGAAAATAGGCTTGGTATCGTCTTATCTTACATGGGTCTCGTTAACGTTCTATTTACATGTACACCATGTCATCATTGTTGACCAAAGAAGTCAAAATAATAACCAAGAATCATTCAATACCATAAAATAATACTCTATATATTTTTTTATAATTTCCAAAATACGTCCTCTTTTACTCACTGTAAAACAGTAGGAATTGTAGAAGGCATGGTACCCATTTAGAGCAAGTATGTCCATAACGGACTATGTTGATTACTGTGGAGATTTAATATATTCCCCAACGTTTCATGCCCAAGTCAACAATACAAGCTCTGTTTACAGGCAAAATAAAGTTGTCATTAATAGATGCAAACAGAGAGAAGGAAGCATCCATTTCAACATAATTCTCTTCCTTCTAGGATCTAAGCAGGGGTCTAGACGTCTTCGAGTGTACTAAAGGAGGAAACATGCTTCACTCTCTCCTGTCCTCCTAAACCAATTTTCCCACAATCCTGTGGTATAAATGGGAGATTGCTGACCAGAACAGGGGCTTGCTTTTCAAAGCACTGCATTAGAGGCGTGTTGCAGGTGCTCTCACAAATATTCGGTTCTCTATGGGGTTTGATGTAGAACAGCTCATGGGTCGTCACATGCATCATATTTTAGCATTTTTATCTCATGAAATAATTCCAACCAATGATCTCTGGTTAGTTCAATATATATTATATATGTTTATCTATATCTATATATATAGATATATCTATTGATATACATGTGCATATATATGAAAAATTGGTTATCATATGGCATAATATCATATTGCATCTTTCCATTATCATTTCTGTGTAGGATGAAACCTTTGTTTGGAGCAAGAGATATTTCCCATATATTGATTATAAGCCTCTTATAGTGTATTAAATCAATTAATAAATAATGGAGAGCATACATTGTCATCTATATTGCACGCACCTGAAGCTTGTTTAAGTTAAGCATACTTTCAAAGGCATGTATTGTGTCTTTTTCTAAAGCTTCTGAATTACATTTTGAAGAAGTTCAAAATGTACAGGTTAACCAGAAAGACACAGTTTGGAAAGCTGTCTGGATCATGGAGCTGTATCTAAGCTTAACGTAGCGGGTGCACGAGTATAGGAACATGGGTTGGGATGCTGACAGGGCAGGAAGCTGAATATCACTGTGCCCTATTGCTGCACTGGACTAGTAGTAGAATATAACACAGTGAACAGGCGGACAGAACCATAAGCTAGGATCCTTCGTATCACAGCTGGAGTGGGGCTTAACCTCTGAGCTGTGCCCAGCAGGGCTAGTTCTCAGAAGGGTTTGGGGTTAGAGGGCTAAGCTGAGCTGTCTGGAGCTGGTCTATGAAGCTAGCCTGGCGCTCTGGGGGGGCCCCGAAAGAGGCACTGGTGAAGGGCTGTCTCCAGGGTGAGTAGACAGACAGGTGGGGATGGATGTGGACACAGCCGACCCAAGGACAGGAGCTACGCCTGGGTCTAGGAGCGGAAGTCCTTCCTACCGTACGGCCTGTTGCCCAGGATGTGGTCAATGTCGGACGCTACATGGGAGGTCATCTTCGGCAGGAACTGGGGGGAGAGGAGGCAGGGAGGGAGGGCGAGAGATGGAATCGAGTGAGAATAAACTGTGTGTGTGTGTGTGTGTGTGTGTGTGTGTGTGTGTGTGTGTGTGTGTGTGTGTGTGTGTGTGTGTGTGTGTGTGTGTGTGTGTGTGTGTGTGTGTGTGTGTGTGTGTGTGTGTGTGTGCGTTCCCACCTGTATAGCTCCCAGGTTCTCTGTGAGCTGCTGAGGGTTGGAGGTTCCCAGAAGAACTGAGCTCACGCCTTCGTTTCTTAGGCACCATGCTGGAAAGGTGTATTATTGGGTATAGATTATTAAATAATATAATATTTGCTGACATAATATACTGACATTATGTATCCTCTACTTTTTGTTTGTGTGTGTGTGTGTGTGTGTGTGTGTGTGTGTGTGTGTGTGTGTGTGTGTGTGTGTGTGTGTGTGTGTGTGTGTGTGTGTGTGTGTGTGTGTGTGTGTGTGTGTGTGTGTGTGTGTGTGTGTGTGTGTGTGTGTGTGCGTGCGTCTTACCCACTGCCAGTTGAGGCAGAGTGCAGCCCAGCTTCTCAGCGATATGACCAAGCTCCTTCAGCTTGGCCTGCTGCTTCCTCCCGTCTTCACTCACTATCTTCTCCTTCAGCCACTGGTAGGACTGGACAGAGAGAGAGAGACGTCTCATTCCAAAACAATGTCCTGTCCCCCAATACCTCCTCACAGTGAGCTCCAGTCCTGATGGCCCCAGCCTCTCCAACCATGGTTGGCTTCTCTGGTGTTTGTGTGGCAGGCCTGGCCAGTGGGATCGTTAGATAAACCACATGCACCTGAAGCTGACCAGGGGTGGTACAGAGCTTTTTTCCTGCCAGCTTTATCTTTGCGTAATCTATTATTCATTATTTGAATTATAGGGCTCGCACATCAGAACGCATCCAGGGATTTTCTTTTGGCGATAAGCCACGTCTCGCATGAGAAACACTATGGCAGGTTCAAACACAAAAATGTCAACCCATAAGGACAAATTATTTCCCAATTAATTACTTGACCAAAGAAAAAAGACCAAAACCCTGTGGAATTCTGTCACTCTTCCGCAGCTTAGCATGTGATATTTAGTAGACCCTTATAGATTAAATAATAGCATATGAGGCTGGTTTACCTTCATTGAGGCCCGAGAAGTTTCCGGAATGCCGTTCTCGTACTTCCCAGAGATGATGCCACAAGCCAGCGGAGACCACGTCATGGCCCCCACTCCTGTGACCATGGAAACCATAAGGTAGCTGATTAAAAAGGTTGTTGATTTAAAAGAATGTTTTCGGATTTGATGGGTAATAGGAAATTGGTAGAGTAGAGGCACTGATGTTAGATAGTTAGATTTTTAATATTTTATTGAGTTCTGTCTTTGGCGGAATGGTAGGCCTATAGAAAAAAAGAAATTTGGAGAGAAGAGAGTGTTACAGATATGTAGTAAATGTAGTAAAACATTGTAATGCCTCTACATGATAATAACACATTTTATTTTATCGATCTTTGTGAATAACCTTGAAGGACTAATCTCGAAGGTTTTCATCTAAGTAACCTTTGAAGTCACTATATATAGATAAATAAGGTAACATAATGAGGAATAAGCCTATTGCCCACTGATTTAAGCCCTCGCACAGACTTTCATCACCCAGCAGTGGTTGTTCCACCAGAGAGGGTAGGCAGCGCTAACGCAACAGTCCCGCTCTCCATCTCACTCACAGCCTCTGCTAACGAAGCAAGTAAACCAACTGACTGACGTCACACAGGCCACACTCGTTTGATCTCTGGAAAACAAGGTCCAAAAAACCAACCTGCAATTACGGCTTATCGCAATCGGTGTCGCCAATGAAATCAGAATAGCTTCTTTTTAGTTTGCCACTTTAACGTACCTAAACTTTGCCTGCTTCATGCATCATGAACCAAAGAAACAACCAAAGAACAACAAGACTCCAGCCATGCCTATCTTGTGGTAGAGCTCGGGGAGCTGCACCTCCACCTTCTCCCTCTGGAACAGATGGTACTCTGCCTGCTCACACACCGGGGGGATGAGGTTGAACTGTCGGGCCACCGAGTAGGCCTCCTGGAGGGGGGAGAGCAGAGACAAAGTGAAACCTTCTACCTCCACTCACACAAACATCTGCACTTTCCCAGACACTGTGCACATTCGCGCACACACACGCACACACACACGCAGACCATGTTGTCTCATACACTCAAGTTACAAATGAGCACCTTAGTGCCGCGGTGTTTGACACCGGCTTCATGCACGTCAACATTGGGGGGCGGATTGTGTGACTGGTGTATGCGTGTATATGTGTGTGTGTGTGTGTGTGTGTGTGTGTGTGTGTGTGTGTGTATGTGTGTGTGTGTGTGTGTGTGTGTGTGTGTGTGTGTGTGTGTGTGTGTGTGTGTGTGTGTGTGTGTGTGTGTGTGTGTGTGTGTGTGTGTGTGTGTGTGTGTGTGTGTGTGTGTGTGTTTGTGAGTGTGCTGAGCAGTCTGTAATACCTGCCTGCCACGGCCACACTGAAGCTTTGTTTACCACCCCCTTCTATTCTCCCTTCATCACTGAGGGTATCTAAATTACAACCCGTCACGTAGATGACTGGTGTACCAACCATTTGCTTGGTTTCATCATTATCAGATACAGAGCGAGAGAGAGCGAGAGAGAGAGAGTGAGAGAGAGTCTCCACTCACCATGATCTCCATAGCAGTCCACCGGGAGGTGCCCCAGTACATGGCCATGCCCTGGTTGATCACATAGGTCATGGCTCGCACAATCTCTGCAGAGACACATGAAGCACACATGAGGTTCATCAGTCCGCTAGTTCCATGGCTAAAAGAAAAAAAATGTTTCACGTGTTTTTTGTTTGTTTGCCCAGTTCGAGAATGAAAGATGCCATTTAAAAAAAAGAATAATAATTGAAATCAATCCAAATGCCAATTAATTGTTTTCCCTTTTGTAAATATATTGAACATAGGCATGTCCAATGTTCAGATTTGTGGAAGATTGTGGACATTACCAAGGTTCGCCACTAGAGAGCAACAGTCGTATCCATTGAAACAGTCTCACTACACTAGTTGTTTGCTCGCAAAAAAACTGCCTTTCGATCTCATATATCCAGGCCAAGAGTGTACCCAGGGAGAGGTGACTCTCTAACACAGATGACCTATGAGATAATCCAACTGCAACTTCTCAAAAATGCTGAACACGCAGCCGACCGTCTGGAGGGAGGGGGGGTCAGGAAAGTTGAGCCGCTGCCCGAATTAAAGAAAATAAAGAAAATGGTGGAAAAAAAAAGTTTTTGTTATCGATCTTCGTTTGACGCTCTGAGCATCCCTCCGTCTGCGGTGAAGTGTTTGACAGTATTTTCCCTTAAGTGCTACAGGACACCTCATCACTAATTCCCCTCCTGCAAACTCCAAGGACAAAAACGCAGGCAATAAGGGAGCCCTTGGAACGCATTCAAGCCACTGAATCTTTCATGAGGCTTTTAGCTGCGGAGCCGGCCAATTACGCAAGTATTCACACCGCTCCAGGCCAAGACACAAACTCAGATTTATACTATTATTACCACTGGCTTTCTACTGTTACTACTGCCGTAATTCTACGGTCGTTCTGCTGTTATTCTACTGGTGTTCGAAGACGAGGTAGTTAACCAATCAGACGAGGGGAGCGGTAGAACAGGTTGAAGTTGGAGGTGAAGTGTAGGTTTAAAATGAAAGACGAAACTCCCTCTTTAATGTGTGCAACAAAGTCATTCATGTTCTTAGATGTTATTATCATCATCAGTCCTCACAGAAAATAAAATAAATACCAACTTGCCTATTGGGAAATTAACACACACACAAATGAATATACACGTGTGCACACTCACAAAAAAACTTGTGCAAATACACACATGCATGCTTGAACGCACACACACACACGCACACACATGCACACACGCATGCACACACACGCACGCACACACACGCACGCACGGGTCAGAGCTGCTGATTCTTCATTAAGTGTCCCTGGGCCAAGTGATTCCATTTCAAACATTGCAATGGAATGTTTGAAACACAACGCACAACACAACACAATGCATCTGGACTGGTACTTGAGTGAAAGAAATGGATAACACTTGTCAAACAAAGGTTTTAATTAAACACATTGCCTTGACGGGAACTACCCCCCTGTTTTTCTCCATTATCGTAAATGAAATGAAGTTTGAGACAAGAACAATTGAAATATCGACCTGTGGAACATTTTCTGCGTTTATTTTCTTGAGCTTTGACTCGTCTTGACAAATCGATAATTTCAAATTGTTCTAAGCAAGCCAACATAGGACCTTGACATTTCCTTCCCAAGGCAAACGGTGAAGTCTGTAACCTATCGTTTTTTGCATGTTCAGTGCAAAAAAGAGAAAAGAATAACAGGCATGACCCTTTTTGACCTTTTCATTGATTGGTTGCTCGGACAGCAGGACGGGCTGAACCACTTACCCTCCATGGGTGTGTTGCTGTCTGGCCTGTTGGCAAATACAACATCCACATACTCCAGCTGCAGTCTCTGTAGAGAGCCTTTCAGTCCTGCAACGTAGACAGACAGACAGACAGACAGACAGACAAAAAGACGGACAGACGGACAGACAGACAGACAGACAGACAGACAGACAGACAGACAGACAGACAGACAGACAGACAGACAGACAGACAGACAGACAGACAGATCAACCCTTTGTGATTTGATGTTACACTATGTGTGTGTGTGTGCGTGCGTGCCTGCGTGCGTGCGTGCTTGCGTGCGTTCGTGTGTGTTCTTACCTTCAATTATGTGCTTCCTGGACAGTCCTCTCTCTGTCTCTGCTCTGTTGGACCCAACACAAGGCACACATTTGGCACACATTTGTTATCTTTCCGTTTGTGTAATAGTGTGTATGCGTGTTTGTGTATAACTGCGCAAGTGTATTACAGGTAATATGTTATCTTGTATTTCTGATTCCAGCGGCTTAAAAGCCTTTGTTAGAAATATGAATATGTTTCTTTGTGTGTTTATGGTTATGTCAGGTTATATCTGAGAATATATATAATGATATGTGCAGTTTTTCCTCACTGTGCCTGTTGAGACAGTATTATATACTGTGAGTACACGGTATGCACCGTATTTCTGTTAATGTTAGTAGGCGTGAGCAGATGTTCAAGTCATCAAATGGCTATTATTGTGTACAGGGCATTCAGCCTAACTTCAATGCCGGAAACTTCTTATATCATGCACAGCAACGGCGACAAAAAAACCCCAGCAACAAAAGGGGTTTGTTTCAGGCACCATGACTCTTATAAGGATGCTTGACCCCAGTCTGGAGTGTGTCATCTCTGTGCACAAGCCACACTGCTTTATGTAAGCATGAGTCAAACACTTCTCTGTTCCGGACCCCCCAAGGGGCCAGCTGAGAGGAGATGGAGGAGGAGGAGGAGGAGGAAGAGGAGGAGGAGGAGTTGGATTTGGATGAGGAGGAGGAGGAGGAGGAGGAGGAGGAGGAGGAGGAGGAGGAGGAAGAGGAGGTAGAGTTGGAGGTTGACAACGAGGAGGAGGAGGAGGAGGAGGTCGAGTTGGAGGTCAACAAAGAGGAGGAGGTGGGCTAAGAGGAGGAGGTAGACTAAGAGGAGGAGGAGGAGGTGGACGGGGAGGAAGAGGGGGAGGAGGAGGTAGAGTTGGAGGTGGACTAAAAGGAGGAGGAGGTGGACGGGGAGGAAGAGGTAGTTTTGGAGGTGGACTAAGAGGAGGAGGGGGAGGAGGAGGAGCAGGTAGAGTTGGAGATGGACTAAAAGGAGGAGGGGGAGGGGGCCTCAATCTCTCTGAAGTGAAAGGGTCCTGAAGAAGGAGTACTTCAGAGAATGTGAAAGTTGTTTTTCTTGTGTATGTGTTTGGTTGATTGTGTGTGTGTGTGTGTGTCTGTGTGTGTGTCTGTGTGTGTGTGTGTGTGTGTGTGTGTGTGTGTGTGTGTGTGTGTGTGTGTGTGTGTGTGTGTGTGTGTGTGTGTGTGTGTGTGTGTGTGTGTGTGTGTGTGTGTGTGTGTGTGTGTGTGTGTGTGTGTGTGAGAGTCAGTGAGTGAGTGAGTGAGTGAGTGAGTGATTGAGTGAGAGAGAGGAAAGGAGAGAGTCTTTGCGTGAGTGCACTCAAATTGTAATCAATATGTTTTAGTTTTTACCACTCATGTGTTGAATGGCTTCACTTACTTTCCCCCCCAGAAGAGCTTCGTTGTAATCACTAAACTGGATCGCCTGGGAAAGGACATGAGGAGTTGTAGAGACAGATGGACAACAGACAGAAAGAAAATATAGAAGGAAGAAAAAAAAGGTTCCTTTATTGATATTCAAATGTCAACAAAATGTGCCCAGGTTGCACATCAATCTAAAAACCCAACCCTTCATCCTGACTCTTTCAACTCTGGCAAATGTGTCTGACAGTCACGTTTGCCCCAGTCCATCACATCAAAGGACTGGCATTCATTCAAAAGGGGAAAAACAAGATGCAGATGAGAGAATCTCAGCAGTCAGACCAGAACCTTGGATCTCATGTGGTTCCGACTGCGGGACTCACGCTGTGTGCATGTGCCTCGGGACTTGCAAATGAGTGTGTTTACATTTTCACATGAGACTTGGAAGTCAGAACGAAACCCCCATGACGTCGAGCACACAAACACATGCTAACATGAACATTACCTCCAGCATTTCTTCTTGATTATGTTTCCAAGGATGATTTCT
The DNA here is from genome assembly GCF_026213295.1 of Gadus chalcogrammus. NCBI lineage: Eukaryota > Metazoa > Chordata > Actinopteri > Gadiformes > Gadidae > Gadus > Gadus chalcogrammus. The sequence goes on from NC_079427.1 coordinate 18,385,462, forward strand.
GCCCTGAGAGAGAGAGAGAGAGAGAGAGAGAGAGACAGGAGGCCGGGCTGTTACATCATGATGTCTTTGATCTATCGTGTCACACTTTGTCTTCAGCATGAAAAAAACCAACAAACAAAAGATTTTTTTCAATATCATCACACTTTTTGATTGAGTTCCAATACACTCATAATTGTAAATTGTATGAATGGAATCATAAATGGAGGGAGAATGCCCAATTTACGCATGGCAGGGTTAAACTATACAGGCTCGCAAGATTAAATTGTTTCTCAGAGGTTATAATTGGAGGAATAATTAATAGAAAAGAATAACAAAATTTCCCTTAATTTGTATGCAGTATGTACGACACTGTGTGGCAATGCAATGATGATAACGGAAAATAACTCCTCGTACAGAATTCCGATTGACACGCTAAAAGAGTGCAAACCAGGAGCGCCCGGATAACATACTTGCCCCCGGCGTAGACCTCGGCAGTGTCAAACAGGTTGACTCCGCCCTCGTAGGCGATGGTCATCAGCTGCTCCGCCACCTGCCCCCAAGGTCACACAGAGGTCAGCCACGCGCAGAGGGCTCACGGTGCTCAGCTTTCACTTTCAGGTCTGTCGCTCCCAATGTGAATTATTCAAGGCCATTTGACCCGCACCACAACATTGCTCGTCCATTAGAACTCCGCTCAACCTCAGAAAAGAGTCTAATCTTACTGCTTAGAGCATAAAAAGGCTGGCATGTCGACGTACATTTTCTTTAACATATTCACTCACTCAAATGTCAGTTTAGGGTTAGGTTTGGTTCAGGGATAGAAGCGACAGTGTGTGGTGTCACTGAGTTTCTGATGTCCACTGCTCAGCTTGACAAGGTTTTAAGGACAAGGCTTTCGGGGATGTTATTGTGGGGAGATGTGGTTAATAATAATGTGTGTACACCTGGGCGTAACGTGCAATAAACCAATGAGAGTGCCAGCTCCCATCCCCTTTAAGAGCCATGAGCGCATTTGAATCTGACGAGTTGATATTTTGACAGCGCATCTGCAGTCTCCGATGAGACAGATGCACATGAATTTAAAACTTCAAATGGCTCAGTTTATGGCCAAATAATATGGCCTAATTCACACATGGAATAAGGTTTTCTTCCACAACTTCAGAATTACTGAGTCCTCAAATAAATTTCGGCCAAGAAAACTTATATGATATAACATATGATATGCGGTAACTGTGGTTCTATTTAATGATATACGCAATACATTATAAACATCGTTTCTTATCAGTATTGTATACATTATCGTTAGTGTATCGTCGTGTAGATGTTTCCCTGTGGAGACAGTAGACAGTAAAAGTCGTGTTGCACAGAAGAGGTAATCTGTCCTCTGAGAGTGTGCTCATCTCTCCTCTGCTTCCTCATTCTGACACCACCTCTGGCTGGACACAAGTACGACCCTGTGTGTGTGTGTGTGTGTGTGTGTGTGTGTGTGTGTGTGTGTGTGTGTGTGTGTGTGTGTGTGTGTGTGTGTGTGTGTGTGTGTGTGTGTGTGTGTGTGTGTGTGTGTGTGTGTGTGTGTGTGCGTTTGTGTGTGTGTGTGTGTGTGTGTGCGTGTGTGTGTGTGTGTGTGTGTGTGTGTGTGTGTGTGTGTGGTGAGTTTATTTGTGATGGTTTGTTTCTACAGTTTGTTGAGATTATTATTCTGCAGAATGAGTGTGAAGAGGTCTGACTACTGTCCCACTAAGAAAAACCCACCACAACAACAACACACAGACACACAGACACACAGACACACACACACACACACACACACACACACACACACACACACACACACACACACACACACACACACACACACACACACACACACACACATGGGCGTATAATCAGAAACATTCAGGGGCCAGTTAGCCCGGGGCTGGGGGCTCAGGTGCTGATGCATTGTGATGGGGCCAATGAGTGGGACAACATTTAGAAACAACAGAAATTAAAAGAGAAATCCTGAGTTTTTCTGTGCAAATGTGATGTGAAATGTTACTTTGCAAGCATTAGATAGGATGCAAATTGATAGGATGAAAAAGCAGGCTCAGGTGCAACGCTGCTTTTGTTACAGTGTTTTTTAAAGCAAACAAAGAAAGATTGGCAGATTGGAAGGTCAGCATAACACAATAGCGTTTAGCAGTATGTATTTTCCATTAGAATTTGACATTTAAATGAATCCAATACCCCGATGCTGCACTAATCAATATGTAAACTTCTTGGGTAAACAAAATTTAATCAGACGATCTCACACACACACACACACACACACACACACACACACACACACACACACACACACACACACACACACACACAGAAACTGACAGAAACAGACAGACACACAAACACACACACACACACAAAGAAATACCCATACAAAAATAAAAACTAACACCCCAATCGACAGCCAGTGTGAGTCATTTCAGATGTGTGTGTGGGAGGTACTGGTGTGCAGTACAGGGGGAAGCAAAGGTTAAGGTGGTCTCTATCCGGTAGTTCAGAGAAACAGGGAGATGGACAGACACAAAGAGACACAGAGAAAGACAGAGAGAAACATGTCCTCTTTATGTAACTTCAGAGGTCATGATCACTGCAGAAGGCAGGGGGACCACCCAGTGCCTGTGCACGCACGCACGCACGCACGCACATATGGAAGGCTCAAAGAGTCAAAACTTTGCCTCGTAGGAGAGGTGTATTCATTCAAATGGGCGTAAAATACAGCGTTTAAGCATTCATAACGCCGCATTATATACAATCTGATACCGCATCTGATACAATGTATTTTATGCAGCCTAAAATGTGTCTTTCATGCCGCTTTTCCTCATCACTACAATTGCATAAAACAAAGCAGTTTGTGGATTTTTCATCACTAATAATGCTACTTTTAATTCAACAGTGAAATGAGCTCCACCTCTTGATTCAACGATAACGAGAGTCAGAGCCCACCGGTCCATTAATGACCTTTCCCTGTTTCGCGCTGTGCATTGACTCTACTACACTGTGTGGGCCTAGGCTGTTTATGGTGTTTAATCAGTTCAGAGTCTATAGTGTGTAGGCTAACCATTATCTTCACTAAGATCCCCACGTTTAGTCTCCTTTGAGTTCTCAGAAAGTAACGTATTGATCCATATTTCTACCTACTGCGACTGTGTTCAATGCGAATGGAATGTCTGTCATGTATCACCTACATCTATTCCACTTGATATTTCAGTCTGGCTGTTTTACCAATAGGCGATATTGATTTGCCTTACAAAATGAATTATGCTCAGCCTACAGTGTATCGATGAATTGAACGTTGATTTAACACCCAATATAGCCTCCACATAGTGCAGTGAAGTGAATGCACAGCGCAAATGTGTTTGTTTGTGTGACTCAGTGTTGGTAGCACACGTTGCGTTTGTAGTATTTGTATTGTCTCACACTGATCCTGATGCAGCCATACCTCGACCATCAAGTGTTGTTGTGGCAACACGAGTTTTCACCCATCCCATAATGAGGACACATAGCTAAAGGTGTTTGTAGAATATGTTGTGTAGCGCCTGTGTGTGTGTGTGTGTGTGTCTGTGTGTGTGTGTGTGTGTGCGCGTGTGTGTGTGTGTCTGTGTGTGTGTGTGTGTGTGTGTGTGTGTGTGTGTGTGTGTGTGTGTGTGTGTCTGTGTGTGTGTGTGTGTGTGTGTGTGTGTGTGTGTGTGTGTGTGTGTGTGTGTGTGTGTGTGTGTGTGTGTGTGTGTGTGTGTGTGTGTGTGTGTGTGTGTGTGTTTGGGGGGGTGAATTGATTCAAGGACGTTTGCGACAAAGCTAACCGCCCCCGGCCATAGGCCTCCCTCGTTAGACTGACCTTTGTGTTCTGATTTACAGTCCGACTACGCTCGAAACATTTGTCACTTCTGTTTCAATATTCAGGGCAGGCAAGGGAGACTGCCAACGGTGCCTGCTGTTCTGTTGCTTTGATATACCTAATATATACCTCTTGGTAGATGCTTGTATGAAAAGCATTTCAAGATTGAGATCACGATTATAAAAAACGATTATGCATTGACATTACGGGAAAATAACAAATGACAGGTTGTATTTGGCACAGAATGCCTAAAATCGAAATCTCTGGAACAAGATAACACAGAATTAGTGAAAAATAACAAGCAAACAATTGGGCGTGGCTATCCGAAATCAGTATGTTATGCTTTAAATCCTACAGCAGGGAGCACCAGAATAGAGTGGAACCATGCCGCCAAACTAAACACTATAACCATGTTATGCAATAAATGGTTAAATCTATAACAGAAGTGATTCCTGACGGTTTCTTAAAGAGTTAGCAAACGTTGACTCAACCGTGATCGCAGATTCCTAAACCCTTCGACCTCGCCGATCCACCCATACAGCGCAGCTTTAGCGTGCTTGAGGCAAGGAGTCGTTTGAGAAGGCTTCAGTGATCAGAGAGCAGGGATTAGAGGGCTTTCTGAAGCCCTCCATTATCCACCATGACCGTGTGGGTGATTCCCACGCGCTGCTGCGCTGCTGCTGCTGCTGCTGCTGCTGCTGCTGCTGCTGCTGCTGATTCCAGCTGCATGTCACTCCCGGTAACAGTGTAAAGCAGAGGCACGTTGACATTGATTTGAAGGCTTACATGGTGGTGGTGGTGGTAGGGTGCTGGTGGTGGAGGCGGGGGACGTGGTGTGTGTTAGTGTGTGTGAGAGGTTGACCCTTTGAGACGGCTGTGTTGTGCCTCGAGGTCATGGAGCCCTGGATGTATGGTAGTCATCAGGGAGGAGATGAATGACGTGTCATTACATAATGTTACTTATTTATACATCCTGGAGGTTGAACATCCCCGCCTTTTATGTGTGTGTGTGTGTTTGTGTGTGTGTGTGTGTGTGTGTGTGTGTGTGTGTGTGTGTGTGTGTGTGTGTGTGTGTGTGTGTGTGTGTGTGTGTGTGTGTGTGTGTGTGTGTGTGTGTGTGTGTGTGAGGGTGTGTGTGTGCGGGCTGTTAATAGTATATGTGCGTCGCCATACATGCTGTATGGATATATTTGCGCATGTCGCATAATTTATATTTAAATCAGATAATATGCTACCTAAATGCATGCACACACACACACACACATACACACACACACACACACACACACACACACACACACACACACACACACACACACACACACACACACACACACACACACACACACACACACACACACACACACACACACACACACACACACACACACACACACACACACACACACTCTGCCTGCCAGGATATTAGACTCTCACTGTCTTTGAACAAAGGTGAATTTAACATGCAGGCTAACTGATCAGGTTTGGAATGTTTTGAGTTTTGAGTTTTGTCCATCCATCCACATTAAAAAAGTCATTGACCAGGGTACCAATGTTGCGGACTGTTTCACTATTCTGGAAGACACAGGATACCCAGGATGCTCAGAAGACGATGGCGACATTCTGTTCAGACGGACCCTCTGAAGCGCACTGTCTGTTATAGAATATTTTTGAACTTGCCATGAAATAGATATTGGAAGAAGACATACCTCATCTGTTATCTGTCCGCCAAATGTCACCCATGTGCCTGGATGAAGGGATGGAAAGAAAACGGTATTAAGACAGCAAGAAACTGGCATAATAATGTACAGCATTGAAAGAAGATTTCAACATTTGGAATTATTCTCTTAACAAGTGTACTTCTCTTAACAAGTGTACTTTAATTCACAGCTGTATTTTTCTGTTTGCACATAGGTGTGTTGGTGTTTGTGTTTGTGTTGATGCACAAGTTTGTGAGTACATGCAAATTCAATTTCAAACTATAACCCTTAAACGTCTCGCAATGCATCACTAACAATATGGAAGCGGGTTGCTTGCACACATGCCTATGCATACATAAATCATTTCCCACCTTCAGTAGCAAACTCTCATATAAGTAAATGCTTGTAAATGCCCCTATTAATCATGAAGAGGCAGCCAGGAAAGCACGCTCACTAGTAGGAAATCACACGTTGACCACCAAAGCTCAAGAGTAGATATTTACGAATGGTCGAATATCTCTCACTATGTATTCATACCAAATCTTGCCGGAACACGGTTTATCCAACTCTTGTGCAAGGACACAAAATAAACAGGATGGATTTTGAATGGATGAATAGAGAAACGTAATTGCCAAACATTAATGTTTAATATGAATTCAATCAACACAATGTGCTCTGAAGATGTTTTGGAGGGGGAGGACGTAAGCTGCCAGATGTACACGTCGGTCCCAGCTGGAGCTGCAATATCATTTATTAAAGTACATTGTGTTTCTCCTCATAGTGCAAGTCTGTGGGCACACTGCACACTTGTACCCGTGTGCTTCTATGATCATGCGACACACACGGCCCTAAAGAGTGAGTGTCATGTGTTTGCATGTGTGTGTATGTTTGCTTGCTTTGCTGTTGTGTGTCTCTATTTTTTTTTGCTGTGGATGATGTGTGTGTGCGTGTCTGTTTTTGAAGTGCATGTTTTTTTGTGTGTGAGTTTGAACTCTGTGTATGCGATTGCTCTGCAACCCATTCTGATAGCTTCAGAAAAGGCTAAGCCAGGAGCAACGCCTAGCAGACACTGCGTCTCCAACTCTCTTCCTGGTTGGGGTTCTGCATTTCGGCATGGCGGTGGCTTGAAAGGCGTCTCATGAAGATGTCTGCTGAACAGTCGGTAGATCTGTCAGACAGAAACTACTTTTTATATCGACGTGTCTCTGGCACGAGCACTGGGTTAGGAGCTGACTGAAAAATCATTCTTAAGAAAACGATTTGCAAAAACACCAATTATTTAGGAGGACCTGTGTGCCGATCAAAAGCCAATCCTCTTTGGCACGCAAAAATTCTAAAATAAAAAAGATGGGAACATTGATCTACCCTTGGAAACTTGGAAGCTGGCCAACACCTTTATTAAACACTTTCCATAATTATCTAACGAAAGTATAAAATGGTATTTCATACTTGTATATTTAATTGTACAATGATAATTGGTAACCATGAGACATGGGTTACGGCACATTCACCTTCTGCCCTCGTGAACTTGTTTACATCTTTAACAACAATTCATCCGATTAGACCAACCTGCATGTGTGTCGGGGGGGTTGGGCAGAATACCTGGAACCGGCCTCACTTACCTGGAACCGGCCTCACTTCCCCGGGCTGACTGAAAGCCCGGGGAAATACACATTCACGCACAATTCCCTTTACACAGAGGTGTTATCGTAGGACAGTTCCCATTGTTAGCGTGATATGAGTGACACCTGTGATTTTCTTTGACACCTCTGTGACAAGTATCCATTCCGCACCAGAAAACATATGGCCAGGTATTTATTTATGGTTTATTTGATAGGGACTGATAAGTGTACATAGACCAACTGAGAACAGCTATCCAATGCAAGAATCATGGTGCTGATAGCGGATTCTAATTTGCAACATCCGTCCCTAAATGTATGGATGGCTTTGTATGTTTGTGTGTCGCACGTGGGCGTTGATTATGTTGTCTTTTTTGGTATGTATAGATGTGTACAGTGTGTGTATGGGTGCATGCATTCAAGTGTGAATGTTGGATTGTGTGCACAATTGGGCATTCATGCGTGTATGAGTATCGGTGTGTGTCCAGCAGGGCTTTGAATATAAATTAAAGAAGGACAAAACATTTTTTTGGGAGTTGATTGGAATTTAAACTATGTGATCTGCAAATCTGTGACCTGCACTTTTTGGCCAGCAGAAGACTATTGATGTTGCTATGCACCACAGCAGATAATTGTGCTTTCTTTACCCCAAAGGCATCAACCAAATGTCTTTGACCTCCAGAAAACAGACAAGGACATTAGCCACGCCAGCATCAGACCAATCCGTTCCAACTCGGTACACAAAATAAAGTTTGATGGCATAATAAAACTCTTCATCCCGAAATGGCCAGTATCCGGGCAAAGATATCCGTATTAAGGCATTTAAACACGTGAGAAAGCAGTCATGTGACACATCCCTAGAAAGATTATAATGTTAGCTAAACGAAAGACAATTCCAACCCAAAACCAAATAAGAAGCATGTAACAGAAAGAGTGATGGCTTTCATAACACAGGTACAGCTGAGCTTCCATTGATTCCAACAGTCTAGACCAAATCACTCTGTGACACCGAACTAGAGGCAAAGCATAATCAAGAACAAACATTATTTGTTCTTTTTACAAAAAAAAGCATGTGCTACCTTCAAAGTTTCCTCCACCTAAACATGGTGTTTACAATCAATGAATAGTAGCTAAGCAAGGGTTTCAAAGGAAAAAGGTAAATTGCTCTCAAAAAGAACACAAATTCTTCCTCGCCATCCGTGCAGACTATGGTACAATTGCGATTGTTTGTCTTGGTGTCATTCAATTCCATACGCCTTGACCTTTAACTAGAGTTGCCAAATGTCAAGATTGTACAATGGGTACTCAAGATGTCTACCTATTTGGGTCTCATCAAGTTTATATTGTCAATTTTACTAATTGATATATTGATTTATTTTGAGATTTCGCCTAAACCTACATCAGCCACCCATCTTCGCTCGTCTTCACTTTATTGGCTTCAAATATTGACCCAGGTACTCATCTGATGTTGTGCTATTGTGCTAGCAATTGATAATGCACTAGGTGGTATTTAAACTAAAACATGAAATGTCAGGCAGAAATTAAATCTTTCACATAAGCTGTGTTTTAGCTTTATTCACTCTAACCAATTAGTATCCACATTGATTCGTTCACGTGCACATCAATCCGATAGATGTTTTGGTACAAAAAACATTTTAATTTTGGTACCAAAATTACATATTATAGCCCCTGCAGCTGTCGAGATACACTCTATTTACTGTGGGAATGTTTTTTTCATTAAGAAAACTCAAAAGTCATGTTCCTGGAAACAGAGAAACAGTAAGCTCGCAATTGGCAAACACAAAAATCGGCCAGCAGTAGTAAATAGCAAAACAATTATGTCTCAAATCAACACCATGAAGACAGGCCACTGTAATCCCCTGATTAAAGCTTCATCCACTCACATGAATGAGTCTCATTCGGTAGAATATCTCCGCAACGAAAGAGGAAACAAGGCGTTCATCCACCCCTTGCCAGTCCGGGTTTCAGTCCAAGGCTCTGTGTTCGTATCCCCCCAGTGGGCCTGCTGTTGAATAGTAGGACTGCTGGATCCCAGATAAATACAACAATATCTGTGTAATGATCAGGATTATTTGTCTTTATTTAAAAATTTGTAATCCTTTTACTACTTAAGTGTTGTCGTTTCTGTAATTTACCACATAAATAAAGGTCTTTGTTGAAAATGAGTTTTCCCTAAATGTTTTATCTCTGCTCAAACTGCTAGAAGAACATAAGTGGCCCATATGAAAATGTAATTTGTAGAAGTGCTTCCACTTAGACACCCTGGAGCCTAGTTTTACATCCTCAGTGCGCAGCCCATCATTTCCTAGATTAATTGCCCTCAAATCTCAAGCTGTTCAGTTCCATTTCAGAGCCATGCTCCATTGAAGACTTTGGATGTTTGAGAGGTTCACATGGATCAGTATGGATTCATATGTACCTATCCAGGTAGGTCACGTCCATGCAACCATGACACACATTTTACCATATAAAATAAAAACGTCAAGCTCAAAGTTGTCTTTTTTAAAACAACATTGGGCTTAGGACAACATAGATATTACATAGATCCTGGAACAATAGAGAAAACACTCCCAGGGTTAGCCTCCTATTGTCTGGTGTGTTGTGTGCTGTGATGTGACGGGGTGGGTTTAGCATGCCAGGGTCTGTTCGGGTCTCCGCAGCAGAGACAGGGAGATTAGAGATGTTAGACCAGTGGGCGTGAGACTGAGGTTACTGCAAGGATAGTCGATAATTACGTGACACACACACACACACACACACACACACACACACACACACACACACACACACACACACACACACACACACACACACACACACACACACACACACACACACACACACACACACACACACTGTAAGCCACGCAGACACACACACAAACACACTGTAAGCAACATACACACACACATACACACACAAACACACTGTAAGCCAAACACACACACACACACACACACACACACACACACACACACTCAGGCATGTAAGTGTGCACATACTAAGACACACCCGCACACATACACTCAGACACGGATGCATACACACACACACACACACACTCAGACAAGTGCAAGGGCACACACTCAGTCACGCACGCACACACACATAATGCCCATCTTCTGTTTCCCTTTACAGACAAATAAAAGGCCTCAACAAAAACGATGCCATCCATCCGGTCTGGTAACACAACCTTTCAGTGAGGTTCGGCACTCTCAGATCTACGACGGGAACTGAAAACCCGAAAGCAGTCAAAAAAACGATTGTGTGTCGTACGACCGGGATCGTAATGCGCTCGGTGAAGCCCGACACTAAATCAGCCCCTAACTACTCTGGACAGAGGTTGGGTTTTATGAGAGGCTTAGAAAGGAGTCAGGGAAGAAGACAGCGTTCACGGGGAACATGGCACAGCTGCCGAATGCAATGGCATTCCCTCGCAACAGTCTTTTACTGTAAGCACTGTAACTCTGAAGGTTGTGCGTCGGTCATAGTTTCTGGCTGGGTTTTACTCTCTGTTTTTACCCGTTCTGGCTTCAGTGCCTCTCGGGTACGAAGCCCCTGATGCCGCATTGCTGCAGCAAGAGCCAAAAGCAAAAAAAATTAGAGGAAAAAGAAAAACAACCAGGCACCTGCCAGACAGCTGCGTCGTTGTCATCGGAGAAGAGGGGAGATGGAGGCGGTGTCAGGAGGGTGGCACAGAGGTCTTGTTTGGGAAGTGCTGAGGTCTCCAATTAGACTATAGATGCTGATTAATCAGTTCTGCTCTCGCATTGTTCTTCTGTTATCAGCTAAACAAGTGGCACTTAAACACATAAGCTAGAATGCACACGTACACACACACACACACACACACACACACACACACACACACACACACACACACACACACACACACACACACACACACACACACACACACACACACACAATCACATATACACACACATACAATTACATACACACGCACACACAAGTCATTTTGCAGGCAATAAGTGTGGTGGTAACCAGAGTAAATCTTTATAGCCAGAGACAATTACCCTACCGTCAACTGGTAACATGTTTAGGGAGATCACAACAGTCGTGTTAAAGTGGATGCAACTTTTGTCATTTATGTGAGATAATATGTGTGCTAAAGGCTCTTTGTGTGCAGATGGGAAGAGATGGATTGTGTTCTCCATTCTGCAGCCTGGAAACAGTAGCCAATATAGCTCCCTTCACACAGCATTTACAGCCTCACTAAAGCCTTACTGACAGTAGGAATGCATTTATATGGTCACCATCCTTAAGGGGAGATTCCCCTTAAGATGCGTGTCTGTTTGTGTGTGTGTGTGTGTGTGTGTGTGTGTGTGTGTGTGTGTGTGTGTGTGTGTGTGTGTGTGTGTGTGTGTGTGTGTGTGTGTGTGTGTGTGTGTGTGTGTGTGTGTGAGTGTGTGTGTGTGTGTGTGTGTGTGTGTGGGTGTGTGTGTGTGTGTGTGTGAGAGAGAGAGAGAGAGAGAGAGAGAGAGAGAGAGAGAGAGAGAGAGAGAGAGAGAGAGAGAGAGATAGAACACTGTAGAGCAAAGAGAAGCTATGTAGGGGCGAAAGAGTGTCCCTCCCATTCTTTTTTATTTTCCCTCTTCCCTTAACCACTTTGGTCCTCATGTTCCCTCCATCAATCTTTCTCTCTCACCAATCCTGAAAGGGAGGAGCAGCACTTTCTATTGGAGTTTGGTGTAGAATGCTAATATATTACCCTGTCTAGTCTCTCTCTTTCTGCTTTAACATTCTTTCATGTATTCTTCCGTCATTCACTAAAACAGCATCAACGTGTTTGAATTAATATTACGTGCATACAATTACATTTGAAACTAAAATGTGCATATAACAGAACACATAGATGTTATGTGCAGATCTGCTCCCTGTTTTGCAGTGCTCCTGGAGCTCCTCCTTCAGCCCCTCCTTTGCTTCGTTACCTGGCACCTGCTGTTGCCTATAAAGCCTGGGAGGCTTTATTCACTCGGTCTCTAGCCAGAGCCAGCAGCATGGTCCTCATTCACCCGTCGGTTCAACCTATTGTATCAATAAACCCGGTTTTCATATACTTAATCCTTGTTTGTCGACTATATGTTACTTCCCTCGAGCCGGGTCGTAACATATTGGGGGCTCGTCCGGGATCAATCTGGATCAGTTTTGCTGAGTTAATTATTTCTAGTTTTCCCCTAGACAGGGTAACTTGGTATGTTTTTGGAAGTGTGGCTATGAGCAGCTTCCTTTCATGGTGAGTAGGGTGAGTATTGAATCTGAGTGCTATGATTTTAAGTTGTGAGTGATTCCCCCTGGTTAGTTAGGGAGTGTACCAGCTGGGCGGAGCAATCTGTCTTTCCATCGGTACACCATTTGTTATTTTGCCTTCCTTATTTTCGAAGTAATCCATTGAGATTGCCAGTGGTGATAAACGTCTTAAAGATAGTTTAAGAGAAGCACTTAAGGCAAGCCTAGCAGAAGGAGGCGTCCTGAGGACGTCGGCTCTACCAGCATACCAGCATCAGCGTGTTCTTCCTCAAATGTCAGATGCTGTGCTGGAGTTCAGGTTGAAGGAGTTGGCGTTTCGAGAATTAGAACTGGAGGATAAAGAAAAAGACCGTATCCTTAAGGAGAGACTAATGCACCTAGAGGAAAGACAAATGCACCTAGAACATGAGCGTTTCTTGAAAGAGTTTGAATTTAAGCATGCTGCTTTGAGCTCATCCAGTTCTGCCTCGGCTCAGTTTAACGTAGCGAGACATTAACATCAGACTTGTACCTCCATTCGCGGAGAAAAATGTTGAGCGGTACTTCGCTCATTTTGAACGAGTGGCTACCGTTTCAGACTGGCCAATACATGCCTGGACATCGCTTTTGCAAAGCGTTTTGGTGGGAAAAGCACAAGACGCTTACGCTTCTTTAAACATTGAGGATGTCAAGGACTATGAAAAAGTTAAAGGCGCCATTCTAAGAACTTATGAGCTCGTTCCTGAGGCGTACCGCCAGCGTTTTAGAGGCCTCAGTAAGCTGGATGAACAAACTTATGTAGAGTTTGCAAGGGAAAAGGACATCAGTTTTAGTTCTGGGTGCAAGTCAGAGAAGGCGGAAACTAAGGAGGATTTTAGACAATTAGTTCTGCTGGAGGACTTTAAAAATTGTCTGCCCGTTGCTGTGTGTACTTATCTCAATCAGCAAGAAGTGTCCACTCTTGATGAGGCTGCTGTTCTAGCAGACAAGTTTGTGTTGACGCTCAAGGTAAACTTTGATAGCGACCAAGGTGAGCGTAGGGGAAGGACTGGTTCTAGTAGACCTCGGGTTCCATCCACTTCCTCCACCTGCTCAGAACCTCCTCCCACCGTTTCTACAACTTTCGCTAGAAGAGCGGCTACTGTGAGTACTCCGTTGGAGAAGACTTGTTTTTATTGCAAGGACAGTGGTCACTTCATTGCCGATTGCCCTGTCTTGAGTAGGAAACATGAGTCTTATCAGCCTGTTGCCTTACTAAAAGTGGTGAAAAAATGTGCTGCCATCCAAGACATGGACCAACCTGCTCAAAAGGGTGAGCTGCCTGGTTCTTCGTCTTTCCTTATGGATGGTTGTGTTTCTGTTGTCACGGATCCTTCAACCAAGCATCCGATTAAGATTTGGAGAGATACTGGAGCTTTTCAGTCTTTGATTCTGCAGGACCTCCTACCGTTTACTGACCAGTCTAGGTTGGGTTCCAGTGCCCTCGTCCAAGGGTTTGGGGGGGGGTATCTGTCTCTGCCTATGCATAAACTTACCCTGGAAACTGGTCTCGTCTCTGGGGAAGTAGCTGTAGCTGTGTGCTCCAGCCTTCCCATTAAAGGGGTGTCATTCATCCTGGGAAATGACCTAGCCGGTGGTAGGGTGCTTATGGCTCCTGAGGTCCTTCGCCCGAGGTCCTTCGCCCGAGGTCCTTCGCCCGAGGTCCTTCGCCCGAGGTCCTTCGCCCGAGGTCCTTCGCCCTTGGTCCTTGGTCCTTGGTCCTTGGTCCTTGGTCCTTGGCCCTTGGTCCTTGGCCCTTGGTCCTTGGCCCTTGGCCCTTGGCCCTTGGCCCTTCGTCCTTCGTCCTTCGTCCTTCGTCCTTAGACCTCAGACCTCAGACCTCAGACCTCAGTCCTCAGTCCTCAGTCCTCAGTCCTTCGTCCTCAGTCCTCAGTCCTTCGTCCTTCGTCCTTCGTCCTTCGTCCTTTTGTCCTTCGTCCTTTTGTCCTTTGTCCTTTGTCCTTCGTCCTTTGAGTTCAAGGTCATGAGTGTCAGAAGCATCTGTGGTATGTTTATTTGTTTTGTTGTTAGTTTGTTTGTGTAACTTGGCGGTTGCCTAGAGCAACCGTTTTAAGGGGGGGGGTGTTATGTGCAGATCTGCTCCCTGTTTTGCAGTGCTCCTGGAGCTCCTCCTTCAGCCCCTCCTTCGCTTCGTTACCTGGCACCTGCTGTTGCCTATAAAGCCTGGGAGGCTTTATTCACTCGGTCTCTAGCCAGAGCCAGCAGCATGGTCCTCATTCACCCGTCGGTTCAACCTATTGTATCAATAAACCCGGTTTTCATATACTTAATCCTTGTTTGTCGACTATATGTTACTTCCCTCGAGCCGGGTCGTAACATAGAGGTAATTTATTCTAACAAATCCACTCATTCCTCTATCATAGGCATTATTCATCTCCGATATGATACCAACGACTTTTAGTTTCCAAAGTAAAATGTTGTAATGTTAATGTAAAATCTGTATCATGTCTAAAATGTCATTCAAAACCCATTAGCCTCTTGGAAAATTGCTAGCTGAGACTGCTCTCTCTTACGTGTTATGTCCATGAGAGGGAATCAAGATAAAACTACTGACGTTAGCTGTGTGTGTGTGTGTGTGTGTGTGTGTGTGTGTGTGTGTGTGTGTGTGTGTGTGTGTGTGTGTGTGTGTGTGTGTGTGTGTGTGTGTGTGTGTGTGTGTGTGTCTACTGCACAGACACAGTGTTTCAGCCATAGGATGTAAAACTATGAATGAACGATATCCGTAGCCATAGAAACACACTGCATCACGCTTCATGTCATTATCTTTGGACGGTTAAACTCTCCCTGCCTCTACTTATTTGTATATGAATGGGTATGTACTGTCGTTATTAACTGATGTTTCTTATCTTGATGTGTTGTGTTTGTTTTTTTCTATGCTGTTCATAACTCAAATGTCGCAAAGGTGCTGCCTCAGCACACTGTGGATCGAGACTCCATTGTTCAATTGT
>NC_079427.1:18405918-18433418 GCF_026213295.1 Gadus chalcogrammus
TTCTCTTCTTCTTTAATTTATTCTTTCATCCATTAATCTATTTCTGTCATCAAGCACTCTGGATCTGTCTTGCGTTGTCTCTTTCTAACTAACTTTGCTTTGCTATAACTCTGGCTCTCTCTCACTCTCTATCTCTCTAGTTGCCTCTCTCACTCTGTCCCTCTCTCTCTCTCTCTCTCTCTCTCTCTCTCTCTCTCTCTCTCTCTCTCTCTCTCTCTCTCTCTCTCTCTCTCTCTCTCTCTCTCTATTCTGTTTTCTCTCTCTCCTTCTGTCTCTTCTCACTCTGTCTGTCTTTCACTCTGTATCTGTATCTGGTATCTTTTTTTTCTCTAACTGTATCCCTCTCTTATTGTCTGTGTCTCTCAATATCTCTCCCTGCTGTCTCTCTCTCACAGTCTCTCCCTCAACCTGTCTCTCTCTCTGTCTCTCCCTGCTGTCTCTCGCTCACAGTCTCTCCCTCACGCTTTCTCTCTCCCGCCATCTCTCTTGGATTCACCTTTGCCGTCGTTCCTCACCTCTGTGGAACAATTACCTCACCAGTCTTGCCTGCGTGTCATTCTCAATCTCTCTCTCTCTCTCTCCCTCTCTCCCTCACCCTCTTCTCTCTCTCTCTCCCTCTTCTTCATTTATCATTTTTATTCTGTCAGTCAATCAAACACCACAAACACACAAACACAGTTTGTTTATAGCATTCTCCTCATATCAAGTTTTATAGGTTCAATTAGTATTTTTTTCTCTAAGCTTTCCCCCTTTCATTCTCTCACTCAGTCCATCATGCTCCATGCATTAAAATAAGGGTTTAAAACCTGTCAAAAGACGGATTCAGATCACTTTTGTACACACATCCAACCCTTAACCAATGTGGAAGTGTGCTTCAGCCTCATGCGCTCTTCAAGATAAATACATCAAATACTGCTGAATTCAGCTGTGCAAAGTTGTGTTTCACATGGTGAGCAGATAAATAAAGGACTCATATTATATTATATTCACATAAATCAGGGGTGTAGACACAATTTGGGGTATAACCTTAGGAGAGAAGCGTTCATGGAAACATTAATATGAAGAAGTATCTGCTAATGGTATATGCTTTGATTTGAGCAACCTTCGAAGCACCTCCAGCTTTCAGAATCAAATAGGCTAGATTTGCTTAAAGAATGGGCCTACATTTAAATGGTGGAACACACACAGGTGGAAAGCAAACAAAAGCGTCTCTCGGTTGCTAAACAACAAAAAAATGTCCATTAGGAGCCATTCGTAACATCACTCAAGGCTGACGGAGTGTGTGACAAATACAAAAGGATGCAGAGCAGGGAGAGGGAAACGCAATGGGAAGCGATTCTAGCAGGGGTCAAAACACGATCAAGGAGGGAGGATTATTGAACTGGAATTGAGGTCGTTGACGATGATTAATGATCATCCAATTAGAAAAAGAAAAAAAAAATTAATTCAAACTTGATCAAAAAGTGTCTGTGTTTGGTGAAAGGCTGGTTTATAATATACAAACAAACATAAAACCTTGCACAAAGCACTCGCCGAAATGCTCATGTAACCCCGATTTGATGCCATGCCTATAACACAATCTGACCTCACACTGAACTATTTATTCAAAAGGTGTGGCTGTGTGAATTCTCTCCATGCATGCATACTTAATATGCATAGTGTTACACATTCGCACACATGTGACTGTGTGTTACATTTACCCCTCAATGGGTTTTAAACGGCAGCGGTGCATCTCTGGGCCAAAGTGGAACCGTCCCAGGCAAGGCTATTCCACATCCATCAAAGGCAGCAGAGGCGAAGGCTCATACAAGACTGCATTAGAGTCCTGCAGGAGAACACGACCAGAACCCACCGTCGCGTGGTGTAAAAGCAGCCAGCCAGGCTCCATCACACCCTGGTCGGGGCCAACAGACAGAGCACTCCGAGTCAATATTTTTTCAATGGAATCTGTCTTATAAATTGGAAAACACTGCTAAGCGATTATAAACGGTAAAGAGTTTGGAGCAAGAATGTGTGGCCTGATGTGTGTGAGTGTGTGTGTGTGTGTGTGTGTGTGTGTGTGTGTGTGTGTGTGTGTGTGTGTGTGTGTGTGTGTGTGTGTGTGTGTGTGTGTGTGTGTGTGTGTGTGTGTGTGTGTGTGTGTGTGTGTGTTGGTGTGACTATGTGAACGATGAAATGGGTGGTGGGCGTCCATGGCCGTGCACACACTCAGTGTGTATGTTAAATATTAATTTCCATTCAACTAATTATTCGTATGAGGCTGCATGCGTGTGTGTGTGTGTGTGTAAGTTTGAATGAGAGACAGAGAGACTTTGCAAAAACAACACCTGCATCTGTTGCCATGGTAGAACAGAGACCACCTTACTACCGAGAGCTTCCCAGGTTAGCCGTTAACATCCATGTTAATGCCTGATGCAGTGCTGTATTTAGTTTTGCAGAAAAGTGCTGCTCATTCACTGAGACATCAACCCTCTCACGCGTTCACAGGCGGGGGTGTGGCGAGTGGGCGGTGCTGAACACCACTAAGATCTGCATGTCAAGCATCTCCAACACACAACCCATTACAGTTTCTGTGCACATGGCCACTTTGATGGGAAGCATGCCATAAGGGCGCACCAAGCTTCTGGTAACACGGAGAGACACACACGCACTCATATACACACACACACACACACACACACACACACACACACACACACACACGCACACACACGCACACACACACACACACACACACACACACACACACACACACACACACACGCACACACACGCACACACACACACACACACACACACACACACACACACACACACACACACACACACACACACACACTGTGTTGCCGTGGGCGAGCGTATCCTGACACTCATACTGAATCACCCTTTCGCCCCGGCAGCAGCAGCTTCGTTCTCAAGTGGCATTGCGTTTCCAAGGTTACCTTGTGGAAACTCGACCCACTACAAATAAAAACGAAGAGCGTCACGCAGACAAAAAAAATCTGCATTACTAAGCCAATATAATGTAGTTATTATAGTGAATATTAATATTTCAGCACAAGAGGATAAGAGAAGATGATGGTCAAGGAAATGAATAAGCATTCATCAGACACCTCCTTCCTGCTGGTCCCACTTTGTTCCTGTCATATATTCAGGCTCCATCGTTTATTAGAATGTGTGCTATTGAGTCAACCAATACAGGTGGAATCAATTGTGTTATTAAGCATTTTAAACACACAATTACAACAGATGATTGGTATTCATTGAGTAAAGTGTGTTTTTAATCCCAATTTCAATACCTTTTTGATGGTGCAATCTTGTCGAATCAACTGGCAATCTGGTAGTGTTATTGATGAGTAATATTGGGTATATATTATATGCGCTTGTCTATTGAGACCAGCAGCATTAAGTTAGTTTAATTTCTGCAGACTTTAATAACCATGGTGACTCAGAGTCAAAACATAAAAATAATTAAGTACTTTAAAACCTTTCAGTTTTTTTTAAAGCAATATAACTCTTGTCACGCAGCACATTGTGTGCATGTGTGTGTGGTAGCAACATATGTTCGGCGCATGCAGGCGTGTATGCATGGCTTTGGCTGACGAGTGACAGCAGCTGGGAGGCTCATCATGTGAGGAGGAGATTGCTCCACACTGCTGGGAGTGCTGATGGTGTGCGTGCAGAGAGAAGCACTGGGAACACACAGAGAGAGGCCAAAGCCTGGTGGAGAAATATACTATATATCAAAGCCCAGACATATCAGAACTTCTACACAAATAGGTAATAGGTGTAGCCATGACTACTACCTATAAACTCTGTTCATCTGTGTAATTCTGTTTAGACATTTATTGTTTGCCGTACAAGGACATTTAATGGAATCGGTCATGTTATTGGCCTGGTTCATAAGAAGGGATAAGAAACACTTTAAACTTGGGTGCAATCAATGTAAAAGGGGCTGATAAAGGAAGGAGACAAATCACATTCAGGTGCACACTAATGTAATCTTAGAGAATATATTTGTACTACCAAAGTACTCAAACAACCGACATTGTACGCTGCATATCTTCCCCTACAAAGTGTTCTTAATGTTATATGTAGCTTTACAACCGAGACAAGAATATGAATAAAAAATTGAAGATATTACCATTTTCTATTACATTATAGATTCAACCAGATTGTACCAGAAGAAATGTTATTAGTTATTTGGTGTTAACAAATTCACATATACAATTTTAAAGTATTGTTGAGCCTCATAACATTATGAATCAAGATTCAATTGATGAATGTAAAACACATATGAACCACTTCTGTTTGATGATACTAGCCCTGTGCCACAGCGGTGATGCCACACGTTGACATACAAGCACTGACCCAGACGCTGGACGACCGCTGGACAACAACACAGACCTTCAAATGGTGGGCGTCTGATGCTAAACGACAGCACTGGTGGCATCTAAACACACACATCAGCGCGTTCTTTAAATACCACAGGAATATCAGTAATTGCAGCGTTGGATGTTGACTCACAGCCTAAACTACTGGTATCCATTTTCTTAGCGTTCTATAAACACGTGGTAATATATATATCCCAACATTGCCATTCTAATTGATTATTTTCTTGCCTGAATGCACAACACGGCGTGGTGCAAGCGTTGGATCCCTTGGCTCTATAGAATAACAGTCTGTGTGAATCAAAATGACACCCAGTTGCTGAGGCGGATTGAAATGCTAATGCCCCTAGCATTCCCCAGCATTGTTTATACTGTACTGTGGCCAACACACGAGTAGCACAGCAACATATAAGGGTATCATGGCACCTTAATATGTATAATCCGCCATCTTTGTGCAAAGACAGGATCTCAGTATTCAGGAGATCCAGTGACCGAGTGCTGGACAATGTGTGTAAAACAAAGTGTTGCATGTCAGTGCTCTCGTTATGCAAAATATTTATGGAGGGGTGAATGTCAACAGCATGTAATGTGTAGATATTCTGGGGGCGCACAGCATTTTAGGATATGATACATGTATCTACAGAAGGGGGTTTTGCCAAATGGGTGACTTTAGCACATTGTTCTGTAGGTTATAGATGAGGATAAGTGGAGTTCAGCAGCTCATACCTCATATCATAGCATAATCACACACCATGACTATATACAGCAGCTATGAACATATATATATACCAGGATACACACACACACACACACACACACACACACACACACACACACACACACACACACACACACACACACACACACACACACACACACACACACACACACAAACACACACACATCAAGGCACGTTGACCATTATGCATCTATATTTAAATATCACATAAATCACCATATTCACCGTGAACATTACCACATA
Organism: Gadus chalcogrammus; assembly: GCF_026213295.1. Classification (NCBI taxonomy): domain Eukaryota; kingdom Metazoa; phylum Chordata; class Actinopteri; order Gadiformes; family Gadidae; genus Gadus; species Gadus chalcogrammus. The sequence continues at coordinate 18,411,292 of NC_079427.1, forward strand.
GTGTTAGCGTTCAACATATAACACACTAAAAAGAACCCCTGGTCTAATGTACACATACAAACATACATACACACAAAAATACAAATACACAAACACACACACACACAAACACAAACACATACACTCACACACACATAGGAATTCGATATGAAAATGTCTGAGCAAGCAGATTCTTGTTTTATGGAGTCTAATCCGCTCAATAAATCAATCAACTATATAGGCTGACAGTTACCAATTAATCAGCAATAATGCATGCCCCATACCATCAGCATATCTCCACACACACACACACACACGCACACACACACACACACGCACACGCACACGCACACACACACACACGCACACACACACACACACACACACACACACACACACACACACACACACACACACACACACACACACACACACACATACACACACACACACACCCACACACACACACACACACACACACACACACACACACACACACACACACACACACACACACACACACACACAGAAGTAGCTGAATATAAATCATACAAACACACACAAAGGCATTAAGTTGAGTAGATCAAACAAATGTACCAAAGCAGTCCCAGACTGATTACGGACACCCAAAAGCAACACGGCGGATGGGACAATGTGGGCAGGACCGAACGCTCTGTTGGGTTCAGAATAACATGCTATTAGCGAGGACGCTCTGCTCTGAGAAACAACAAGCGTCGGCAGCAGCTAATAATTATGTGGCCGTGTCACATTGTTATTATGCTGCACACTGTGAAAGTAGTCCCAAAATTATCCCTTTGGCCCAGTTGAAGGATTACAATTTATGGAGTCATCAACCATAGCATAATGATAGTTAACTCCAGCATATACAGTATATATATATATATGCTCGGCAGTTAACTATATATGTAGTGTAGTACTGTAGTAGTAGTATGTAGTATATATTAGTGGCCCTGCTGAGTCTGCAGGTAATAATGCTGCCTAAAAGCAACATGGATCATTACAAGATACTTACTGCGCACTGCTGGTTGACTAGAAACATTATTCAACTAAACAAACATAGAGGTTTAAAAGACTAGCTTAACGATAAAGAAGCGGTCAGCAAATTGTAGCTGTTTAACACACACACACCGTATAAACTGTTGATGGAGACTAGAGTGATCAATGAGGGGGAGAGAGAGAGAGAGAGAGACGAACACACACACTCTCACGCACACAAACACACACACACTCACGCGCAGAAAAAACACACACAGTTGGGGACTATGAGGCTCAGTCAGGACCTTGTACTAACACATGACTCATCAATTTAACATCACACACATTACATATTCACTCATGATATAAAAGAGATCAGAAGTCAAGGTGAGCAAGTGAAGATGAAAGGGGATCCAGACACCAGAGCAGGAGGAAGAACGGTCCCGTAGGGTCTACCTGCATGTGACCCGATGTGGAGGAAGGAGTGTGTCGTCAGCTGTTTGGTGTGGGGGGGGGGGGGGCTACGGGCGCCGTGGACACAGCAGCCTCAGCCCCAAACATTCTCTCTGCATTATTTACAGGAAAGCTATGGCTGCCCGGCCATGCAAAGCCATGCAGGAGACTCACTCGGCCACCCTCCCTACCCTACCACACACTCATGCACAAATGCACACACCCACACACCCACGCACGTCTTTCACTTTCCCTGCCATGGTTTTCAGCTTATTTCACGGCATACATGAAAGAGTGACAGGCCAGGGAGTTCCTGACAAAAGGGAAAGACATTTTTTGTTTATTTTAATTATGATTGAATAAACGTATTAGGATGAAATAAAATCGAAAGGAAAAAAAATGGAAAAAGAGTCAAGTAGACAGAAAGAACGAAAGGAATGTTGGATCAAAGGAAGGCATTCCGTCCACCGGGAAGAATCTGATCCCTAATTCATGATGGCTGGAGTAGCGACAACACTGCCTGCTAAGGATTTATTACACGCCAATAGTGTGTGTGTGTGTGTGTGTATGTGTGTGTGTGTGTGTGTGTGTGTGTGTGTGTGTGTGTGTGTGTGTGTGTGTGTGTGTGTGTGTGTGTGTGTGTGTGTGTGTGTGTGTGTTTGTGTGTGTGTGTATGTCCACACAGAAACAAAAAAACACAACTTCAGCACTGTATGGTGTGTATGTATTTATTAAGGACAAACACATACATTAATATCTATGCATATACACACGCTTATGTGCCAAATTATGGTTATGAACACCTCATACATACTGTACACTGAAGTAGGGTTAGTCACCCAATGCTGAATTTCATCCCATTCTCACCAAAGTCTTGGTCCTGTGAAACTCCTAGGCCAGGTGTGTGAGTCTCTGTGGCTACCATGAATGCAAAGACAATATTAGGTCAGGAGAGGAGTGTGATGAAGTGGGGTTTGTTTAAAATGTGCCTTTCAGTGTAAAAAGTGAACTACAGTAACTGTAACCAATATTTCATTACGACCCCAGTTTCGGCATCGCTGACAGGTTGTAGATCTACTGTGTCAACATTCCACAATCAAAAAGTCAACAATATATCAGATCACCGACCTCCTATCAAATCACTGACACATCATATCCCTGATGTATCAAATCACTGACATATCATATCCCTGATACGTCAAATCACTGACATATTAGATCTCTGACATATCAGACAGGGAAATCAAGACATCTGGAACACATTGCCTCAATATTGTTAATATATGAAGGGACAAAGGCTGCTCCCCTCTTCATCAACACAGACACTCGTATCAACAGCCAGCAGAGCAACAGGGGGCCAGATCAAGGGGAAGAGGAGGGGATGTGAAGAGGGGGGGTGCGTTCAAGAGCAAACTGAAGGACTTGAAGGCTTAGAGTCTCCAAACGCCTTAATAAGCAAAAGGGCTAGGGTATTTCAATGCAGATGCATGCAGAGATAATGAGACGATTCCCCACAAGGAAATATTCCGCTAACACAAGGGCCTCTAAAACAAACACCGCTAACACAAACAACGCTAACACAAACACCGCTAACAGAAACGCTGCTTACACAAGCACCTCTCAAATGTCGCTAACATTAGGCGCGTTCCGACTGAGGGATTTCTTGGAAAGTGGCTCAGTGTTTTGGCTACACCCACTCATTGAGTTCCCCTCGGCGTCCGTTCCCATACGGGAACCTTGGTAGCGGCTACCCAACGGAGGTTAAACTGGACGTAATTAGTTCTGTGACACTTTTTGTTTTACGTGATTATTTATTTTTCGTCTGCTTGTCTCCGTCTGTTCTGCTTATTTAAAAAAAATGGCGCTGTTTATATGTTGTAGCTGTGTCGAGTTCTAATCATGTCATATTGTACTTACGTCATATCCCGCCTCAACCGTATCAAATCAGGGTAGACTAATTAGGATCGGCGAAGCTGCGACTCAGATGGCGCCAATACAACTCTGAGGCAGGTTCTACCTGAGCAGCTAACTGAGCCGCCAAACTGTGAAGTTGGGCGGATCCTCTCTCCCAAGCCCCCCCCATAGCGGCTCACTAGAGGGGAAAAGTTCCTCAGTCGGACCCGCCTATTAATGTTGCAAACAGTGCTAATTGGTGAATTATACATTTTCCTGCTGACAGAGGGACACGGTGAGCCAGTTTGTAGTAGTTGTCCCTGAGGTGCCATAGGAACCGTGTTTCCCTGGCTACCTCCGGATATTTGCCGCATAAGTTTAACACAAATGCCACAAACTCCAAAACCGCAAACGAAAAATGGCGCAGGGTCAAATAGGAGAATATACACGTAGCTAGCAAGTCTCTCTCTTTGCCTTCATTTCCATAGTGACTTTAGATTGAAGTCCAAGTAGGAATAGGATGTTTTATTTATCGCAGTTACATCTCATACATACATTTGGTTCTTTGAAGAGGAAGCCTAGAGCAATCTAAAGAAACAACAACTCCCCAGCCTCTGCAGCTAAAAGACTGTGTGCTCCTGTCAACATGTTTGCAAACCTTTTCAGAAGCCATTTACAGCAAGTCAGCTCTGATGTCATGGAAAGAAATCAAACCTGTCTAAGGAGCGAGCTCTCTAATTTTCTCCCACACTATAGGATTGATTACCTATCCATGTAATCAACCTTGATCCATCTCTAAGTTCATCTCTCTCTCTCTCTCTCTCTCTTCTTGCTGTTAGACCTCCCTCGCTCACCCATTCACCCATCTCACCCTTTCCGCTCTGGTTTTTCCTTCCCGGCTGTCCACATGGCTCATGGGGGGGGGGGTGTGTGTGTGTGTGTGTGTGTGTGTGTGTGTGTGTGTGTGTGTGTGTGTGTGTTTATATCTGCATGTGTGTTCTACGTGTAGTGTGTGCAGTGTGCAGGCGGGGGTCTCCTAATCCCATTGCGGTGTGTGTGAGGGATGGAGGGAGATGCAGACAGAGAGCACCCTGATAGATGAGAAGCTGAGAGAACCACTTCTCCCCTCTCAAGGCTTCCTTCATCTTCGGGACACTCGTTGGCTGTTGAAACACACTTTGTATTGACTCGGGGTCTCCTGGGTGGATGGGTTGTTGTCCAGAAAAGGGCTTTTATTTTTTGCAGGTTGTGGATGCTGTGTCACTCCCCTGGGCCTGAATTTAAGCCTAGTACAACCAGAGACGACTACATGGACTACATACACAACACTGTCGCACACACACAAACACATATTCAACAGACACATATACTTACAGATTCATTTTAGAATTTGTAATTTTGCATACGCTTGAACTGTCGCTGACATTGGTTTTGTGTGTGTGTGCAAACGTGTGTGTGTGTTTGTGTGCGAGTGTGTAATAAATTGAATACACTGCCTCAGGGAACAAACCCTGCCACATTATTTGGGAATATCATTAAAGTTATTATTATTCTCAGTTATTATTATTCTCTCTCTCTCACAATCGTATACACACACTCTCTCTCTCTCTCTCTCTCTCTCTCTCTCTCTCTCTCTCTCTCTCTCTCTCTCTCTCTCTCTCTCTCTCTCTCTCTCTCTCTCTCTCTCTCTCTCTCTCTCTCTCTCTCTCTCTCTCTCTCTCTCTCTCTTTCTCATTCTATCCCTCTCTCTCTCTCCCCCCTGGGAGTTATTAAATGTGTCTCACTTCAGGTGAACAAGCGGGTCAGGAAGGCAAAGGTTCAGGTACTGGGTAGAGCCCATACTTTCATCGGCATTTAACCCAATAGAAAAGGGACAGATAGCTGATCAATGTTTTAAAGGTTTCCTACAGCAAATTTACTTCACAACATGCAACATTCAAGAAATTTTAAAATATATTTTTTCAATTAAGAAAAAGACAATTTCTGGTACAAAGAAATTTAAATTATTTCGAAATTGGATAACAATGAAACTAGAAAATGCCTTTCCTGCAGAAAATGCGGTGAGTGCTGTAGTGCAAATGAGGTTGAAAATATGTTTGAATAAAAACACATCGTTTAAGACGTAAAGAAATGTTAAATGGCTTAAATCAAGTGAGGAATTTGAACAAAAGTTCAAAAGTCTAAATGGAGTAAACAATGTCAACATGCACACCATTCAAGAAAATGTAAATGGTTGGACAACAAATAAAATGAAAGTTTAATGAAAAGTGCAAGCATTGCTAAAAATGCAGAAATGTAAAATGAATTGAACTGAAGAATCTGAAAGGTATTGCCCTGCTTTGCTGAAAAATGTGAAAGGTCAAATGTATTGCAGTGCACTGCTGAAAAACCTGGAAGCTGAAATCAAAATCTGCAAGTGCTGAAATAATAATAGTAGTAGTAACTGAAGTAGTAGTAGTAGTAGTAGCTGAAGTAGTGGTAGTAGTACCTGAAGTAGTAGAAGTAGTAGTAGTAGTAGTAGTAGTAGTAGTCGCTGAAGTAGTAGTAGTACCTTTAGGGTTAGGGTTAGTAATAGTGGATCTGGCTTCACAAAGAATAAACTTTATGAAAGGTGTGGTATTGATTGGTGTTTGTAGAAGGAATTATATTAATTCCGTTTCAGTTTTTTTTAAACCAGCCGAAATTGTATGTACTCGCCGAATGCTAATTTTTCCAGCCTAACGTGATTAAAAGTATTCCAATTCCAAGCTAATCTGAACATTTTAAAATTTGAATGGAGTCTCTAAGCGATAAATTGTGGAAGGAGATAGGTCCCAAAGTTTGTAAAGAATAATAAAGAAGAAAGAAAGAAAGAATAAAACTTAAGAAGAACAATAGTTGAGCGCTGTATGCAGCACTCAACTAAATATGTATTTGATGGATTACAACGTAGAAAGATCATGAGAAAGAGACAAAGACATAGAGAAGCAGAAAGGAGAAATGCAGTCCAATGCCAAAAGGCAAATGTGGGAACATTATCTTAGCTTTGGATTGCCTACATTGATCTTAAAGTCAAGATATATCTCCAGAAATAAACAGATGAACTATAAATATATGAACTCTCCCTATAGCCTCTCACAAAAGCAGCCCAAATGACAATTTATTAATAATTTTTCTTAGATTTTAAGCATCTTGCTTTGATCCCCAAATTCTAATTTTTCTAGCAGGCAGTAGACCGTTTTGTTTTCATTACTCAACAATGATATCCCTGTCTTTGTTCTCTGTGTACACCAGACCTTATTCATTGTACATGTCATGTACAACACAATTAAGACAGAGTAAGCCCCCCCAAAACAATCAACGTGATGGAGTGATCAGTCTATAGTTCAAAGACCTCTACAGACTCTTTAAAGAGCGTTGAGTCCAGTTGATCTGGGGAAACATGCCATTATCCCAACAAGGTGATGCTTGACCACCAATCAGCCAGAGCTCAGCAGCCGCTGACCGTAGCATCTTAGCGCTAACCTAACGATCACATGTTGGACACAGTCAAGGCATAGGCGCCAGCCATCGCTAGCCCTCTTATGAGGCCCAGTTAACTTACTGGAATTTATGCTAATGTTAAATTAAGAGAATAAGATGGCATGGATAACTTTATAAGCTTAAGTGCTGCGCACATAAAAGTGTATCATTATGTATATTATCATGATCACTGTAGCCCTCCGTTCGGAGTTAACAACGTTAATCGGTTCCATTAGAAATGGGCTATTAACCACACAGCTCCTCTTGTTTCATCTCAAGTGCATTAACCTCTGTCTTGCTTGGGTAGCTTTAGCCTAATGCCCAAAGCAACCGGAACTCCTAATGTAGAGAGAAGAACTTCATATATGGTATATTTTGTTTTCATGATAATTTACCCTACTTTGATTATTCTTTTAGGCACTGGTGTTGGCATTTACTCCTCCATATTTAATAACTTTATTGTTTTTATTTTTATGTTGGCACAAGAATCTCCTTTGGGATAAATAAAGTCATATTTCTTCTTATCTTATCTTTTTCACGGATATGAGCTGGTTCACACAAAGTAATATTCTCCCCATCTCTCTCCCTCTTTCCACCTCATCTGAACCGTGCCACTGTAGCATCTGTGCTCTCAATCTGTGCACCACATTCAATGTTAGTTTTTGCTTTCTGCTCTCCGTCGCTTGGTTTCAACCACTCACTTATCTTAATGTCTCCAGGCAACAGTGGCCTGTCTGGGCGGAACGCTGAGAGAACACCAAATAAGCAAAGACGGGGCTACTCCCTGGCAGAACGAGCTTCCAACCGCCACCCCGGCACTTTGTTTCATTAAAAGAAGAAAGATGTGAGTGGGAGACTGCCGGCAGACATGGCTGCCCAATCTGAAAAGGAGCCAGACCGATCACGTCAGCGGTGGAAGTAGCCCGGACAAATTAGATGAAGGGGAACATCAAAACTGCGCTAGGAAGGAGTCGACGCATGCCGAGAAAGTTCCCGCAGAGAAGATCGTCGCTAGACAACATCTCCGACATCGCTGCATCTCCAGGCCTTAGCGGAAAGGCTGGCTAAAAGAAAAACGAACTAAAAAGTAGGTAAAATCTACTTTTTGAGATGACATCTGTTGATCAGTTTGAAGTCATTGGCACCCCTTACCCCCTTCTCCGCACCCCCACCCGACTCTGTCTCCAGAAGACCAGCTCCCTGGTGTCCCAGATGAATCCAGTAGCAGTCTCTTGTGTTCAACATTATTTTTCTGCAGTGTGCAATTGAGACTCTAACTCAAAAGAACCAAAGGAGCATCAGGCAAAGTTCCCCCAACAGGTTCTTCAGTGTCCCTTGCAGAGAAAAAAACTCATAACCATATTCTAATGGATGAAGCCGACGTGTCATGTAGTCTGCGTCCTGTTCGACCCTCGAATCCAGAATTGACAGTTGATCCGATGGTCTCTCAGTCATTCCCCTTATGGAGGACAACTGGCATAGGCCACCTGGCTGCTATGCATTTTTTTAATGGGTTCATTACACACATGGGGACAAGTATCAAATGTTGTCCAATGAAAAAAGGAACAGGGATTGGATGTCAAGGGACAGTAACGATACTTAATTATGCATACGGCTCTTTTCAGGACACCCAAAGGCAAAGTGATGTCTGAGAGGGTGCCAGACTGCCAAAGTGAGCACTACTTGTTATTCTGACCACAGTTTAGCTTGATAGGCCATAGTGATTTAGCATTCATGGACTTCACTCTGCATTATTCTATTACAAAATTGTATCATGTTCTTCACTGCTTTCACATTTTTATATTTTCTCTACCTATTGGAGTTAATTAGGTAGCGCCATTTGTGACATCGAAATAATTCAGACACAAGTCAATCCTTCCCTCAAAAGGACTTCCCGGCAACAAATCACACAATGATTCACAGACATACATGATCCCTGTGTTTTGTTAGTGAATTTTCATAACAATTTCAACGGACCAGTGAGCAATAGGTTTTTGAGAACTCTCAAATCATCTTTTATTTCCTCAAGGAAGGTGAATATGTTTTATCTTCCTTCTGTACTTTTCAAAAAGGCTTAAAAACTAGCATGAAGTGATTCTGTTATTTTTGCAGACTCAATATGTAAGAGGTTAATTGCACACAGGCATAAACCCACAAACACATATACTCATATATGGGTTTGTGGGTTTACGCCTGTGTGCACTTAACCTCTTAAATATTGAGTGATGGCCCTACAGAACCAAGGACATGATTGCTTGGCACGTCACCATGGAAACAAGCCAAGGTAATTTTCTGGGAAGGGTCATGCTCTGCCAGCGCTAGGGCTGATTGGCAGCGGACCCGGCACAGAGTAACTTTTGTTGTCTGTTGTTTGTTTTCAGTAGCGAATTTATCTTTATACTTTCATCCATTTTTGACATTTATGGTATTTCTTTGTTCGGTTTCTCCTTAAATACACACTCAGCTTCCGAGGCCCACAAACCCTCAGGAGCTACATACACACCAAGTGTAACCAGCGAACAGCTCCTACAAAAGGTGTATAGAAATAAAGATGCCGAAAAGTGTTTCAACGTCAAGTTCGCCCTTTTCCGCTAGTATCTCTTTATTCATTTACCTCTCTCAAGTTCTCCTCTCACACCTCTTGTTAGAGTGTGGGGCCATGTCTTAATGATGGTGAGGGCCAACACTCTCACTCTAACTTAAGAGGAGTAAGAGGGGAAACCTCATGCAGGAAAAGGCTCTTAACATCTTAACATCTTAACATCACACACATACACTCTCAGTACGTTTACATGCACAGCTGAATCCAATTAAAGCCATAGTTTGACTATGCTCCTCAATCGGACAACTGCAATTGTCCGAGGATACACGGCGGTGAGAAAATCGATTCATTGGCCGAAGCATTTCATACCCCGGTACGATAGTTGGCGCTTTGCCCAATTCAACAGTGGTAATAGAGCCACTGGTTGACCTCTTTACGTCACTAGCAACAACAAACTCAGGCGGCCGCAGCAATCGAGAAAGATGTTTTCAGAAAAGAGCTGTCAGTTGACTTCGGGTCCATGTCATTGTTCCGACCTCTCGGTCGTATGCGGAAGTTCCTTTAGGCAAGGCAAGGCAAGGCAAGGCAACTTTATTTATATAGCACTTTTCATACACAAGGCAGACTCAAAGTGCTTCACATATAAACATTGTCATACAATAAAATAAAATAATAATAGATAAGTAAAAGAAAAACATATGCAAAAAAATGGGTAAATTAAAAAGGCATTTTAGTCAACATAGCACAAACAAAAAACTCTAGCGATTCATGTAACCTCACCAGTGAATTCAATACAAATACGGTTTCACTCCTTGTCTGAAGTTGTAAAACAAAACCCCTGAGCAGACCAAACGTCTTAAGTTATATTCAGGACACGTATCAACATTGACAAACTAGCAAAGATGAACAAATCACTTGACAATTTATATTCTAGGAATCTAACCCAGATTCTAGGAATCGAACCCAGATTCTAGGAATCTAACCCAGATACACCTATTCTAGGAATCAAACCCGGATTCTAGGAATTTAACCCAGATACACCTATTCTAGGAATCTAACCCAGACTCTAGGAATTTAACCCAGATACACCTATTCTAGGAATCTAACCCAGACTCTAGGAATTTAACCCAGATACACCTATTCTAGGAATCTAACCCAGACTCTAGGAATCTAACCCAGATTCACCTATTCTAGGAATCTAACCCAGACTCTAGGAATTTAACCCAGATTCACCTATTCTAGGAATCTAACCCAGACTCTAGGAATCTAACCCAGATTCTAGGAATCTAACCCAGATACACGTGTCTTTCCCAGTCATACAGCGTATATTCAGTGATTATTGAGCTCTTAAACACTAATACAGGTTCTCACTTCGTCAAGCTCTTAATGACACAACTTCATTACTCAGCAAATGTAGTGCAGCCTAATAGTAAAACAAATAATAATAATCACAGTTATGTGTGTGTAGATTATTTTAAGATTATTAAAATAAAAAATAGAGGCAAAGTTAAATAGAAAGTTAAAAAGGCTTTTTAGTAGTAAAATTTAAAGTGAGTTAAAAAGGCATTTTAGTAAAATAAAGCTAAAGTATTTAAGATTTAGCAGAAAGCTAAAGCAAACATAAAAGTCTTCAATCTTGTTTTGAAGGTGCTCAGAGTTGGGGCAAGTCTTAAATCCTCAGGGAGTTTATTCCAGCTATTTGTTGCATAGTAACTAAATCCTGCTTTCCCATGTTTCGTGTTTACTCGGGGGATAATTAACAGATTGGTCTCAGAAGATCTTAGTGTTCTAGAAGGCTTATGTAGTGGAAGCATATCAGTTAAATATTTTGGGCCTAAACCATGTAGGGATTTATAGGTTAGCAACATGATTTTAAAATCAATTCTCGGACCTACAGGAAGCCAATGTAACGATTTAAGAATTGGTGTAATATGTTCAAATTTTTTGGTCTTTGTTAATACTCTAGCAGCAGCATTCTGAACAAGCTGAAGCTTCCTTAGAGTTTGTTTTGGGAGACCTGTAAGGAGACCATTGCAGTAATCAAGCTTACTAGTGATAAAGGCATGTACAAGTTTTTGTAAGTCTTCTGTGGACATGAGCCCTCTAAGTCTTGCTACATTTTTAAGGTGATAATATGCAGATTTTGTAACTGATTTGATGTGACTTTCGAAATGTAAATCAGAATCCATGATAACCCCTAGGTTTCTGGCTTTGATTGAGGTTTTCAGGGACAGAGAGTGAAGGTGTTGGGTTACTTTAAGCCTTTCCGTTTTAGCACCAAATACAATTATCTCTGTTTTATCCTCATTTAGCTGAAGGAAATTTCGGCACATCCAGTCTTTCACTTGCTCAATGCACTGGCACAGCAGATCTATGGGCCGATAGTCATTTGGTGATAGCGATACATAGATTTGCGTGTCATCAGCATAGCAATGATGGTCAATATTGTTATTATGCATGATTTGCCCTAGTGGGAGCATGTAGATGTTGAATAAAGAGGGTCCTAAGATCGAACCTTGTGGGACTCCACACATCACGTTGGTTGATTCTGATACAAAGTCGCCGATGGAAACAAAGTAGTTCCTATTTTGTAGGTAGGATCTGAACCAATTTAAGACTGTGCCTGAAAGCCCCACCCAGTTTTCTAACCTGTCCAAAAGTATTGTATGGTCTACAGTGTCGAATGCAGCACTGAGGTCTAGTAGCATTAGTATTGAGGTTTTTCCAGAGTCTGTGTTAAGACGGATGTCGTTTACAACTTTAATGAGGGCGGTCTCAGTGCTGTGCAGGGGTCGAAATCCTGATTGGAAGGAGTCATAACAACCAGTTGATGCCAGGAAGTGATTAAGTTGCTGGAGGACAACTTTCTCAATGATTTTACTTATGAAGGGCAGATTTGATATTGGTCTGTAGTTGTTAATAATAGAGGTATCTAGGCTCCGCTTTTTTAAAAGGGGTTTAATAACTGCAGTTTTCAGGGCTTTTGGGAAGTTGCCTGACTGGAGAGAGTTGTTAACTATCTGCAATATGTCTATTGCTAGGCAGTCAAAAACATTCTTAAAGAGGTTGGTAGGTAAAGAATCAAGGCAACAGGTGGATGGCTTTAGTTGTGTAACAGTTTCCACAAGAGTTTTAGAGTCAATAACATTAAAGCATGCCATCCCTGCCACGTTACTTTTGCCTGAACAGGGTGGTAGTCCAACATTTTTGTTTGAAGTGGAGATATTGATGGCGCGTCTGATGCCTTCAATTTTATCAGTATAAAAAGCTGCAAACTCATTGCATTTCTGCGTGGAATGGAGATCAGGTGGAATTTGTGTTGGGGGGTTGGTCAGTCTGTCAACAGTTGCAAATAGGGTTTTTGCATTATTATTATTGGATTTAATGATATTGGAGAAAAATGTTTCTCTAGCACTTTTTAAGTCTGAATTGTAGGCACGGAGGCTCTCTTTGTAGATATCATGGTGAATTTGAAGTTTTGTTTTACGCCAGATGCGTTCAACCTTCCTGCATTCTTTTTTCTGTGCTGTTACAGAGGCAGCTTTTCTCCAGGGTGCCTTTTGCTTTCCAGAAATCGTTTTAACCTTATAAGGTGCAATGACATCCATGATTTTCAAAATTTTCAAATTAAAGTTTTCTACAAGATCATCAGCAGAACATGGGTTGAGAGGTGGTAGTAAGGAGATGGCCTTTCTAAAAAGTACATACGATTCTTCATTGATATACCGTTTTTTGACAGTATTTGATTTTGTCTGTATGTCGGGAATAAACGATATATTAAAGAAAACACAAAAGTGGTCAGACAAGGAAGGATCAGTCACAGAGAGATCAGAAACATTGAGGCCCTTTGTGATAACCAGGTCTAGAGTGTGGCCCTTACAATGAGTAGTCTCTTTCACATGTTGGGACAGTTCAAATGTGTCCAAAATGGTAAAAAGTTTTTTTGCACACTTGTCATTCAAATCATCAGTATGAAAATTGAAGTCACCAGTTATAACTAGACAGTCAAAGTCTGTGGAGATGCTAGACAATAATTCTGTGAATTCATCGAAAAAATTTGCAGAGTATGTGGGTGGCCTGTAAATAATTAATAGGAGAACTCTGGGGGAGCATTTCAATACAGCACAAAGGTATTCGAATGATGGAAAATCACCAAATAACATCTGTTTCCCCTGAAAATCATTTTTAAATATAACAGCAACCCCTCCACCTCTTTTTCCAGATCTACATGCATCAAAAAAGTTATAGTTGGGAGGAGCTGTCTCTATCAGAACGGTTGCACTGTTATTTTGTTCCAGCCATGTTTCAGTTAAAACATAAAATCCAGTTTAGAGGTGGTAATAAAATCATTAACTAAAAATGATTTGTTATTAAGAGACCTAACATTAAGTAGACCCATCTTGATGGTGTTGTTGATAGGCTTTAAGGTTGTTTTTGGTTTGGAGGAAATATGCATGAGATTTGTGAGGTTAGCAGTGTGTCTACGTTTCCCTTTGTTTACTCTCTTAGTGGTTACAGCAGGAATGCAAAAGTTGCCATGTTTTGACATAGGCAACCTTGGGTTCAGCAGATTATGCGAAACGTCCTTTATACTTTGTCTACGGCTGAACCCTTTTTTGTCTCAGTAATACTCAGGACTACTATCAGTACAGGGGGCGGGGGGCTGGGGCGCCCTCCGCTTTGGTGTTATCAGCCTGTGGGAATGACCTGGCGATGCTATCATTGACACAGATGCAAGTTTGATGCCTACATATTCCTGTTTCTTAAATTCAGCTGGAAAATCGCAAAGGGAGGAGACAGTGGAGCTGGAGTTGTTGTGGCTATGGGAGAGATGAGGAGGGGGGTGGCCGTTCCTCGCCAAGCCAGCATCAGCGATGGGGGAGGGCACGGTGTCCATGGTGTCGGGCAGGCTGTTGTCTCTCTTCAAGGTCTTTGGTCTGTAATGCAGAGGAGGGGGGAGGCCGTTCCTCGTCAAGCCAGCATCAGCGATTGGGGAAGGCACAGTGTTGATGGTGTCGGGCGGGCTGTTGTCTCTCTTCAAGGTCTGTGGGCTGTCTGCTATCTGTGTGTCAGATAGTGGCAGAGTAGATGTGTGGGGGAGGCTGTAGTCTCGCTTCTTCTCAACCTGTGCTCTGATTGCGGCCTGTGCGTCAGACCATGGCAAGATTGTGGCCTGTGCGTAAAGCGAGAAGAGAAGATTGTCCCTCAACAGTTTTGAGCCTAACCTGTTTGGGTGTAGGCCATCTGCTCTGAAAAGATATTTGCGCCCCCAGAATAAGTTGAAATTGTCAATAAAGCCCCTTCCTCTTTCATTGCAGACTCTGGAAAGCCATGTATTCAGTGCAAGTAGACGACTGAATCTGTTTATTCCCCTGTCAACTGATGGTATGGGTCCACTGATGAATGAGTTGATGTGTATTTTGTCCAGTGTATCCAATAGATCAGTGTAATCCCTCTTCAGAAGTTCTGACTGTTCTCTTTGAACATCATTAAATCCTGCATGCACAATAATCTGTGAGATTTTGGGGTTCTCCAATATGACTTTGGCTAGTTTATGGTTGATATCACTAACAATTCCATTTGGGAAGAAGCATGTTTTGATCTTCTTACCGGTTATATCCTTGATGGTTGAGTCTCCTATAATCAGAGTGTCTGGTTCATCTGCTTCCTCTGAGATGGGCCCTTGTTGGACGGTGGCAGACACACGCGCAGCCCGCCTCCGTGGCGACTGGTTGTTCCATGTCTGTCCGTACCGTCTGTCCGGACACATTTCAGGGGTCAGGGGTGCACAGGTGGCCGAGGCATGCGCAGCTCGCCTCCATGGCGACTGGTTCATGTTCCGTCTCTGTCCGCACTGTCCGTCCGGACGCATCTCGGGGCTCAGGGGTGCATGGGTGGCAGGCTCGTTCGTGGACTCTTGAAGTGGCCGGAACCGGTTCTTCAGTGGCAGGGTTAATTTCAGTGACGGGCTAATCCGGCTGATAACTTTAGCTTTGGGTAGTTTAGCATTTGGCGTTGAGTGATCTTGTTGATTCACTTTGGTATGTTGTTTTGGCTTAGCGCCGACTCTGTGCCAGTGAAACGCAGCTGGAACTGTCTCTCTCTTGTCCAGCTTCGGGAAGGATACAGTGTAGCTTTGATCATCTTGCTGTATCTGAGTGAGCTCAGCAAACTCACCCATCGGCACTGTATCCTGTAGGGGTCCTTTGCATTTTTCTAATGCTGCTAGTCTCGTTTCAATTAAAGCCACCCTCTGTTGCATTTTGGTGCAGTCTGTGCATTTCCCAGTCTCCGTGCCTGAGATATCCGAGTACAGAGGCATGTTGGCGATAGGAAAGTCCAAGGCTTTTTCTGCGGTCTGATCCGGGAGTAAAAAGTGCCAAAATGTATTGTTGAATCGAGCGATGGAGGACGACGAAAACAAACTATATACTGTTAGGTATTATGATCATGAAATAAAATAAGATAAAGTAGATCTAAATGATGAATTAAGTAGTTTTTTCCAATGCCTAGCGGAGCTTCGGGAAACATGACCTCTCTCTACGAAGCTACTATACGACATCTTTACCCCAATTCCTTCTCCTCCTTGGCCGAGATAACCCCCACTACGAGTTTACTTGTTGCTGATGAATCAGTTGGAGAGTCAGAGACCCGACGCACTTCCCTTCAGGGCCGATGTTCTCTCGGGGGTAACACCCTTCACTTTGACCGGCAGTGGATCTGCTTACAGGTCTGAATGAAGCGGCCACCGATTATTGACAGGCTGGGTAATTCATTCGTAGTTCCACTGACTTAACAGTACACGTTTACACCGACACAACCGGACTCGTTCATTCACTGAACTGACGTGCGCAATCGCTCGCTCTCCTCGCTCATCCACTCACTCGCTGAAGTCACTGACACACACACTGCCATTCTCGTGCACACACATACGCTACTCTCGTAAGTAACAAGAGCATAGTGTGTACTGAATTCATGTTGATGTTGATGATGATACACTTCTTATAGGGGGTAGCTACATTGGCACGACACTGGCTTTCTCAATCTTCTTCACCACCTTGTAAATAAATCGCTGTTTTCTCTTTTTCCAACGGCGACAGCAACACGACTATCGTCTCTTTATACTTTCGGCTCACGGCCCCCGGGAAAAATCTCGAAAAATCAGCATGCGCAGAATGCATTATCCGATTCCAATCCGATTGACCGGATTAGAATCGGATAATGCACGCTTAATTAGACTATCAATCGAATAATCTAGGGGTCTTAATTCAACTATGAGTAACTTGATTTGATTCGACTTTAGTCCAACTAAGGTGTATACATGCACCTTAATATTCCAATCATAGTCAGATTAAGCCTATAATTCATCTTCAATGTCATGTAAATGCACTGACTGACACACACACACACTGCATGTAAGTACTTAGAAATATTGTCACGTGTTTGTGTATGTTTGTCTGTTGAAAACCGTGAACACATAAAGGTTTGATACGAACCAACCATAGCAGCAAAGAAAAGCCTCCATCCTTCCTTCATTTATTATAATCTCTCTTAAGTCTGCTGTAGCCTACTGCATACCTGCAATTCTCTCCCCTCCCCCCCTTTCTATCTGTCACTCTCTCTCTCTAGCGGACTGATGTACCTCATGTGTGCTTCATGTGTCTCTGCAGAGATTGTGCGAGCCATGACCTATGTGATCAACCAGGGCATGGCCATGTACTGGGGCACCTCCCGGTGGACTGCTATGGAGATCATGGTGAGTGGAGACTCCCTCTCTCTCTCTCTCTCTCTCTCTCTCTCTCTCTCTCTCTCTCCCTCCCTCCCTCTCTCCCCCCCCTCCTCCCAGAAGTGGAGGCATGAATGAAGAAGAAGAAGCAGGAAGGACACACTGACTGCAAGGCGTTCTTCAGGGATGGAGGGTGATCACGCAGGCATTGATCACCGTATTTCACCTGCTGCCGCCCAGTGATAATGGGCAGTATAAATAATCCTGGCCGGACCTAGGGACCGTGCGTGAGGTGACAGCATAGATGAGCCTGCAAGGCATCCACCACCACGCGGGAGCGGGTTCAAGGGGGAATCTCACAGCATCCCATCCGGGAGAAGGTATTGATTAACGGCTGTGATTTAGTGAGACGCTTGGCTGAGGGAGGAGTGGGGATGATCTGTTTAATGAACTCTCAGTACGTGCATCAGTACACTAGTCATGGGATGGAGGCGCGGGTTTGATTAACCAGTGTAGAAGGAACCCATCGCTTGCTTTATTGAATACCTTTCTGCAAGGGTTGCAATAATGACCGAGCGGACATAACCCCACACATAAAATCGTTGAGGAACCCATTTCTACCTGAGAAGATGGGTGTATGAGTGGTAGAGTATTATTTGTTATCTAAGAAAAAATAGCATTTTATTGTTGATGGCTGCCTATTTCTTTTGTCATTATTTAATAAAAAAAAAAGCAGCTAGCCATTCAATTTGCGTGAATTCTGGATTCAAGACTTTAACAAAGCGCAGGATGTGAGATGGGGAAAATGCTCTTTATCACGGGACCATCCCTCCCAGGACTTTAGCGTTGAGGGAAAGTTAACTTTTCCTCTGTCGTCTTTTCTTACATAAGCAAGACCTTTAAGAATAAGATCCTCTGGGATGTTATTGAGCTTTCTATTAGTAGACAATAAACTGTCTACAAGTCTGTGATGTGTACTACCTCATTGTTCCGCCTTCAGCGTAACCCTATGGCAGCGCTTTAAAACAAGACCTCACTGTCAACGTAGTCATAATTTGAGATTAATTATTAACGCTCTGACCTCTCCCTGATCTCCCTGCTGGCTCGGGAGCGACGACATGAAATAATGAAACCACAAAAAAAGATGACACCATGGTAACCAAAGAACGCTCTAGACTAGACAAAAGGAGAGAGAGAGAGAGAGAGAGAGAGAGAGAGAGAGAGAGAGAGAGAGAGAGAGAGAGAGAGAGAGAGAGAGAGAGAGAGAGAGAGAGAGAGAGAGATGGAGAGAGATATCCTAATCTGTGTGTTGAAAAGTAACTTTCCCTTTTTCACTTGTTCATTCTCTCTCATTTATCTCTAACTCCTTCTCCTTTTCTTTCTTGCTCTTGTGACCCTAATCCTTATAGAGGGAAGGCAGGAAACTGCAGCCCCTATTCAAGTCATGTTCGCCATCTACCACCTTACTGAACATTTAATGACAAATGTGCAGATGGAATGCATGATATAACCATCCTATAGGAGACCTGTGTGTGTGCATATGTGTTTGTGTATGTGTGTCTGGGGGGGGGGGTTGTGTGTGTGTGTGTGTGTGTGTGTGTGTGTGTGTGTGTGTGTGTGTGTGTGTGTGTGTGTGTGTGTGTGTGTGTGTGTGTGTGTGTGTGTGTGTGTGTGTGTGTGTGTGTGTGTGCGTGCGTGTGTGTGCGTGCGTGTGTGTGTGTGTGTGCATGCATGTGATTGTGGGATTTATGTCCACACGCACACCTCTATTGAGGCTGAGTAATATGACAAAAGCTTCAGGGGCCTTGGCTTGGAATCAAATCAAGATTTTTTGCATATAGATATGTTTGTGTGTATAAGTTGCAATCACTTCCATTGTTGCAGTAGTAACCTAGCATTGAAGACAAGGACAGGTGAAGATTGTCTGTTTCAAACCTATTGTATTATTATAGAAACCCTATCTTCCACCGCAGGTTGAAAACTTGTGTTCACACCGCATCTTGGTGAATGAAACATTAAATATATAGAAGAAAAAAAAGAGGGATTTCTTTTGTTACTATATTGTAGCACTTAAGCTTTACTTATTTTATCATTGTTCTATGTGCTCAGATGATTCTCTCACTTTGTGGGTTAAATTGTCATTGTTTGTACTTACTTTAAGATACTAAATAATACTAAATAAATGTTATGTAAGGTAATGCAAAAACATTTATTAATCAATAACTGGAAACAAGCCCACTCTCCGCTTGTCGATTCATCCGTCTCCCTTCCACAAATCAAACAAATGCATGGGTCCACACCGATGGAGGCACAAGAGAAGCCATAGTGCTCACACACATGCACCGCTTTCAGGGGTTCTCAAAGTTTGGACAGCTGAGGGCCAATTTAGGAACCCAAATTTTGACTGAGGGCCGCCAAAGAAAAAAATCAGCCGGGTAACGCTATCACCATCCCAGTGGTGAAAAAAACCAATGCACCGTGGACCTCTTGGAGTGAGGTCAAGTGAGGTCTAGATCACGAAACTGAGGTTCATCCTTTCAAAGTAATGAACAGTCGGATTAAAACGAACAAATGTAACAGGATTGAATTGAAAGCTAGAGAAGGTCGACTTTCCTCTTCAATTATTATTATATTGATTATATTGATATAATAATAATACAAATAAAAAATTAAATCCTTTTTTTTTTTTTACTTAAATCTGTATGTCATTGCGGGCCGCCAGGAACGTTCCTGCGGGCCGCCATTGGCTTGCGGGCCGCACTTTGAGAACCCAGGGTGAACCAAAACCAAACTCAGTCATCTGTGAGTTACACTGGAGTCCTGGCGTGAGTCAAGATGCCAGCACAGCAGTCTTCATATCCAAGCCTCAGCAGATGTGTGAGAAGCAGCCAGACAGTGTGGGTGTGCGTGTGTGTGTGTGTGTGCGTGTGTGTGTGTGTGTGTGTGTGTGTGTGTGTGTGTGTGTGTGTGTGTGTGTGTGTGTGGTGTGTGTGTGTGTGTGTGTGTGTGTGTGTATGTGTGTGTGTGTGTGTGTGTGTGTGTGTGTGTGTGTGTGTGTGTGTGTGTGTGTGTACACGCACACACACACACACACACATACACACACACAAACACACACATCCCAACACACACAGTAGGGCAGGAGACAGGAAGGCATAAGTGGACAGAAAACAAAGAGAGGTACGCTCGTGAAGACAGAGAAGGAAACAAAGGAAGTGCGGACTATTTTAGTCAATGACGAATGTGTGTATGCGTGAATAAAGATAACGAAGGAAGGAGAAACGAAAGAGAAAGAGAGAGAAAGATATTAAAGAGACAGCAAGAAGAAAGCAGTAGATTTTTCAAGAGATGGAACTAAGAAGAGAACTGCAAAATTAAGTAGTAGGAAAAATGTATAATCTTTCGAGGTGGTTATATTCACTGTATTAAATTTAAGTCATGGAGAGTAGGCGGAGACTCGACCCATATTGACTGTAATGCCCCTAGGGTCTTGCAATTAACTGCCTCATGTATCATCATTCTAACCTCTTCTAGCACAGCTCAATGTGAAAGGAGGAGAAGTAACAATTTTGCAATTATTTCATGAAGGAAATTAAGCAGAGACAACTAACTGGCATTTAGGGTTCGAAAATAAAAAAAATTGCTGACACAGAATATGAAGTCATTCTTCTATTCTGACAATGTTCACATTTTAATCGACCACAATCTAAAGGAATACCATAAAACAAAAGGGTCCAAAACCCCCAAGCAGAGCTTGAGACTACATATTAGCAAGGTATGTTTAAATCTGCCCAGGATGGACTATGAAAGGCATCTGCATCTGCTGGACCCAAACACATGCAGACCGATAGCGGGACCCTGAGCTCAACATTTCACAGAGTGCACGTGTACACTGTTTTACACGTGCACCAAGCCAACCCATAAATACTCAAGTCTCAAAGACATTTCTGCACAAACCAAAGAAAATCAATCAAGTAGGTAAACACACATACACACACCTTAGCATAAAGACATGCATGAGGATACACACACACGCGCACACACACACAAACACACACACACACACACACATACATACACACACACACACACACATACGCACACACACACCTGTACTTCATGCCAGTGTGTTTGCCCGTGGACTCCTTGAGGGAGATGTGGTTCCTGGGAGTGAAGGAGCCGAAGCTGCGGGCGATGATGGCCACCGTGCGGAACTTGGCCCGCGCCTGGTTGACCACATTGGGGCTGGTGGCACTCTGCTTGCTGTGGTCCCCGTTGCCCCTCTTCAGGTGGTGGTCCGTGCAGGCGATGGACACCTGCATGGCTGCAGGCTGATCCCCAGGGAAGTCCCCAGGTGGGAAGAATTAAATGTATAAGTAAGCCACCGTACAGATGGCAAGCGACGGACTGTCAGACAAGGAGAGAGGAGGGGTAAGCACCTTGGTTTAACAAGTGACTGAAAGAGAGTGAGGGAGAGAAAGGACGTCACAAGTCTCCAAGCTAGTATCCCTCCTGGGCATGTCGGGATAAAGTAAAAATAAAGAAAAGTGCCTTCACTTTTTCCTGCGTTAGACGAGAGGCTGTCGAGGTTTGGCCCCGGTCTCCGAATGCGGTGGTCCCGTCACTGCTCACACACGTTGCGACCGTGTGCTCTCTGTCGTGCCCGGACCTTTCCCGGTGTATTTCCGTTCCCTCTCCTCCTCTCACCACGTCGTCCTCCTCGTCGCAGCAGGAGGCAGGAGATCTTCCAAAGGTCAGTTTATCGAGCGCCTGTGGAGAAGACGAGACTCCTCCTCCTTCCTCCAGTACGAGAGCTCCTGATAATCTTCGTGCCAACTCGCTCTCTTCCCCGTCGGACCCCCTGCGGCGCCCCCTCCCATGGACTGCTGTTCCTCTTCCTGCGTCCTGTCTCTGGCGTGCCAGGGCGCGCGGTGTGGCGGGGGGGGCGGGGGGGGGGGGGGGGGGGGTGGGGGGAGGGGGTGAGGAGGTGGGGGATGTATGGATTATCCGTGCCGGCGCGGGGTGGTCCGGGGGGAT
>NC_079427.1:18445918-18450918 GCF_026213295.1 Gadus chalcogrammus
TATTTACAGATATAAAAAAAAATCACCTAAGCGGTTTATGTGATATCACTTGGGGGGCTGGGTCAACTATTATAAGGGAGTAATAGCAATAAAATCAAGCAATATATATATTTATGGAGAAGGCGAGGGGTGAGAGCTCTGTGATAATACAGTGAGTCAAACCGGCCTGCCCAGTGAGCAGGCAACTCCGCCTGGCTCTCCTTAATGAGGGCATCACCCGGGCCAATGCACGGCCAGCAGAGTAACACTGGAGCCTGGGCAGGTGAAACCTCTTTGTGTGTGTAACATGCACTGGGACGAATAGATCAAGTGCATGGGTGGTGCGTGGGTTAAAACCGCCGGGGTTGTCGGTCTATGGTTGATTTATTGATGAGCGTCGTTCTCGGAGTCTCATTGATGACGTGCTTGAACCAAACAGCGGAGCTAATGGACTGGAGAGGGCTAGCGGAGCTCAGGTCCCCACGTTCTTGTGTAGAAGTGTGTGTCTTCGGCTGGGGGGGGATGCCATTAGTGATGAAGCAGCAACATCCTTACTAGCTAACTAATTAACTAATTAACTAATAAAAAAATATAAAATTGATTAGCTGACTTAGTAACTGATTCAATTATAGATTTATTACAGTTATATTGTAGCGCCGTAATAATAAACAGCTGATGTGTGGTGCAAAATAATTAAACAAGACAAATGCAATCAATTATTGGATTGAATAATTCAATTATAAACTGAATTGCAATATACAAAGCACTTATTTATTTCAATTATATTACCTATTTTGAAAGATTAAGATATTTAATGAAAACCAGAGTTTACAACTTTTAATTAACTAATTAAAACTGCAATTAACTCTCCAACTCCTGTCTACTTCTCCACTCTCAGTTCTCCCACCCTAGCAGGAAATCCATGATCGACGGCGTTCCGAGGTCAAAGGAATCAGATGGTCCTGTTTTGCCCTCACGTCTGAGGTGCAAAGCTCATCTCGGTTAAACACAACAAACGTAGTCCTGCTCAGAGCTTGGAAGTCTATAGAAACACATTAAGACAACACAACCTTTCGTGTAGATCAGGGCTTGTTTTTAAAAGGGATTGTTGAAGCACGCACGCCTGCGTTCATCTGTAAGCGGTCTTACACTGCCAAATATGCCCGTTTTTATGTCCGTCTTTTTCCCGGCATGGTCCGCGCGTTTACACTGACAATGCTGGCTTGATTTTGCACTCCAATTTCCCATCTCGTACCCTAGACATGTGAGTGATGGATGGGTGCCGTGTGTTGGCTCTCTACAACCACAGGGACCTGTTAAAACCGGATCCGAAGCCTGTGACAAGTGACCGATGTGTTGGCACGGGATGAAAAGCTACAGGGGCCTCTTTGGCGTGTGGTCGCTTGAGTCGTTCACCCAACCTTGACAGAGCATAAATATAAAAAAAATACACAGATACATAGACACACCATACACCTGCACAGACACACAACCATACACAGACAACCACACTGTTTGATCTGATTACCTGACCGATTAAGTATTTAGAAAGGAAACCAGTTCCCTTGTTAAATATTCACTGATTTTCCAGGATGAATTAAGGATGAGAATTTAACACATTAAACTTTGCATGCGTGCGTCCGTATGTGTGTCTGTAAGTGTTGATGTTTGTGTGTGTGTGTGTGTGTGTGTGTGTGTGTGTGTGTGTGTCGTTTTGTGTGTGTGTGGTGTGTGTGTGTGTGTGTGTGTGTGTGTGGTGTGTGTGTGTCGTGTGTGTGTGTGTGCTGTGTGTGTGTGTGTGTGTGTGTGTGTGTGTCATGCACAACAGCTTCACTAAGCTCTGATTAACAATCGTTCCGAGCTCATTGGTGTGTGTAACACAAATAGAGTTGCGAGGGTGTGGAACATTTCTGCGAAGATTCTGGAATCTTTCCACAATAAGTTAAGCTCGGGAATTTGGAGAATGTCAAGTGTATAAGGTACAAATGTATCAGGAATGCAATCTCGCTCTCTCCATCTCTCCCCTTCTCTCTCCTGCAAACGCATCTGGAAAATCTCCTAAAAGAATAGTAAGTCTAAACACTTGCAACGTTGAATGGAATGTTTTTCTGGAACCGTTTACTTAGCGATTAAATGGCTCTATATAGACTACATTCTTCCCTGTATTTCTTTACCGTATTACAAACACATACAATTATTTTAAAATTGGTGTCGATGTTTCAGCAGGTATTGATAAGTGCTAATCAACATTAATCTCATAGAATATGTCTTTGGGGTTCATACAGTATGTCCATGTGATACCCCATTGCTATTGGCTAGAGTCCAACGTTTACAAACTGTTATCCTTGTTTAACTTAGTGAAAGCTCCTGTCCAGGATACAAAGTGAACAAAGTGCTTTGAACTCTAAACACAACTCTTCTTAGGGGGAGATGGAGGAAGAAATTGGAGGACAATATCGAAGGCTGAGCTAGAGGAAGAGTCAACGAGGGAGACTAGAAGAATGAGAGATAAACAGCTACAAATAGGGAGAGAGAGAGAGAGAGAAAGAGCTTGAAAGAGAGTTGGGGAGTGCAAGAAAACAACTGCACAGTCACCTACTTTTTCCCCTCTACACAACTTTAACTTGGGCAGAGCTGATAGCATCAGTAAAATGGACTGAGAAATATTGAAAGCATTCAAACACACACACACACAGACACAGACACAGACACAGACACAGACACACACACACACACACACACACACACACACACACACACCACACACACACACACACACACACACACACACACACACACACACACACACACAAACACAACCAATGTTTTTATTCCTTTTTGTTTCCTCCAGACTAACCTGCTCCTTCCATATCGTATAACATACAACCTTCTAAAAACAAGATGCTCACAAACTTTGTCCCTGATTGGCTGATGAAATTGCCGTTCTTGTGATATATGTGACTACAGCTGTATTGAGGTTAAAAGCTGGTGAACTGGACTAATATTAGTGTTTGTCTACGGTGCGTTTGCTTGGTGTTCAGGTCAGGAAAATAAAGAGAGTGAAACTCCAGAGCTGCACTGCAACCCCAGGACCCGAGATCAGCCCGAATACTCAACACCTGTTAGTCCATCCAAAGGCTTTTTCTTTTTTAACTGTGTTGAAGTGACTATATATAGAACAAGCAAATAGTGTGACAGTAGAAGATGCAGTGTTGACCCATTATGAATCATTGTGCAAAACAAAACACATTAAATAAATGTACGCCAACACACCGGCAATTATTCCGTCGCAATGTTTACATCAATACATTATTCTTTTTCCTCGGTTTGTATCCATTGTTTTCTCGCTGTTACACCTCCGAAAGAGTTTTGGCAACCCAATGAGAACAGGCCGCGTTTAGCGCTTAGTGGAAATAACAGCTTAAGGGAGAACCCTGTTAGCCCCTTCAAGGAATATCATTACAGACACATGGATATGCTGCGGCTTAGTAAGGCAACAGGAATATACACTCGCTTGAATAATTGTGTCATAACATCATTTAGAAACGCACTGAAATCTCCTTGAAAGGGCAAATCAATTGCATTCATGCATGCAGTGGCATTCTGGTTTATATTGGTTTATATTGTTTACATTGGTTTAGAGAGGCAAATGCGTCTCAATCCGGCCTAGCATAGAAGCATGGAACAGCGGGCACATTATTGACTGATGGCATGAGATAGCATGTGAGTTGCCAATGGGACTAACTGGGGGCTCAACTGTTCCTGTCCGAATGCATGACCCCCCCCCCCCCCCCCACGCGCGCACACACACACACACACACACACCACACACACACACACACACACACACACACACACACACACACACACACACACACACACACACACTCCCAGGATTGTGTGCAATCACCTCGTGACCCTCAGAGCTCTCATAGCCAGGTTAAACTATCTCTATTTGTTACCTTCTTTAAATTGGCGCAGACAGAATGGATATGTTATATGTGATGAACGCTCAACAGACCTCATTCAGGCCACACTATTATTATAGCTGTGATATGAAAACACACACACACACACACCATACTATACACAACAGCCTTCCACACTCATTGTGATGTGAACCTCAATCTGGAAAACAAGATGACAAGAGGAAGTACATCCAATAGAAGCTGGATCCCTGCCCCACCAAGGAGATCGGGGGACATCTTCAGTGGGTGTGTGGAGGACTCTGGGCGCCCACTGACTCGCTGCATCAAAGCCTAGAGAATGAGTCCCAGTCCCGGTCCACCTCCAGAGCACCCACTCCACATCACAATCCCCCTGCCCACAACGCGGGGGACGGGCCCCGCAGGCAGGAAATCAAAGCACCTACATCCAAACCCTGGCTCTCTCTCCAGCGACCAATTGGTAGCAGCAGAGCTGATGAACACAATACACCAACACACAAAGAAGTCCGCAGACAGTGCAACCAACAGCACTTTCTTGTGTGTTGTCAAGGAAAAAGACTGTGTTTAAGACTGCTGCCATACTGTCCATCGGGGGGCCATAGGGGAACATAAATACGATCTATCTCTCTTTAACCCGTTATGCAACGGTACAGGAGCACAAGGCAGGAGGGAAATACGCTGGATGGGCCCACCACGCCCACTCTGTGATGGATGTCTCATGGGGCCGGGAAGCAAGAATGGTGTGTGTGGGCGCATGTGTGTGTGTGTGTGTGTGTGTGTGTGTGTGTGTTGTGTGTGATGTTGTGTGGGGTTGTGGTGTGTGTGTGTGGGTGTGTGTGTGTGTGTGTGTGTGTGTGTGTGTGTGCTTAAGTTCAGTGATTTTCCGTAACCAACGCAGATGCGGTTATTAAACATAAAGATAGTACCCACTTTGTATTTTAGGGTTATACATTATTATTCAAATACATTTTACGTTTCTCTTTTTTTTTCCCCCTGCATTGATAACGATTGTGAGGTCATGTGGAAAGTATCAGGGTTGTTCAGGAGTTCAATCAAGAGCCTGGGAAATGGGCC
>NC_079427.1:18455918-18460918 GCF_026213295.1 Gadus chalcogrammus
GTTTGAGGATTTTCCTTGATGAATCATTCGTTATTCTAAGCACAATGCAGGGTCCACAAAACCTGCTGCATTTACTGAACACTTTATTCCATCTCTCGACCTGAATTACTCAGGATTGGCATTGGTGACACTGAGATTTATGGTGTTAAATAGTCCTCAGCTTTCTCCTTCAATTCTTTCAATGCAACACTTTTCTTAGATATAACACTGAAAGAAACTCTTATGAAGCATTGACTGTTCATTTTAGGTTCTTACTAAAGTCAACTCATGTTCAGGTTTAGGTCTTTTGTGTAAAAATCTTTTCTAATTAGGCTTGTCTACAGTGCAGTCTCTCTACTATGTGACCTTGGCTGTTCACAATTCTTAATTCTTTGTCTCTTCAAGTAAGAGGATGGGAGAGATGTGCCCAGTGGAGGAGAGATGGACAGGGACACAGAGAAGATAAGAGGGGAAGAGAACATCTAGAAACAAATGGGGTTTTCAATGGCTTAAGAAGGAGGCAATTGGATAGTCAGTTGGAGAAAGTAAGTGTGGAGAGACGAAAATATTCAATAGTAATCTATCCATCCATTCATCTATATATATGTATATGGGCTTACCCCTCTCACGCTCTGCCAGCCCTCTGTGTGTTTGTCACCATGGCATTTGGGATGTCAACACAGTGTAATATAGCAGGACAGATGCTCGCTATTAGCATTATGTGCGGATCAAGTGACATTTCTAAAGCCGCAAGTGGCTATAGACGAGATGGCTCCAAAAATACACAATGCCAGCAAAAAAAAGAGAAAAAGAAGAAAAAAAAGATAACGCTAACAAAGAAATTGTTGTGATCGAATGTCAGGGGTGTACCCAGGCGGCACACGTGAACCGAACTCTGGGGGAAGACATGAGAACTCGCACGCGCAGCCACAGTGATATGAAATGACGATACACGCACTTAAAATTCGTACCTATAAATGCATATGTTCTGATCTGAGTGTTAACGACGCTTGGATTACCACGCGGGATGGAGAAATGTGGACCAGATCCCCTGACACTGATACCCTGGGTGTTTCCTTGGCTGTGTGGTCTATGTGTGAGTGTGTGTGTATGTGTGACATGGGTGTCTGTGTGTGTGCGTCTCTGCGTGTGTCTCTGTGTGTGTCTGTGCGTGTATTCGTGTGTGCGTGCGTGTGCATGCCTACATATGTTCATATCAACCTTTCGGTGCCCGGGTTCATCCTGCTCAACGTATCTTCATCCACGTTGCCAAAAAGGGACGTCAACTCAAGGTGCAGTCAGTGAGACACAGAGGACCTCCGATCCATGTGCACATCATGACAACAATAAGTCATCTCTTTCACTCTCTCTCTCTCATACAACGGTGTGCGCAAAGAAAAATACACCCACACCCACACCCACACCCACACAAGGGGCTCCACTCACCTGTAGGTCATGCCCGTCTCGCTGCCCAGAATCTCGTCCTTCCCCAGGCCCAACATCTTGAGGTACCGGTGGATCTCGATCTCCCGGATCAGGCCCGCCTTCTCCTTGCTGCTCCTGAACACCGGCTGCTTGGCCGCTGCGGCGCCCCGCTTCCCGTCCTGGGAGCCCCGTCTGCTGACGGAGGCCACCGACTGCTTGCGGATCCTGGCCGCGGGGCCCCCTCCCACCCGGGCAGCTAACATGGTGCAGCACGGCTCAGGGACGGAGGCGCGGGTACACCAGGGGAGCCTCGGAGTTCAGGGACGTTTTATGAGGAGTGATGGCTCCCCGAATGCAGACTGTGTCTCCCTATGTGTTTTGGCGGGAAGATGTCTCGCGGAGTGCAGCGGTCCAGCTCAGCGAGAGCCCTCTGTGTTCCTGGTGATGATGAAGAGCATCTCGCTCCAGCGTCTCATTGATGATTCTCATCTGCGTCTTCTCTGGGTTTTCATTTTAGCGTCTTTGCCTTCTGTTTGTCCGAGGACTCCTTGTCTCTCTCTGTCTCTCTCTGTCTGTCTGTGTCTGATTGTCTGTTTGGTGCGGTCTCTCTGGTCTCTCTTATAGCCTCCTCCAGTCTGAAACAGGATCCCAGCTTCCTGAAGCCGTCACAGCCCGGCCTGGCCTTAGAGGAGGGAGTCAAGCATGCCAACGTGTGTGCAGACAACAAACACGACCACACACACACACACACACACACACACACACACACACACACACACACACACACACACACACACACACACACACACACACACACACACACACACACACACACACACACACACACATACACACATTTCTAGACTGTATATGTAAGTGCTGGCACCTAAACCCCATCTTAAAAATGCTTTGTTTTCTTTTGCATTTTGATGTATTGCTGCAGGTGTGTCACATCAACACTCTGTAACCATATCGGCCAATAAAAGGCTATATGTTTAGCCCAGAGAGATAGAGAGAGAGTCTGTCTGTCTGTCTGTCTGTCTGTCTGTCTGTCTGTCTGTCTGTCTGTCTGTCTGTCTGTCTGTCTGTCTGTCTGTCTGTCTGTCTGTCT
Organism: Gadus chalcogrammus; assembly: GCF_026213295.1. Lineage (NCBI taxonomy): Eukaryota > Metazoa > Chordata > Actinopteri > Gadiformes > Gadidae > Gadus > Gadus chalcogrammus. The sequence goes on from NC_079427.1 coordinate 18,458,434, forward strand.
GTCTGTCTGTCTGTCTGTCTATTTGTCTGTCTGTCTGTCTGTCTGTCTGTCTGTCTGTCTGTCTGTCTGTCTGTCTGTCTGTCTGTCTGTCTGTCTGTCTGTCTGTCTGTCTATTTGTCTGTCTGTCTGTCTGTCTGTCTGTCTGTCTGTCTGTCTGTCTGTCTGTCTGTCTGTCTGTCTGTCTGTCTGTCTGTCTGTCTGTGTGTGTGTGTGTGTGTGTGTGTGTGTGTGTGTGTGTGTGTGTGTGTGTGTGTGTGTATGTGTGTGGTGTGTGTGTGTGTGTGTGTGTGTGTGTGTGTGTGTGTGTGTGTGTGTGTGTGTGTGTGTGTGTGTGTGTTTGTGTGAGAATGGAAGAGAGCTGTGTGGCCTGCAAAATTAATTTCTTCAAATATCTTCGTTGTGGACGACATGCACATTAGATGCAAATTAGAAATATGCAAATCAAAGAGAGTGGGTGATGAAATTACCTAACAGCCTTCCACCCTTTGAGACTGCATAAAAAGTTATGTTCAAATGTGTTTTATTCTCTAAAGACATAAAGTAATATCATGTTCAAGAAGAGGGAGGGTGAAATGGGGTGAAGAGAAAGAAGAATAGCCGACAAAGAAGAAAAAGATAAGAATGAGAAAATTGGGTAGAAAATTATTTTAGCCCAGCTCAGAGGCTCTGGAGAAATGGTAAAAGAGAGAGATAGAGGGTAAGTTGACATAAAGATGAATGGTAGTATTCAGGAGATCAAATTTAAATAAATGAGAGGACTTTTTAGAGGTACATTTCAAAAAGCCTAACCATAAAATAAAATTGAGATAAGCAAGATTACAATATGAAAACACCCTCTGAATACTGAAATACAGAAATTGTCAATGCTGTTATAAATAACAACAATTGAACATGAATGCAGCAATACAGTGATGAGTGCATTGTTGCAACAGAAAACTACCCAAGGCCCGTCTTCAAAGTTCTACTCTCATGAACTTTAATCAAAGAAAGTCAAGGATTCATATTTCATGAATGAAGTTGGAGTTACCCCGACCCATCTTAATTATACAGCCCCTGTAATGCAACCTTGTGAGGGTCTCTGGACAGCCCCGGGGGTCTAATCTGACTTCATATATACTGTCCGTTTATAGATGAAAATGCTGTAAAGTCTTTTTCGATCAGTGATGTAACCCCTATCATTAAAACATAAATCACAGATCTGTGAAATGTAATGACATTTTCTATCCAACTATTTCTAACTTTGTCTTCATTCGAAAAGAAGCAATTTAATTATTTTGAGTTGCCTGTCCTGGTCCTACGTATGCGCACACACACACACGCGCGCACGCGCACTCACACTTAATTAAGCTTAATTAACGCCTTAATTATTTCTTGCAGTGTGAAACATAAAGAGATATTGCACTCCTCCACCCAATATTTTACATCCTTGGTAACTGACCTTTCTCTTCATCTTTTTTGGAAAGGAAAATGGATTCTGATACAGGAACACTTTCTTCCAGGCATGCCTTGTGCTATCAACAAAGGACCATCCCCTTTTCATCCATCTTCCTGACAAATGTTTGAGTCAGATCATAAAGAGACCATTCTCTTCTGGAGGCCACTTATTCATTTAAGAAAGGTGGCAGGTATTCCATCCATCGCCTCGCGGACTTCGGCCATTCATTTAGTTTTTCATCCTATAAGACGGCATCAAATCCTTCTCAGGAAACATGCTGAAGTACTTGATGAGGCTATCAAGGAAGCAAAAACACACACATCTCCAGAGTGGCTATATTTTGTCAAGGTGACAAGTCCTCACAAAATGAGCCCCTTTCATTGTTGCACATATTACAGTTTTTTCCTATCGTTTTCGGTCATGTACCCATACTATGGTCACTTTTCCCCATCACTTAACACAGTGGGCTTTAGAGACACACACCTCTGCATATCTGTTAACCTTTGGTGCAAAATGCACTACAACAACCGCACCACAAACAATGCTGCCATAACTTAACACATGTTTCCTCTCAGAACACTATGACCTAAAAAACACTAACATCTTGAAGCATTGCCAATTGCATATATAAAATGTTGCTGTGTCCTCCAGTTTGGCATAGATTTCCTGTAGTGTTGCATTGAAAAAAAGAGAAAAAACACAGACAAACACTTCTTTGAACTACAGTAATAAAGTTTATAATATTACAGTATGACAATCCAAGCCAAGTATCTGCTGACAGTGTTCATATGTTGGTTTACCTCCCACAAAAGATGTCACAATTGAGTGTGGTAAATGTACTGTAATTGTAAGTACAGTAAATACTGTAAGTGTTTTATGAGAAACTGAGAATAACAATTTTCAGTTTTTGTAATGCAAATTACATACAGTAAGTACGTAATATATGATCCAGAAACAAATCACAAACACAACAGTCAGAATGCTGTAAATACTGTATAGTACCTGTTAGTTTGTGTGAAAACCCTCACGATTGATGCCACCGTTGATCTT
>NC_079427.1:18463418-18618418 GCF_026213295.1 Gadus chalcogrammus
CGTTAGTTCCAAACTCCCAAACCTCCACTTAAATTAAACTGTGACTTGGCCTTAAATGTAGATATTATACGAAGATAATGTCTACTGTCCACAGCGAGCCATCATTCATTGGGCTTGAACATCACAACGTCGCCTTGCACCGGAACTGGTGTTTTGTTGTTCATTGCCAATGATTTGTCCTTTAATACGTTGTTGTGTTTGAAACTGCGACACCGTTTCTCAAATGCGACAGTTTTAATTAGCCCAGGTTATTGAATATTTACATTGATTCATTTTTTATGGTACTATAACTTCTCTTTGAGTTCTCTCTTTATGGAGGAGCAGCGCCAACAAAAACTACCATGATGCTCTGATGAAGAGGCACATTTGGCACTTATTTTCGCTTGCTTTGATTACGAGACCCCCATAAATTGCTATCTCATTACTTTTTTTTAAATTGTAAGTGAAAAATGTGTTGGATAGATTATGAATATTGCAAAGATTTTCAAATTCAAGACCAACTAGAATCTCTAAAGCTAAATATGTCTTTGTGGTCTATAAATATTTTTAGAGATCTAAAATGTTGTGGTTGAATTTCGACGTAACGTCCAATGAATAGGGCTTGCACATCAGAATGCATTTGGTGACACTCTCTGGGATGCCTTGAGAGACTTGCAGTAGAGTAAACTAGTAGGCCTACATCAACATAAATATACCTTAACAGCTTAATCAAATCTTTGTTTTGACCTCTTGCATAAAGAAACGCTGTGGCAGTTGCAAACAGAATAATCTTTTCACATAATGACAAATTATTTCGCAATTAATTAATTACTACAAACCAAGGCAGAGAGCTCTTGACGTGGTCACCATAGCGTAATAACGCGGTGGGACGTCAGATTCACCTTCACTTCGCATGACTTCAAACAGGGGGGCAAAATTTAACATTCCAAACAAGCTTCTGAACACATACCCATGACCCATGTCTCAGCTGGGCTACTTTTATCCAGTGTTTTTCATAACAAGCTCGATACTTAAAAAGTGCAATTGATGAACGAAAACCATGTGCGACAATGTAGCAGATGGACTTTATTGCAAAGACATTTCGTTTTGGGATGTACTTCGATTAAACGCCATGTCATCTCACCTGCTGAACTTTATAAATAACGATGCACAATAAAAACGTTGGAAAATATCAGGGGATTAGGGAGCCCCCTAGTGGGAGTCATGCATCATAACCTATTCCACGACTCATCCAAATTCAACTCTTCCACCACCACGGACCGAAAAGCCACAGCAGCAGTAGAATGTATCAATAACAATCAACAATCAACAATCAACAATCAACAGTCAATATGTTAGGAAAGGACTTATCAAGCATCACAACAATAGCATTTAAGACAAATTCAACATGAAGCACAAGGCCTGCATTATACGGCGAATCAAAGGTATGTGAGCGTTATTGCGGACGTGTCAAAAGTCCCCCTGAGATTGACAAGCCATATTTATGTTTATTCTGCAAAATGTGAATCTTTCGCTCTGCCTGTACAATGCGACACCTACACATTATTGTAGTAGATCTTTAACTTTTGGCCTTTGTTAAAAAAGTGACTCAATAAACGTTGATTGTAGGCTACCGTGTAGACATTGGGCTAATCAATCGATGACAGTGGAGGCGGTGGTGGCGTTGAGGCTTGTGCCGGACGATGCCAGGGACGCAGAGGTGCCGGTGGACCCTTCGCGGGGTTTAGGGCGAGGCTTCATCAGCTCCTCCGTGTTGCTCTCCGGTTTGACAAGCAGGACGTAGCACTTTGGCAGGAAGATGCAGGCCAGCAGGCCGAAGCTCGAGGCCAGGATGGCGAAGATCTGAACGGCCACCATGAACTTGCCGCGTGTGCTGAGGTACGCCGGTATGAAGGAGATCCACACGATGAAGAACACCAGCATGCCGAAGGTCACGCACTTGGCCTCGCTGCAATTGAAGATCAATTCACGTGGTTAATACACGTCACATCGTTAATACATATCTCATTCATTACTACGCATGTCGGTTTGTACCTAAATGTTTTCGGGCATACAGGATTTAAATGAAACACAAAAAGACGAATAGATTGTTTGAAATAGTATGAAACCTGGAAAGTAAATCCTAGGATGGTAGCATGATATTCAATGTGCTTCTTTTCAGCTTGTAAGTAGTTTAACAATTTAAAAGATAACAAAAAAACGGATTGAATGTTAGGTCCCAAAAAAAGGGACCTTTTTTTTTTTTTTTTTTCAATCACAGGCAAGCCAAGCCACATTCACAGCGTTGCATGCTAGAAAAGCTAAACGACCTACATCGCTAAAGACCAGACACACACGCTGCGCCGGCTGACCTGAAGTGATCCTCCAACTTGCGAGCCATGAAGGCGAAGATGAAGGCCACCAGTGCCAGAAGCATGTCGTAGCCAAAGATGCAGCAGATGAACACTATCGAGCCCACGTCACACTCCAGGATGATCTTCACGTTCTGGGCCGCCGTGTTCTTCACCGGGTGGGGGGGCAGGATGATCAGCCAGACCGTGCACGCCGCCGCCTGGACACAGGAAGGAGGAGGACGCGCTTGGTAACTTTAAAGTTTTCTCCATAATAACACTAAAACACACAGTATACCAGGGCCAAGCGAGAGACGACTACATATTAATATAAATTAAAAAAAAAAAATCCAAATGATTACACTATCAATAATACTAATAGTGTATAAATGTCTCATGTTACCATTGCAAAAAGGGTGAAGTCATTGTAAATAACACCTGTATCAGGGTTGCCACGGCAGCCATCAGCCTCTGGTGGCCAAACGTGAGGACGTCCACTTCTGGGCCGCTAGGGGCGGGGACTTCAGTGGGGGCGGGGGTGGTTGCGTTGGTAGCGATGACATCAGGACTGTCGCTATTGGCTGCGGCCTCAGCTGCGGCCTTGGCAGCCTTGGCGGCGGCTTTGGCCCTCTCGCGGATCGCCTTGAGGAACCGCGCCCGGAGCATCAGCACCACAGACTTCCCTGTAAACAACAACAATAACAGCATATTGAAACACGGTTGAAGACATGCGATCAGGGCTTTGTATGTGATACTGTTACTTGATGATGTATAGTCTCACGAATCAGACTTTAGATTGACATCTAAAGTCTGATGGCACACCAGGGATTCTGGGTGAAAGGGGCGTTTCATATTTGTTTCGACCAATCCTGTTGCTGGAAGCAGGTGTCTAGCTCTAGATTGGCTTTTTAGAGCATGCATAAACTAGTAAACAATCAAAATAGTCCGTAAAGGTTTCAAATCAACAGCACGTAGACTGGCCACTGTAAAAAAAAAATACACTTTCTATAGTAACCTTCCCCTTCTAAAGGATACCCTTCTATAATATATTCAGATTTTAAATATGGAAAGGTCAGCATCTACATTCCTTGACAAAGTCCGAGAAAGACACACAGGACTGTCATGGAAAAATGAATCTGAATAAATGTCCAATCAGTCATTCTGTTGGGTCTAATGATCCCAATCAAACCAGACCCAGACCCGACCGTACCCATGAGGGAGGCCAGGCAGAGAGCGAAGCCCAGGGCCAGGGCCACCTGGCTGGTCATGCAGCTCCAGGGCGCGGGCTCCCCAAGGTAGACGATGGAGCAGAGGAAGGTGACCACCAGGGAGAACAGCAGGCTGAAGCTCAGCAGGGGGTCGTTGGCCTTCACCAGCGGGGTGCCCAGGTTGAGGAGGAACACTACCTGGATGACCCCGCAAGGACACACACCAACAATTAGAAGATAGCCTTTCTTTTAGTAGCAATTAGTTTGTCATTGTTCAATCTGTACGCCGCCACAGATTCATTAGACAAAAGGAATAGTTGTTCAGGGGAAATCGGATGTCAAACATAATATTATCAAATGGTGATCATAATTATCTAGAAATAAGGACACATCGTCCCCATGATCATGTCGTAATAACACAACATAAGTCCCAATCTGTTTGTGTTTTTAATCATACACCATGCTAAAACAGAAATAGAATTCCGCTGTAATGCTTGAAAGCAATCAGGGTTGGACATGAAGCACTGCAGGCTGTATGCATGGACCCCCGGTTGCCCACCATCACACCGATGGTGATAAGGGCCCCGAAGGCAGAGATGACGATCAGGGTGATGCCCAGCGGTTCCCCGAAAGCCAGGAACTCGATGATCTTGGGGATGCAGAGGTCACGGACCTCGTTGGACCAGTAGTCCTCGCCACACTGGATACATTCACGGGCATCTGTCCACAGAGCCGGACAGCATAGGTTAGCCAAGTCAATCCAGCCGTTTGTTGTATAGAATGTGTGGGTTTAACGGTAAACATGGCGCCTTTTTGTGTTTATAAGAGATTTTGGGAAAGTAAACTTTGTTGATGAGCGTAAAAAAGCTTCTAGCAAAGTTCCACTCAATGCTTTGTGTGGAGGACCAGTGTGCCATGGCGAGGCGTTTCAGCTTTAAATGGTCTTATCTTCACACGGCAGATTGAAATTCTTACTTAGAATTTAAATTTGCGCGAGTAGTAACGATATATACGTCCTAATGCCAACCACCAGGAATTAAATTCTACCCATGAAGCTAAGAGCATAGAAAGCTAGAGCATCTGGCCGTGGCACTACGCTACATCTCACTGGTGATGTTGCTGATCTCTCCGTCGGCGCAGGGGATGCAGTCGAAGCAGCAGACGGGCTCTCCTTGCCGGATCCCCTTCCTGGTCCCTGGGGCACAGTTCTCACTGCACACAGACCTGGGGGGCTGGAGCGCCACACACACTGGATCAGAACCCCCCCTGACACTGACACAAACACTATGGGGACCATACAGGCAGACACACCAGTGCGACGGCCCCATAGAGTCACGTGGGCAAATCAACATAATGTGTGATAGAAAAAAACTTGAATTTTCATAACCAAACACATACACACCCACACACACTAGATGCACACATCTGTCTTCAAACCAATCACACACATGATACAAACCAACACGTCGGACATCAAATACATCCTTGTGCCACTCCAGTAATCCTACTTCAAATTGTCCATTGTTCCACACAATGGAGTAGTTCCATATCTCCATCTTGGCGGTTGAGGGATCCTTCCCGGTGTAGTTGCCAACGTGGACGTAGGACAACTCGCCATCGTCATTGAACTGCCAGTTGATGATGTCATAGTATCCGGCCACCTCCCCCTGGTCAAAGTAGATCTCCTCTGCAGTGTGAGGCACTGTGAAATTCACGTTCTTCAGGTAGTACATCAACTGGGGGGGAAGAAGGGTCGGACCAAAAATATACAGATCAGAAATCAGTTTGTTTGGCAACAGTTATAGTGCAGTTGGACATGGTTTTTTCTGTCTCACGAAAGCCTGAGATTTAGAAGACTTATTATTCTGTTTTGCAGCCACTTCTCGCAATGAAATAAATTGAGGAGGTAGTATATATCTTTTAAGGTTTCTAGAATCAGCTTCAAATAGACCTGGAAGGTGACATGGATTATACCAACACACAGAAAAGTTCTCAAGGAGAACGAAGATGCTTTAATTAAGTACAGTGTCTTTGGACGGCAACACAAGCATAGACAGATGAACAACACAACACACACCCATACCTGCCACGGCTCAAAGGCACTGATGTCAGCACAGCTGTTTTTGTTGAAGGGCCCCTGTCCAACCACACAGTGCTCCAAGTTGTGTAAGGCGTTGGCCACGGCATACACTGCCTTGTACACACTGGGGACATGGACATAAACCATGGGTTCATAACATAATATGCCACTGATGGACAATATGCAATTTACACCTGCAGTGTTTGCAAATTTTCTACAGCAGCTGTTTGCTCTATGACAAAATATATCAAGTAGAAAGGTTCTCAAAAAATAAAACAATCCCATCTGCGAATCCATTCATTCAGGATATTTTTGTTCATGTTTTATTCTAGTCTACTCCACTACTCCAAAAATATCCCATGATGCATTATTATGTTTTTGCGGGGTGGGACATAATAATGCATCATGGAATGGGAAAAATTGGTTATGCCAAGTCTCGCATTGAGAAACGCTGTGGGAGTTTCAAACACATCTATTTCTCCCCATGATGGCAAATAACTCCAAGCATTAATTACTAAAGACCAAAAAAACAAAACGCTCCTATGCTTCCAAGATGGAGGCGGTCATTGTAATTTGGCGTCATGGTGTACAAGCCACATTATGCAGATGTATTAGTAATAGCAGTGCTCTGGTGACGGCAGGGTCCGCGTCTCGGTGTGAACAGTGTTAGCAGTGTGAATTCCACCACTGACTTGTAGGTGATGCGTAGCTGCGAGACGTCCGTGTACGTGTTGTGGAGCTGCAGCAGGTCCTCCTTCCCGTTGCACAGGCCCTCGGGTACCGCCCTCGCACCCCTGCTCAGGCTCCCATTGGCGGAGCTCAATCTGGCCTGCCTCATAGCCTTGGCATAGTCCAGTGTGCAGTTAAATGCCTGCAGAGGACAAGTGAGCGCAACACACAATGACACGTTTTACTGCCTTTTTTTATTACCTCAAGGCCCCAGTGCCCGCTTAAGTATTCAGTGTCTGAGAGACCGCGCCACTATCAAACACTTTAAAGCATAGCATATTGTCACTGATCGATGAAAAGCTCTTCAACCTCATTCTGGGAGAGAAAGGGGCGCTAAGAACATAGAGGCCCAAACACACGCACACACGCACACACACACACACACACACACACACACACACACACACACACACACACACACACACACACACACACACACACACACACACACGCAATAGGAACAAGGTGAATGGACTACAGATATTGCCACACTCTGTCCAAGCAAAGGCTTAATAAAAATAGGGAACATAGATAAGCAAGTTTATATGCTCGGCGGATGCCTCATCGTCTATCACAGTGGTTCTCAAAAATTTTTTAGCAAACGGCCCCCTGACCTTACCCTGATCCTCTGGCGCCCCCCCCCCCCCAATAAAAAAATAAAAATAAACTAACAACCCCACTCACACTCGTGTTATATTGCTTAAAGTTGTCAATGCATCGTTTTTCATTGATTTTGCATTGGTCACTAATAGCAATGAATGCCCTCTGAGTCGGTTTTGGTGCGAAAAAATATACAAATATATTCATGAATATTCATGACATGCAAATGCAGGACCGAACCGCGCTGTACTATCACTGTTCCACTGCAAATAGACAGTAAAAAGTAGCTGAGACGGTAGAGGGGTTAGAAACCAATAAATGAAAATAGGACATGGGGCTATAGCAAAATCCCTGACAGTAACTGGCAAACGGTAATGGTTTATAAAGCAAGGGAATTTAATTCAGCTAGTTTGCTATCCAAGAGCAAGGCCACGTTGTTCCTAACTTCATTGTAAACAATGGTAGACCAACTCCACTCAACCCAACTCCCCTTCTATCAGGTGTTCCATCGGCCTCATGAGCTCACCGTTTCCCAGAATTCTTCAGTCAGAGTGTTGTCATATGGGTCCAGCTTCAGTAGATATTCCTGAAGGCCAGGGATTTCGGCGCGCCTCACACCAAAACCCAGCGTACCACCCAGCACGGAACTGACCTGGAGACACACACACAAACACACACACACACACACACACACACACACACACACACACACACACACACACACACACACACACACACACACACACAAACAAATGACACATAAACACAGGCACACGCACACACACATTTCAGAATTATCAATCCTCATATTCTGTATTATATACATATTATAAAATAAGTTCCATGCGAACTGGCCTTTATTCTTTGTCTCTGTTCCTGTCTCTTTACCATTCTGATTGTCTGCCTGTGTGCATTTATTTCTGTCTGCATGTCTGTCTGTCAAGGTGTCTGTGTGTCCGTCTGTATTTGCCCTTTCCTGTCTCTCTGCCAGCCTGCTTGTCTATCTAGCTCACTGTATATCCTCATAACTGCAGGTCAGTCAGTCAGTCAGTCAGTCAGTCAGCCAGTCAGCCAGTCAGTGTGTCTGTCTGCCTGTTCAGCGGTCTAATCTATCTCGAGGGCCCTCTGAGGCGGCGCTGACCCCAGGCTGGTTGATGAGGGCGGAGGTGACCCAGGCCTCGCTGGCGATCCAGGTGCGGTTGGTGACGTTGTTGCGGACCAGCTCGGCGATGAGGGGGTTGAGGTTCACGTCGGAGGCGAACACCACGATGATCTTGGCCGTGGAGCCCACCACCGTGTCCACCACGCGCGCAATGTCCTCCGGGGAGGCCACCTGGAGGGGGGAGGGGGAGAGATGGGGGAGAGAGAGAGCGTGACGGGGGGAGAAGGATTGGAGAGAGGGGAGAAGAGAGAGATACGGAAGAAGAACGAGAGACAGAGAGAGATTGTAGTAGAGGGAGAGAGGGGAGAGAGATGTCGGGAAGAGAGATCAGAGAAGGGATAGAGATGGGAGTAGAGAGAGAGTGATGGGGGGAGAGAGAGATGGGAGGAGAGGAGAGAGAGGAGAGGAGAGAGAGATGAGGGGTTGGCGAGAGGTTGTGATGAGAGAGAGATGGAAGTAGAGAGAGAGTAATGGGGGGAGAGAGAGAGATGGGAGGAGAGGAGAGGAGAGGAGAGAGAGATGAGGGGTTGGCGAGAGCGAGGTTGTGATGAGAGAGAGATGGAAGTAGAGAGAGAGTAATGGAAGAAGAGAGATAGATGGGAGTAGAGCGTGAGAGGGGAGGAGGGAGATAAAAGGGAGGAAAATGGGAGAGGAGAGATAGGAGAAGAGAGAGAGATGGAAGCAGAGAGATAGAAATAGAGAGATGGGAGAGATGGGGGCAAAGAGATGGGAGAGACAGGAGAAGAGAGAGACAGATGGGAAAGTGAAAGAGTGAGAAAGATGGTAGAAGCAAGAGATTGGAGAGGGAAAGAGATAGAAGAGAAGTTAAGCAGGTAAGAAACCAGTCAGACAGACAGACAGACATGTAGACAGGTAGACCAAAACAGCAACAAACATAGACAAACAGGGAAACAACAAACAGACAGAGAAAGAAAATCAGATAGACAGGTAGACTGACAGACAGGCTCCTACCGCAGTGCGGGTAGTAATGACAGACAGACAGACTCATAGGGAGCGTAGAGGGAACAGACATACAGGCAGCTTACCGTGGGGAGTGTCTCGGAGAAGGAGATGCAGACCCCAGCCTCCTCCACCTGCTCCTTGAACTCCTTGATGCCGTACTTGCCGTAGTCGTCGTCGGCGGCGATGGTGCCCACCCAGGTCCAGCCGAAGTGCAGCACCAGCTTGGCCATGGCCGTGGACTGGTGCTGGTCGTTGGGGATGGTCCGCAGGAAGGTGGGGAACTGGAACTTACTCTGCAGGGCCGAACAGGACGAGAAGTAGCTGACCTGGGTGACGGGCAGCGGGGATAGGAGAGGATAGGAGGGGATGGAAGGGGAGAGGGTGGGAGAGAAGGGGAGAGGAGAGGGGGAATGGGGAGGGATGAGGCGGGGGGGGGGGGGGGTGGAGGAAAGGATGGAGGAAAGAGTAGAGAATAGAAGAAGAGAGGAGGGGAGAGGGAGAAGATCACAGTCAATGGTGGTGGTACGGACAAGCAGCCAATCAACAGAGATGGCACATTGCACATTGATAATAACATCCTCAGCCAACACACCTAAATCCCACTACAGTAAAGTAGTTCACACGTCCACCGTACCTGTGGGAAGTGATAGAGGCCTAGGATCCTGGCTGTGGCGATGGACAGATCGGACCCTCCGGCCCCCACCAGAGCAGCTAGGGGGGCCCCGGAGCCACAGCGGTAGTTGGGGACGGCCACATCCTGGCCTGTGAGGTAGGTGAGGGTGCCTTCCACCGCCTTGGAGATGGTGAAGCAGGAGTCGTAGATGACGTAGCCCAGGTCAGTGTTGGGGAGCAGGTCTTGTCTCGCGTTGATCTCCTGGATGGCGAACAACATGGTCTGGGTCCAGCGGAACGTGCGGAAGTTGAACCTGAGAGAGAGGGGGTCAAAGGTCAACATCAGTTATTGATATCATCTTTTTCTGGTGATACCTCCCTAATCGTGATCAAAGGATGACCTTACCAAACTGGATGGTTGTGTTAGGTCTCTTGAAATAATATGTTTGTTTTTACTGTATGCAGTATGACAGCCCTCAAAAAGATTAATGTTGAGCCATGGTAATGCACCAAATTTTAAAGCCTTGTTAATATTGGGGTTATACAAGTACAAGAGGATATAACTGGAAGAGATGTTGTTCTTTGGATGTTGTTTCATGAACTGGTTCCCAGGAGTGCTATAGAGATGTGTGTGCGGGTCCCAATGGCACGAAGAGGTGCAGGTCTACAAAATGTGTAAAAGGATAACTCATTGGAAAAATGTAAGACTCTATATCAATATTAGCTGCTCATTAATGTGTTAAAGTAGAACATTTAACAGATGGATAGTTCTGAACTCATAATACGTACGCCTACCACCTGCTTGGTTTGTAGTCTTCTTTCATGCTTGACGTTAAGTTATAGGTTGATTTGTTCTGAATCAGAAGATGTCTACAAAGCTTACCCTTCACATCCTGAGGACACTGGCAGCGTGGAGGTGTTGCGGGTGCCTGAAACGATGCGTTGGTGAACGGAAAACATCCCACCAACCGTCACCTTCTTCTTCACATCCTTGTAACTGTTCAGGTTGAACTTGGCCTTCAACTTGCACGTGGACTCCGTCGACACGGACCCGTACGCCTGTAAAAACGCACATAGTCCAAGCAGAAAGCGGTGTAATTCCATGCTGGTGAGGTGAGTGAGGGGAATCAGGTCTCTGGCTGCAGCAGACAGTAAATGATGAGTGTACGTGTGGCAGGTGTCTCCCTTTATTCCCATGGGGAAGACGTTGCACAAGGCAGCATGAAAACACAATCAGCAAGAAAAAATAAGAGGACCCATTATATACTGTATATAGTGTCTGTCAGTTCTGTCTGTTTGTCTGTATATATCTACAGTATCTGTCTATTAATATATCCTACTGCATCTGTATGTCTGTCTGTCGATCTATCTGTCTATGTCTATCGGTCTTTGTGTGTCTCTATCCATCCCTCATTCAAACTGACATACAATATTAGTGTCAATCAGGCTACGTCTGTCTGTCATTCAAATGGATCCCGAATAGTGGGAATAACAGGTGATGGATTTATTGATGACAAAAAATCCATGTGTGGAGACGGCTGAGAACGGCGCAGGCCTACTGCATGGACAAACCGCTCCAGGCCGTGGGCAGGAGAGTTAATTGGCAGCGACGTGTGGCGACATGTGTTCGCTTCACACAGGAATGATCACGGGACGCTGATTAAGCTTGGATAGTGTTCCACTGTTTCTATACGGCGCGTGGTCCCCCGGGATCATGCTGGTGTACCGCCAATTGACTGAACGAGTCTGTTCTTGTCTCATTGTCCGAGGGGATGCGGGTACCATGGGAGCGTGATCTTCGCGGTTGTGTAGGGGGATGGTGTGACAGACATATGGAATAGTCATACCGAAAACAATTAACACGGATTAATATTGGCGCATGCATATTTTTACTCTATCCATTTGATGCATTACAGGTCTACAGCGCCATGAAATGATCACGTATATTAGGCCAAATAATAAAATATGGTATTAGAATGATTTGCTTTGCATGTCCCTGCTAAGATAGAGTAGTTGGAACACACAGTGATCTTTATAGACCTTTTGGCACGATATCAATTAGATCCTGCAGACATGATCGGCATGACAATTATAAGGGTTGGCCAAGGGTTTCAGCCTGCAGTGAAGATCATGTTTACACAGTGGAATTGCTAGAGATTTCAACATGGACTTCTTTATTAAAGCTCAGTTTGTCATTATACAAATGCCATTTTAGTTGAAACTGCATGCGGTGACTTGGATTGAGGCACGTTACTAATGAAAATGAGCATTGAACATCTTTCAAAAAACAAAAATAAAAATAAAGTAACATCCAACATAGATTTGCATAACTTAACCTTGTCAATATTGCAATAAAATCCAACTACAAAATTAAATGTCCTTATACCACGTTGGTGTTGTGTTAAGGAGACATATGTATCATAAAATACACACGTATAAAAAGGCAAAAGCCGTAGAAACATTTTTGTTTGCCATTTGCCGACAAGTTAAGGGAGTCTAATATCGCATTGTGGGTATTGTTGCCACTTAAAAAATGGAAAATGAGCAGGTGGTCGACACAGAGTGAACACAACTGAGGCGGCAGACTTGAACCACATTGTGAGGGGTCTCCAATGGTTACATCGTGAGCTAAATAAACTCTAAAACTCAGTTAAACCTGAGTGCTTTATTCCATGAGGACTAAGTGACGGGCGACACTACACCTGACTAAATGTTTTTTTTTTTTTTACTTTTTTTTAACTGTGACAAGAGATATCCATGTGTTTTGTGGTGGTCAAGTCGGGGAGTCTGTGACATGGGGTACCGTGAGTTCTACGTTGGACAGACAATAGGGGACAGGAACCACTGAGCTCTTTTCATATGGGGTCATAAAGCGCCAAGGCTTCGGAGATAAAAAGGGTGTGCAAAAGGTTGCCCGTGTACAACAATAAGTGGGCGGCCAAATAACAAGTTTTGACAGAATTTCATACAACCTTTAGAAACTCTGCAGTTATACATTTTTTTAAGCATTACTTCTTGGTTAGTCCTCGCCATTTTGTTATTCTTAAAAAGCGTACATATTGCTGGGTGAGCAAAACAACTCAATAGTCTCAATTTCGGAAACGAACACCAATGCCAGGGCAGTACAGAAAACAAAACCAAAAAAGGGGAGAGCATGAGAACAAACAAAACAGGCACAAATAAAAGGTCAGCCAACATTTTGGCCTCCTGCACAGTAATATATTTGCATTTTAAAGACCTATCTTCAGGTTGACTGTTGTCCATGTTGGGTAAAGCAACAATCAATTCCTTTTTCTAATGATCTACTGATGGTGAATTGGATCGGCCAAGCCTAGAACGGTAACAGCTTATTTTACATTTGGCAAATGGAAAAGGAAAGAAAAGTAAGTTGGTCGCAATTGTTCTCATCTTAAGACAGGCATGTATGGCCTCTGACAGCACAGTATACAGGTGGAAAGTAAGAACTCCAACACAAACAAAAGCAAATAGTTAAATGGAGACAACGCAAACAAAAAGCAGTGAATGACATTTAAACTATTAATTTGCCGCTTTTACTCTTTATTCATTTTTGTCAGGATTTAATTGTAACATCTGAATAATTCAATTGGTGGGACGCCGTGACACCCTTGAACTTTTGATCTTCAACTGCATTTAGCAGGCAACCCGCCGAACAAGAGAGCAGCAATTATTTTCCCCGTGAGAGGAAATGCACTGTCGCACGAATATCCCCCGAAAGTTGTGTATTGTCAATAAAATATCAACATCCGCCATTATTACATCACAGGCCGTCACCGTAGAGAATATCAAGATGGAGGGAAGGCAAGAGTAGTAGTAGCGCCTTTGCTCGTGCGCTGGTCACAGTACCGCCTGCCTTCCATGGGAATGTTCTAGAGGGAAGGAGGGAGGACTGGAGTCCGGAGAGAGTAAAGGGAAACCAAAAGAGACAGAGAGAGGCAAGCTGTTCACCAGCCCTCACAGGCTGCGTGTGTGTGGTGTGGGGTTGGGTGTGTGCGTGTGTGTGCGCGTGTGTGTGTGTGTTCATGCTGGTTCTACTCCCACTCCGTGGTGCCGGGGGGCTTGGAGGTCAGGTCGAACATGACCCTGGAGATGCCGGGGATCTTCTTGATCTCGTTCACCATCTTCAGCACCACCTGAACGAAAAGGGGGAGGGACGCACAACAAAACTATTGACTATACGGAACAGAATGAAACCATGGCAAACAAGTATCCCTAATAATGACCTATTCCCAATTTTGGGGGAAATCCGTTTAGCAGCAATCGCCAGCCTTGAAGGAATCCATTTCCCTGTATAAGTGGCAGAAAGGCTGCTGTTCTGAAGAGCAGTGGGGAGTCCTGCATCAACGGGCTGCCGTTTCTTTTTCACCGGTAGCCGCAGCAGCCAACAGTACGTCCATCGAGGGGCTTACCTCTTCGGGGATTTGGTTGCCGGGCGTAGCGGGGATCCCCGTCATGAAGTCGCTGGTGATGAAGGTGCGGATGACCACGGAGCGTCGGCAGGACGGCTGCTTCTGCAGGGCGTCACGGTCGAAGTGCAGCGGGGTGAGGATGATCGGCATCTGGCTGATCTTACTGGAGTAGCCTAAGGGGGAACGCAACAAAAACAACACCTGTGTGTTCAGATGGCGCACGATATGGATGGGAGTAGAACAGGGCATCGAGTGTGCATCTCTAGCGACCTCTAGTGGTCAATATATTATTTCAATTTATTTTGTTTAAAGGTGCCATGACATGCTATTTTATGGATGCTTTAATATAGTTATTAGTGGGCCACTAACAGTATTCAAAGACGTTCCCGAAATTTAGCTGTGGTGCAGAGTTACAGCCACTCCGAGCCAGTCGCACATTGAGCTTTCCCCAAATGCGCTGTTTTGGTGTCTGTAGCTATAATGCAAATGAGGAGGAGTGAGGCGGGTCAAGGAGGAGGGTGGGGGTGTGGCCCTGGGCAGCTTGCAGCCACGGTACCATGCGCTCTGTTTTACAGTGGATGTATCGCAATGGTGAGACGAGCCTTTAGCCGTGATCTGTAAATATTCTAGAACACACGGGAGTCCTGGAGCTCTATATCCAAGTAATATCATATAGCCTACATGGATATCGATATATATATATATTATCACGGCCAAAAGCTGTGTGAGCCGATATTATGAATCTCAAACGGCCGCGTTGGGTTCTCCGACGTTCCTGGTTCTTCCACGTCCACATCAATTTGAAGTAGACTGAACCGCGACAAAGAGGAGAAAGGGATTGTTGCCGGGCAGCGCTTAGGCACCTCCGCCTCCTGCAGCGCCGAGGCGGTGGTCCCTCGGCAGCGGGAAGCGGGGCTCAAGCGGGAGTCATTCGCCGTCAACAATCCTTTTCTCCTCCATGTCGTGGTTCATGTTCTTGAGGGAGTCAAAGCCAAAGTTCCTTTGCCCCAATTCATTCTCAACCATGGCTGAGATAACCGCCACTACGAGTCTCGTTGTAGAAATACAAGAGACGAGAATCCGACGTGTTATGCGCCATAACACCAAAAGCAGAACGGTTATCCAAATAACAAGGAAGTGTACAACACTTGCGTTACAGTCCTGGAGCTCTATATCTAAATAATATCATATAATACATAGATATCTATATCATATAATACATATTATCATGGCCAAAAGCTGTGTGCGCCTCCAGACGATATTATGAATCACAAACGACTTTGTTGTGTTCTGCGACGTCTCTGGTTCTTCCACATCAATCTGAAGTAGACTGAACCGCGCGCTGCCGGCTTCCCGCTGCCGGGCGGTGGTGCTTCGCGGCGGTGGTGCCTCGCGGCAACCGGCAGCATGTCGCAGTTCAGGTACTTCAGGGAGTCAAAGCCAAAGTTCCTTCTCAACCATGGCTGAGATAACCCCCACTACAGTCTTGTTGTTGAAATACAAGAGACGTCAAAGAACCGACAAGAAACACTTGCGTTACAGTGTGTGTATTCACACACACACACACACACACACACACACACACACACACACACACACACACACACACACACACAAAAGTGGCGCTCGCACGGCCGTTTCTCATTGGCGGGCCAAGTCTCTGGGCGGGTCAGGCAGAGTAAGGGGAGGAGCTTACTGCAGTGTGACAACATAGGAAACCACATTTCAAATCAGCGTGCTTGAGCCCCCGTTTTTTTCCAACGGCGAGCAGAACACCTAGTGCTCGTTTTACACCGAATGCAAGTTTTAGCCACTTGGGGACCATAGGCAGGCTAGGGGAACTCATATACATGTTAGAAAACCTCATAAAGTGAGATTTTCATGCTATGGCACCTTTAAACAGTTAAGACGATTGTGTAAAGAGGTAAAAGGTTCTAATCCAAGAGATCCAACAATTATTCATATTTATTTATGCTTATAACTCAGGACCTGCATAAGGCCTTATAACCAAGTTATACCATGGCATCGCATCGCTGAATACGGACACGCAAGACTATGTGAAAAATAACTTGCATTTAAATAACTGAAGATGTGTGGCTGTATGCATTGGAATCCCAGTCATCTTCCCCCAACTCCCTGACCTGGAGAGACTTATGCCTGTAAACCGTGATCCGCCTTTTTATCACTCGCAGCAATCTAAACAAACTGGAACTCCGCTATGTTGCTGGAGGGGATGCGACTTGGAAAATAAAGTCAATACCAGGGTTGACCAGTAAGCCCACAGCTACATAATGCTTAGTTTTTCAAATAGTCAGAAAACGTGATCTTCATGATGCTATGCTGACACTTGTGACCATGGCTCGTCTAGTCACAAACTACATTTGGCTTCTTAGTTCAAACCCACAAACTTACCAGACTCTCTAAGGATAGAGTGGGCCACAAAGTCGGCCTGTCTGAGCGTGCTCAGAACACCGGTGGTCAGGAAGGTCGGAGTGATGTCCGTCAGGGGCTCCTTCACGTGGGTTCCAAACACATAGACCACTCTGGAGAGGGGGGAGGGGGGGGGGCACGCAGATGTAGTAATGAGACTTATTCAGTTGCTAATTGCCGACGAGACGCTGCTTGTTTTTGTTTAAAGGCAGCATTATTGAAGTCAGCAGGGTTGTGCGTGTGGGTGCCTGGCTCACCTATTGATGTTGTGGCACATGCGAGGGATGAGTCTGGACAGGAACATGAGGGACTCCCACTCTGGGTCCTCTTTACTGGTGATTCCACACACGTAGCTGTAGGATCGGCCGTCACCCTTTGTACAGGAGGACAGGGCAGTTTTTAATAACCTTTTGCCCCCAAAATAATAACGACTTAGAATACATTTACTAGCAAAAGCTTTAAAACCTTTTTATAAAAAATATATATACTGTATATATGGTGATTTAGCGGAAATAAAGGATGTTTTCTCCCCTTACTGCTACATAGACTTATCCAAGAATGGAATAAGACAACTGAAATACCATGCACGTCATACACTCATCAACCCTCATCAATGTCCAAGCCAGTAAAAGTCCCTTGAGTAAGTCTCCCGTCTGCCCACGGGTCTGAGGTAAATTTAGAACCACGGTTACAAACAGGAAGTCACTGTCTGTGACACCCCCTCCAACATCGGGTTCCATTGACCGGCTGTTGAGCAGCCAACGTTTCACAATATTATACTCGTTTTCCATGATGACAGCAGTAGCAAGTCAAACCTAAACTCAAACCCCTTGGAGGGAGAGTACATGAAAAGCTATTCTTAGACCTATCTGGAAGCGTCAGCAGTGTCTGAGGTTGGGACAAAGACGTTGCGAAAACAGAGGAAAAACAAAGAAATGGAATGAGTGGAGACTTCTGTTTATCAATGAGGGAGTGGCACGTGGTTTACCACTAAGCTATGGTCACGGTGCAGTAGGAGAGAAACCTTCAACGCAAGGAAAAGCACAAGTTTCCCCATCTACATTCCTAAAAAAAACAAAAAACACAACCAACCTCAGGTTGTGAGCAAACATTTGCTCAAAGCACACACACAGTTTATAGACTTCAGCAATGTTAAACAGACAAAAAAAAACTGAAAAATGAACATTAAAACTAAGCTCTGCTGGTGGTACCTGGACACCGACGGTTTTGATGGGCAGCAGGAAGGCACTGAGTGAATTAAGGCTGGTGATCTGCATTAGCCTGTCCTCCTCCTCGTCCGATATGCATGACTTGACTCTCTGGAGTAAGGTGTGGGGCTGCAGAGAGGGAGATCCCCACACAGTTGGAAACATACTTCTACAATACACAAAAATGCTCAGGAGCTAGGGTTTAAACATAAGGGGTATGAAATAATGGTCTCATATTATTATATTGTTGCATTATCTTATAAAAAGGTTTCTGGTTTCTCAAAAAAATGCATTCGACCATCAGAGATGAACACGTACAGTGACGCACGGATCCCCACCTTTTTAACACTGGCAGAGAAATCTGTGATGATTTTGAGGATGTTGTTGGTCTCGGCAAAGTCCTTGCATATGTATGGCTCATCTGCACAGATCACTCTGATTGCTAGACCTGGCCCTGTATGGGGAAAAAGGGTGGGGATCGTCAGAAGGAAAAGTGAGCCGTTGGGAGCATCATTGGCTGACAAGATACAGAACACAGAAATGAAAGAACAATTCAGGGAATCAGAAGCAGATAGTGGCATGAGCTAGCCATGGTTTGATCTGCACTAGGGCAGTCCAAACCAGCAGTTTGCTCGCATGCTGGCGAACATACCAGGGAACGGGTGTCGACACACAATCTCTTCTGGCAAACCCAGCTCTCTTCCCAGAGCTCGGACCTCATCTTTGTGGAAGTCTTTCAGTGGCTCGATTACTTTCCCCTGAAGAAAGACAGAAGGAGCAGAAGCAACATTCCGACAGTGAGAAATAACAGGAGCAGTTCAACTAAACACATGCATGGAAGATAAGTGTATTATGGTACATCTTTTTGCCTTGCATAGACAAGAACAGTAAAATAAAACAAGTACCAGTACCAGGCTGTCAAGATTGTCCACAACAATGGCAACTGTATATACCAGGACACCTGGGATGGAAACAAGTGCGTTTGTGTGTCTACCTCATCTCGGAGCTTGCGGATGAGCTCAGTGTCGTTGTGGTGCGTCTTGATGAGCTCCGCCTTGCCGCTGGCCAGATGGGAGGCGCTCTCGATCAGGTCGGGCCTCA
The DNA here is from genome assembly GCF_026213295.1 of Gadus chalcogrammus. Classification (NCBI taxonomy): domain Eukaryota; kingdom Metazoa; phylum Chordata; class Actinopteri; order Gadiformes; family Gadidae; genus Gadus; species Gadus chalcogrammus. The sequence continues at coordinate 18,482,269 of NC_079427.1, forward strand.
GGGTGCCCTGGGCCAGGAAGACCTCCTCGGGTTTTAGGTTCATCTCCCCAATCACCTCGTTGGCTACCTGCAGGCACACACGACAAATTAGGGGTGGTAAAAATTATTCTGTACAGATGAGTGCTAATTTTCGGATACACTCGTCCCCAGGAAAAAAAAAAACATCCAAAACACACAAAAGGCAAACCTAAGACAAAAAGGGAATTTGAAGGGTAGAGATCGATTCCTACATGAATACATTTATTCCCCCCACCTGCTGCAGGGCACTCGAAATATAGTGGAATGTCACAAAAAGGGACATTTGATTACATTGAGGCACTACATTTGTATTGGGCCTACCTTGACGAAGGTGTCTCCGATGATCTTTCTCTTCTCCTCTGGGTTGGTGGTCATGTTCAGGGTCTTGCTGATGCGCTTCCGCGGCGTGCGGTCCTCGTCCGAGATGGGCAGGGTCGTCGTCCCGTTGTAGAAGGTGTGCGCCGCGTTCACAACTGGAGAAAAAAAAAAGCGGTAAATGTATTGGTCTCAAGAAGAAGCGGTGTAGCTTAAGGCGAATACAAATACAAGAGCTATGGTTGAACTCGAGTAGAGAGTTTGTAACGGACAACTGTGGATCACACGGTTAAGACATCCCTTGCTTGAGGTCTACCATAGGTTTATTAGTATATTGTGCCAATCCAGCCATCACTATTCATCATGCCACTTATTTCAGCATAAACATATCCATCCACAAAAAGAGTACGACCATTTATTTTTCATCGTCTTAAAATGGTTTAGGTGCATCTGCGGTCAGTCTTCAGCCACCCACTGCAGCCTCTCACTGGAGTGGTAGGAAGCGGAGATGGTAGTGTAGGTAGAGCAGGAAGTACTCAAATAAAATCCTTGACACCTTCTGGTGTCCTTGAACATGACAAGTGTGACGGCCCTTGAATAGTGGCTTGTCACCTTTCGTGCTGAAAACCACCATCTAACTCATGAGTAATGCGTTTTTGTGTGGGTGACCATGAGGGATCACCTGTAAAAGTGATCGGAGTGTCCAAATAACCTTGGGTTAGCCCCACACACACACACACACACACACACACATGACCATCAGGCTGTTTACCTTGGAGCTTGATACCCAGCTTAGTCAGGGCCTCCTCCACGCTCTGGCTCTCCCTCTTTCTCATGAAGCCGTTGTCTATGTGCACTGCGATCACCTGGTCCGGGTTCAGGGCCTTGTTGAGGAGGGCCGTGCACACCGTGGAGTCCACACCGCCGCTCACCAGCACCTTCAGCGACACACATGAAACACAAGAGCCCTCCGCCATTAGCCAGGGGACAGCACATGAGTCCCACGATCAGGGACATGGGTGATATACATCAACTAGGAAGGAACTAGATCCAATGCATTACGGCATGACGTTTAACATGGTTTTCATTCAAACACATTAAAAAGAACTACAATTATTAGTAGACTATTGACCATTTATTTTCCACATTGTTGTTTAAGCAGGCTTAAAAAATAGCGTATAATACTGCCAATCCTTTCGAATGGTGTGGTTGGTACCATTAGGATGTGCATGTGCATTGTCACGAATGCAAAACATGGCGGGAAACTAAATACAATGAGCGTCAAGAGAAGAATCTCACTGTCAAGAAATTAAACATAGGCTTTGAGGGAATCCTTCTAGTGTGTCTCTAATCTAGCTTTCCTATATTGGGCTCTCCTGAGAAGAAACCCAGTTTGCAGGCACACAGAGAGGAGGCCCCCTCCTTTCAGCAGGAAAAACAAGTCCGGTCTGACTTTAATAGCCTCCATGTAATTCCAGCCACCAACACAAGTGACGCGTTTACCTAGGGAAAATGTTGCATTACCAAGTCATTTTACACCAGCCACACAAGGCCCTTACCAGAACTTTGGACTTCTGGACTTTCTCTATGATTTGATCGATGCAGGACTGCTGGCGGTTTTGGACGGTGAAGTTAGTAGTGCAGCCGGCGATCTCAAACAGGAAGTTGCGCAGCATGTCCGTTCCGTGCTCCGTCAGGTCTACTTCGGGATGAAACTGGGTGCCGTAAAGCTTCTTCTGCTCATTGGCAATACCTAGCAGACGGAAAATAAACAGACGGACCCGCATATTACAACTTTGCCCATTTCAACAGATCCTTAGATACTGAACACGGTAATAATTCTACGTCTCACACACACACACTTTTTAAGTTGGATGCGTGAGAACCTAAATCCACTTACCGGCAATGATGTTCCCTGACTCGGCTACCGTCTTGAAGCCTTCAGCCACCTTGTCCACACTGTCTCCATGCGTCAGCAGCACCAGCTCCTCCTTCTGTAGGCCTCTGGTAGAGAGACACATCAGACCCTTGTTATTCTCTAGGTTTAGTGATCATCATCCCAGGATGCTGGAATAAACAGTATCTATATCTATATCTATATCTATATCTATATATATATATGAATACTCAATATATGATCAGTATTGAGTATTCAACAAAGCCGTGTAATGCTGTTGCACCTTTCCTCTCTTCTGTTAGCGCTGGAAGTACGCTCCAAAAAAAAACAAGACCTTGAGCTCTGTGCTTGTTCAAATTAACTGAAATAATACATTGTGGCGAATGTGGACACATCCATGTGGAAATGACAGTACCTGAAAAGAGAGCAGGTGTTGTCCAGATTGACTTTGAAAACCCCATCCTCTCGCACACTCTTCCTGTGCACTGTGCCACCACACACTTTGTTCATCATCTGGAAACACACAAGAGGCCATGCTTCAACACAGAAAAGAAGAAACCCTGTTCTTCCGGCAGCCAATCAAATTTGTTACACAGGGTCCCATCCATTTCAGTAAAAATATCCCGATGCTCAAAAATCCTTCAGCTTAGCCATAGTGGCTCATAAAATGAATCGTTTGTAGACCTTATTGTTAGTTAACTTTTGGTCCGTAATAAAATACATTTACAATCATGAGTACTGCAAGTAATAACATAGTATAATAGTCCTTGCGCTTTACTATAAAAACAACTTCTTATCCAGCAGTCACCAAAACAGGTCGGGCATGTACTTGGTTATCTTAGCTGTTGCGCTTTGTATGTGAATATGCACCTACGTGATTGTCTGGTTGCACACTAGTGGATAAACAGAAAAATATAACAAGTGTAGCTTGTTTCACTGGAATTGGTGTGCACTTGTGCGCTTGTGAGTTTTTCTGATTACGGAACGTACCTGCATTCCATAGCAGATTCCTAGGACAGGCTTTCCGATGGTGAAAATGGCCGGGTCGAACCAGGGTGCGTCTTCTGCGTATACAGAGGCGGGGCCTCCTGAGATGATGATCGCCCTGCAAAGGTGGAGGGTAGTGGGCGGGTCAGGGGTTATGTACATCTACTCATATTCAAACCAAAGCAGAGGACTTGATCATGTGGAGCACAAGGAAATTAGTTTTAGCTTTGCCTATAACTCTACTGACTGAGCAGGAGAGAATGAATGAAGTTGTTCCTTTTGTTGTGGGTACAAATTATCAACAGGGAGATGATCGCATTCCATGGTCCTATGACACTCTTCTGAATGTGATCATGGATTTGTTACATAAGTGGATTGGCAGAGGAAAGGTCTGAATAAGAACATGCCAATTCAATCCACGTACCATACAATGGACAAGATTACATTTTCTTTGTATCATTTAAATGATGAAAATAGTTAGTTACTTGGTTTGAATATCAATTCAATCACACCTCCAGTCTAAAATGTATGAAAATCATATTTCCTGATTAAAAAAGCAACAAGATATTTAGTCCCCTTCAACACACACACAGTTCTCACCTGAACCCTTGTTCTTTGATGTGAAATGCGGGGGTCTCAAGCGGCAGGATCTCTGACCGCACACACATTTCTCGCACCCTTCTGTCAATAACCTTCCCATACTGGGCTCCTGCATCCAGGATAACCACAGCCCCCTCACACGACCCATTTTGTTCAGCGCTGCCGATATCCAGCTGATGAAATACAAACCCAACACACAGTTAATGAAAGCCATATACCGTACATAGAAAACAATTAACATATCAAACAGACATATGAAACAAATCTTGTTTGGGTTAAGGCAAAATTGTTTAAAGTGGTATGTTGGTTGAGGGTTTCTTTAGAGTAGTTGAGAACATGGTCAATGCATTACAGTTAGTCATCGACAATAAACCTATTAACTTGAGTCAAAGCAACAATAAAAAGTAAGTCTAGACATGTGACCTCCGGTAGTGAATTAAAGGGAAGTGTGATGCATCCACTCAAACCAGCAGACAATGCTCGTATAGCATGATACAAATTAAGAGCCTACCTAACCTTTACAGATTTATCGGACTTGATTATGGCAGTTCAGCATCTGCAGTGATTTGCCCAGTACGTAAAATATTTAAAAAAAGATCAGAAAACTGAAAATCCACGAGAATAAATATTATTTGTAAACGTTAGAAGCAAGCAGTAACACAGCCCACGTGTTTTACTGAACACACAAGTTACTCTCTGGAGCACCCGAAAAACGGCTTACATTATGAATTAGGCAACCTCTGAATCGTGGTCTGATCCAAACGATAGAATAAGATCACGCATATTGTGGCATGATAAGGAAATAGCTCCTTCCACTGTAAACTTCACAGACGTAGCCAGACTGCCAGCAGAAGGGTCTAATCCCTTGTCAGAACGGCAGTGATACACCGGGGCTAGCTCCGTTAGCCACCACTATGTGACAGAAGACACCCCGGTGGTCACGGACCACGCAAAACGGCTCAACAGAAGCTTAATGTGAATCGTTCCAATGAACACTGTGTTCTTTAAACTGCAACACTGGGTTAACTTGAATGTTTGATTCGCTTTCGGAACCATTGTCACTTAGCGGGCTGCGGGTGGATGTACAACACAGTGGTGGTGAGCGTTAGCCAGCTAGCTGTTCCACAATCAGCTGGCTAAATTAGCACAGCCATGCTAAACCCACGCGGTGACGAGAGACCGCGGCTCCGCCGACCCGACGGGACGGCCAGCCACTCTGGTAGGACATACACAAGGGTTTATTTGTGGGCCAGACCCGGGCCACAGTCTGTAAAGCCGACACGTAGAGCAACACGTCCTCGGCGGGACGTTGCTGCAACAGGCATGGATGTACTCCCGGGCAATGCTGCATGCTCTGCAACTTTCCCCCGGATACACACACAGGCCATAATGAGCTGGAGACTCCACCAGCACCGAGTCCTCTTAACGTCAGTCCACTGACTACCGTTACAGTCCACACCTAGACCAACGGGGGCCCCCACTGTCCGTCCCCGGAATCATTTTGGTAAGCCGTAGTACCGTCAAGTCACTGACCTTGCTATCTCCGTTGCACAGAGCCATGGATGACGGTTGTGTTATGGAATGAGCTCTCCCCCCTAGTGTCCCTGATCTCATGCGCAGCTCCGCGAGAGAGAGAGAGAGAGAGAGAGAGAGAGCTAGCCACTGAGTCAGCGCGCCGACTACCGTCTCGACGTGAGATTGGACCGCGCTGCGAACACACCGTGAATCCCACTGATGATGAGTTTACTTTAACGTTGCGGAAAGTTAGCATATATATGACTTTGATGGGAGGAGCAAAGGCTAATACTATAATGAGAAAGGCTGCCTACGGGGCCTGAAATGAACATCCCATAACTGTATCATTTCAAAAGATTCCTGTTTTTTTCTGGACCGTAGGTGTGTTTTGTGTTATCTGCCTTTTCACAGACAATTCCCTATCAGGCAGGTTTATAATTAAAGATGTCTGATCATAAAATGTATAATCCAAACTCTTTTTAAAACACAAATGTTAAGTGTTAAATGTGTGTGCGCGCGTGTGTGTGTGTGTGTTTGTGTTTGCTACATATTTCTCAACTGAAGGTTCATTTACAGGTAAAATGAGAAGGGCATCAGATGAACAGAACATATGAACTGGAATTGAAGACGATTTAGAAAGTAATAAGAATTCTAATTAGGTATATTGGAACTTTCAAGTAAGAGGTCTATTGTAGACTTTCAGTAAATCTTGCTGTTTTGTTCACTTTTCAAAACACAAATAATTTCCCTTCCACACAAACAATGCAAGTGTCCGGCTGTGCACACATGGACCATTTAAAAACTCCTCTGCCCTCCAATAAAGCAACATTATTATCATTTTTTGTTATATAACATACATTATTAGTGCCGTTTGTAGCAAAAACCTACTGTGAACTAGACTTGATCTATAAATTAAGCCTTAATCCCATTTGGGTCCTCCAATTCTGCTTGTGTGCAGTGTCACATGCCATTGGTTAAGATAACCAATTTCACATGTCAATTAAAGATACCACACAGCCGAACGTGCAGTCATTCATTACCCTCCCTCCCTCCCTCAAAAAAAGAACATTGAAATCTCTCGAATTATTTGCAATTAATTAATATATATTAGGCTATTCTCCGTATTTAACTTAAGTGAAGAACAAATATAACTTTAAAAAAAAAGAAAATGCAATAAAAAATGAAATAAATGGTTGTATATATATATATAAATGAAATAAATATGTGTGCATACATATATATGCAGACACATATATACCTATATATACACATTTATTTATTTATATAAATATGCAAGCTATACAACATATTTGTTAAATATGTTGTATGGCCTAATATAATTATAAAAATAAAGAGAACATTTACCAAAGTTTCTGAAATATATATTTAGTAGTCTAGTGTTTTCTCTAGTGTTCTAGTGTTTTAATACTCAAACAATTTTCAAAACATTTAAACGTATAGATCACCTATTTATCACCAATTTCTTCAAAGGACAGGATTATACTTGATCGCTTTGCATTTTACCGTAAGCGGAACTGTGTTTCATCGATGTTTGACACGTCAGCGGAGTATACCCGGAGTGTTTGCAGAGTGCACATACCGGCGGTACTTCCTTGCATTAGTAGTTGTTTCCATGGGTTGTATCTTCACGTTAGCAGGTGAAACAACACGGTAGTAATTCTATACATTTGTTCTTTTGTTAAAATGACACAAACGAACTCTAGAGTATAACGTGCTTTTTGTGATTGATTCATAATTTGTCAACCACCTATTCATCTGGCATGATTGTCGCTTCGCTATTACCGACAGGTACGCATGCGTAATACAAACAATACCCATGATAACAGTTTTCCTAATACTTGTGTAAGTTACTTTAAACTAATGTATTCACCTTGAGATTTAAGCGTTCATTTTGTAGGGTTTAATCACGATTCTTAATCTCATTAGAATGTGGACACCTGTTTCAGTTTTGCATGATAATTTGCCTTTTCGTTATTATTGATGTATTGACTGGTGGCCAAGCAGTGTTGAGGATATATTCTCATGATGCATTCTATTGTCAGATCTGCTACAAACACAGGTTGTTTGATGCCCACTGATCCACCATGGAGCTGTCAGACTCAGTTGGACACAAGAACGGCCGGCAGAGGAAGAACACAGCCAACCTCCAAATTGAAAACATGAAGGACAGGGAGTTGGAAGGATCCGGCCCAGAGGTTGAAGAGGCGGCAGAGGGTCTTCTCCAAGGGTTTGACTCGGAGGACAGGAGGCCGGCCAAGGTCAGACCAGGACTCCGAAAGGAGTTGGGGAACATTCTGCTTCTTCTCTTCCTCTATGTTCTTCAGGGCATTCCCCTGGGACTCGCTGGTAGCATTCCTTTGATCATGCAGAGTAAAAGTGTCAGCTACAAGGACCAAGCGTTCTTCAGTTTTGTCTTTTGGCCCTTTAGCCTGAAGCTACTCTGGGCTCCGCTTGTTGACGCGCTGTACTTCAGCAGATTTGGCCGGAGGTAAGCTGGGAGATCTAGTCTTGGAGAGTTGTTGTTATTCTCTAGAATTTAATCTGTCATTATTTCATCTTTCGTCTTATTTGTCTGTGGGAGAGATGAAACTATTCCTAATTGCCTTTTCTCCTTAGGAAGTCATGGCTGGTTCCCACCCAGTACCTGCTGGGTCTCTTCATGATCTACCTCTCTGTGACGGTTGACTCACTGCTGCAGAGCGATGACTCCCATGGACCCGACGTAGTGACTCTGACCGCAGTCTTCTTCATGCTGTCCTTCCTTGCAGCAACGCAGGTAGACTTCTACCTGTGGCTTCTACCTTCTAATGAATGATGCCCTTGTGCAAAGTCTGTCTGAAAAAACACACACCGCCTAAAGTAAGGACACCTACTAACGAACATCTTAAGGACGTCACTTTGCTAATGTAAATGTACCCTATGTGTCCCCAAGGACATAGCTGTGGACGGCTGGGCTCTGACCATGTTGTCCAGAGAGAACGTGGGCTACGCCTCAACGTGCAACTCTGTGGGCCAGACGGCAGGCTACTTCCTGGGGAATGTGCTCTTCCTTGCTCTGGAGTCGGCTAACTTCTGCAACCAATACCTGAGGAGCGAGCCCAAAGACACAGGCTTAGTCACGCTATCAGGTATTTGTGGCTCTGTAGTTTTGGTTGAGTGTGGATTGTTGTTTATTTTTGTATAGTCCTTATATCTAAATGTAAGACATTAATAAACACTCCCTCATTGGATAAGATGATCCCATCTCTTGTCTGATAAGCCTCAAGACTATCCTTAAGTAATCTGTGTTTTCACAAAGTGAAAAGGGGTTTGGTTGTTGTCGTTTGCCTCCTGCATTAATGAAAAAAATAAAAGAAACCATGTGTTCTGTCCTTGTGGTGCAGATTTCCTGTTTTATGGGGGCGTGGTGTTCCTCATTTCCACGACGCTCGTGGCCATCTTTAAGAGGGAGAGCGAGCGCGGCCAAGGGAAGAAGCGAGCGAAGGAGACGCAGGGTGTCTTGGAAACATACAAGCTCCTGTTCTCAATCATCAAGTTGCCGACTGTTCTCTCCTTCTGCGCTTTGCTGCTCACTGCCAAGGTACCTCCTCATCATCCCAGCAGGGATGTGTGGCACCACACGGCCCATATAGTAGGCTGGAGGCAGCCTTTGTAGGCAGACCTGCTGCGCTGACTTGCATCATTTAGTTTACATTTTTTCCCGAACGTGTATTTGTTGTGTAATTTCTAAGCAATGAAACCGACATGCCAGAAACCTGCAGAACTGTAAGGTTTACTCTTGGGTCTCAAAACGGTCTCTGCAAGGCTCATTCCACATACTGTTGCACAGCTATATCTCCCCCGAAAAGCTTTAGAGTTCTCTGGTTCGTCCACTTCCGCGTCAATCTGATGCAGGCTACAGACTGAGCGGCGACATGGAGGAGAAAGGGATTGTCGCCCGCGATTGTCTCCCGGCTGAGCCCCGCCGGAGCAGCCCCACTGCCACGGGGCTCCACCGCCGCCGCCGCCACAGGGCTCAGGCGGGAGACAATCCAGGCAACCATCCCTTTCTCCACCATGTCGCGGTTCAGTCTGGACTTCAGGGAGTCGGTGCCTTTCAAGTTCCTTTCCCCCAATTCCTTCTCAACCATGGCCGAGATAACCCCCACTACGAGTCTCATTGTGGAAGTGCCAGAGAACCCGACACAGTATAGTCTTTTCCCCAAATGGGAGCTCCACACTCCCATTGTAGGCTCCCATAGGCTTACCTTATGTTGCGTGTTATGAGGTATAAGACCAACGGCAGAACGGATATCCAAATAACAAAGAACACTTGCGTCACAGTGTGTGTTTTACACCTAACGCCATTTCTAGCCACTGGGGGACCATAGGCAGGCTAGGGGAACTCATACTAATGTTAGAACATCTCTTTAATGTATTGTTTGTTTCAGATGGGCTTCTCAGCAGCCGATGCAGTGACTGGGCTGAAGCTGGTGGAGGCCGGCGTCCCCAAGGAGAAGCTGGCCTTACTGGCCGTGCCCATGGTGCCCCTGCAGATCCTTCTGCCGCTCATCATCAGCAAGTACACTGCCGGGCCCCGGCCCCTGGATATCTTCTACAAAGCCTTCCCCTTCAGGTTGGCACACACTCTTCTTCGTGATTTGGTCAACAATAGGCCCATGGTTTCTGGAGAGACGTTGTACACGTCTCTATACATGTACTGTAAATGCCATGCTTATTCCTTCACCATTTGGTTTACATTTGAAACCATGTATTTTGTACTGCTGTTTAAAAGACGGCTTTCAATGGTCATTTTCTGAATATCACAACTCAAATGAATGCGTGCATAGCAATCATTTATTGCCTTGGATGAGTCCCGCAATGAGTGCCACAACCGATTGCGGAGAACCAACATATAATGATTGAAGATGCCGCACAAAGTAGGACAAAAATCCCTCGTCCCACTGGGGCAGAGCCGAACGGACAGGGGTCTGTCATGAACTCAACAAGCTCCCCACCCATACCTCGGTTGATTTAGCTTTAGCTATTAGCTCTGATATCTGGAGATGAACCAAATGCAGTTTGTAGAAGTCTTGCCGGGGTTATCCGTTATCCCAGAAATGTCGTCCCTTCTCCACATAGGTAAACCGTCTTCAAACGGTTTAAGAGGGCTTCTGAGATTGCCTTCATGGCACAACATGTTCTATGTAATATCCACAACGGTTTGTCGTGGTGTGACTGCAGGCTACTGATCGGCTTGGGGTACGCGCTGCTGGTGTGGTGGACGCCCAGCGTGAAGACGGAAGAAGGCTTCCCTATGTACTACTACTTGCTAGTGCTGTTCAGCTATGCCCTTCATCAGGTTTGATCCCTTTCTATGACCTTTTAATTGTGTCTTTTCGCTTTCGAGGTGAATCCCTGTGCCAATAGGTTTTCTTTCACCTAAGGCAGGGTTTGGATAAAAGCTTGTATTGTGTCTTACTTGGATCAAGGCCAGGAAAGCAGTCAATGCCTCTGGGTTAAGGCCCCCTGTATCTAGTAACGTTTCTTGCTCATAGTTGTCCATAGTTTGTATTCAGTAACTTGGGATGTCTAGAGATTGCGGACATTTATATTTCTCTTCCAAAGATGAGTCACTGAATTGCCAAATTAAAGAAATAGCCTGGACAAATGGCTCTCTTAAAACCTCTGTAAAACTCTGGCCAGCACATGACTAGTTTATACTGCAAAAGCCCAAATGCAGGAAAAAGAATACACAAGGTATAATCATAATGTAGTACTCACCATTCTGACAAGTGCATATGGAGTTATACCACTGCCCTGATTTGACCACTAGGTGGCGCTGTACAGCATGTACGTGGCCTGCATGGCCTTCCACGCCAAAGTGAGTGACCCGTTGATCGGTGGCACCTACATGACCCTTCTGAACACGGTCACCAACCTGGGAGGGAACTGGCCCTCCACCGTGGCCCTGTGGCTAGTGGACCCCCTGACCTCCAAAGAATGCCAGGGGGCCGCCGGGCAGACTTGCGGCTCGCTGGATGAAGCCGCGGTAAGTGAGAGGCGAGAGGGTGATCTGATTCTGTCTCTATGGCTGCGGGCCAATAGGCTTTCTGCTTAGGAAGGTTCCGATACTGAGTGAAATGACCCGGAAGAATCTGTTTGAATTGTCTACATGCTAAGGAAAGGCGCTCCCTGCTTCCTTTCTCATGTCCTTCAGCATAGGTTACACTGGACCATCCTTTACGAAAGGGAAGGACAATTAAAGCGAAGCAGCATGAGAACAAACGATCAACAGCACCAACAATTAACACAGCCGTACTACCTTTTAGTAGTCCATATTCGGATCTTGGTAGTTTCACCACGGTTGTCCATATCGTCCACTGTTGCATAATGACGTAGCCTTGTCTTTGCGCAGTCGGATCCTATTTCCTATTTGCATTTGAACCTGAATTATCTACGTGTTCCTTTTAGAAAACTTGAGTGGCTTAGGTTTTGTTTTCACACATCCTCTCTGAATCGCTTCTACAACGGGGGGAGGGGGGGGGCCTGAAACATTCCCTGGATGGATAGACCCGGGGACAGGTGCATTTTCATTCCTGAGAAACGTTCTAGTTCAGATACGTTGTATGGAGTTAATAGCTGCAAAAAAATTTCAGTTGCAAAATGATTGATCCCGTTTGTCCTTGTCTCTCATCCGGTTACAACAGCTGTGTGCCAAGGAGGGAGGAGCTTGCGTGACGACGTTGGATGGCTACTACGTGGAGTCTGTGGTCTGTGTTGTGATTGGCTTGGTCTGGTGGTTGTGGTTGGGAAAGAGGATGAGGAGGCTGCAGGAAGAGAGTCCGGCGGCCTGGAGGTGCAAAATAAGCCAATAAACACCACTCAGTTTTTTGGTTTACATGAAACTCTTTTCTCGAGACACGGAGGCATTGCTCTTGGTCAAAAAATGCCTCAACGCTAAAAGCAATGTTTGCAAAACTTTGATTTGCTCACACCTTACATTCTCGTGTAGTCTTCATGCTATGGACAAAACGCACACTTTTTCTTTTTTTATGTCTCACCTACATGTTTTGTTATAAGAAAACATCTTTCAGTAAAGTCGTCCTAACTATAGAACTGTTCTTTGTTAAATCAAGGTAAACACAGTTCCTTGGAAATGAACTGATTTATTTAAGATGGTTAATAAGATAATTGACTCAGGCATTTTGAGTGTAGCTTCTTTGCATTCTCTCCACCTGTGCTTTGTGATAGCTAAAATATCGACACACCGTTTCAGATCATGGTGATTGTATTTGCTCATTGCTTTGGTCTTATACGAAGTAGCACGCATGTATAGATTCTGTATTTGAAACCTCCTGTACTCCTGGGGCAGGTAAGCCCCAACCCACTGTGTTCTGCCTTGGTTTCTGTTTGTGTTTCACTGTCTCCAACCGGTTCGTTATTTAGGGTTCTTTTCTCTGAGGTTATTTGTGCCTTCCTCCACTAATTCAGTTCAGGCGTAACCGATAATGAGCCCTGATGCCACATGGATCATGTAGACTTTTTCGAGTTAATAAAACCATAGTTGGTTACTTTGACATTCAGAAGAAATTTTATTTTGCGTTATTTGTTTTAATAAACTTGATTTTGTTGATTTTAATTTAATCTGTAACTTTCCTACAAAATTAAATATGAGGCTTTACAAAAACGTTCCCGTTAAGTTTCATTATCACAGTCCCATTATCAGATTTATAATCAACATGCTGTCATATTTTTGTGGATATTGGGTTCGCCCCTTATAATTATAGCCGAGTATACTTAACTAATCCGACATTCCCATTTTAATAACTTATCACCAGCGGTCAGCAAGTCATCACCTATGCCCAACTTTGGGCACTGCACATGGAGCAGCAGCATTTCCTTTGAAAACCAGTCTTTAGAAATGTATTTTAAGGGAAAAATTAGCATTTGTTTAATTTGTTCATTTTGACACTTCCGACAGCCGCCGCACTTGTGATCGATAGATTATGGTTTTTGCTCTTCCAACTGGCATTGTCTTTTATTGGTTTTATATTTATTTAAATTGTAATTTGTTACTTTTATTTTATTGAGAGGCACCCTGTTATCTGTTAAAGTAAATGGGTTTTATTTACCCATTTTACTTTAAAAAAACTGGAATTTGCTATGTGTGCAAATTCAAAGGGGAATATGTATTTTTGACTTATTTTCTTTTCTAATGTAAAATCAGTACAAATATATCAATGTAATGCTTGGGGCTATTCTGTATAGAATATTCTGAAGGATGCAATATTAATGAGTACGAAAATCTTATATGAAATAAAAGTTTCGGATTCAGTTTCCATTCTCAAATGCACGAATTCTCAATTTCCTTCACCTTACTTTGAATTTAAAAAGTTACCACATAGAACATAATGTTCAATGTTTATCTCTGCCAAACGTCCCTTATGTCAAAATTTAAACATTTGCGCAGATTTCTAGTTTTGAACACAAAGGGAGTTAGGAGTTTTGAAACAGACACATTAGCTTTACTGTGACAAGTAAGCAAGTGCGAGAGGACTCATGAGTATGGGAGAACTAAACTACCATTGGTTTGATTTAAATGACTCCCTCTCTTGGATCAACACATGCTATAATATACATTACTTTTGGCTGATATTGTTACCCGGCCCTCTGCTGATTAATCAGTGTTGCAACAATCCTGCCCTTCCCTTGTTGAAACTGAATGGGTGTTTACAGGGATAGCAACCCCTATGGGAATACAAAAAGTGATAGCATTTTTAAATACAAGGGGTATGATCGTAATGTCAAACCAAAGATCATTCAAAAGATTTAAGTGATCCACGACAAACATTACGAGAAGGTTTTTATTTTATTTAGGCTCATTTATCCATTTTATAGCATAGTTGATGCAGCTATTTTGTAAAACTTACTAAGACATAAAGCTTGTTCATCATCAGGTCCTCTGCTGACCAAATCTGCTTCAAAACGTAATCGTTTTTTTGGATTAGCATCATCATTGATTTTGTTCAGACTCGGGAAGCATTTTTAAGAACGGCAGTCAAAATCACCCAGCCGTTATTTATTTCTTCAGAAAGCAAATTCCACATTCGCTTTCAAATTCAAACCGCACAAAGCACTTCGTATGTAATCCGAAACGTAGCCCGCGACTGCGTTTTAGTGCAACGGATGGGTGAAGACGTCATCGTGGTGGTATGACCATGTCATACGAAGGCTGTGGATCCCAAAACATGTTCAGTCTTACTAGGCCAGTTCTGCTAAGGTTAAGGGTCAGAAGACAAAAAGGTCAAAGGTGACCTGAGGTGAAGGTTGTGATGTGGTGGTGTCGTAGTGAGTTGTGCATGGCTCTAGCGCACTGGAGTACCGTACCCCCCCCCCCGCCCCCCCAACACACACCCTCCAGTACCACCGCACAACGTCCAGGACGCGACGGTAGTGAGTTCTGATGTGAGGCTCTCCAACAGTTTCATTGTCTCTAGCGTCCGTCTCTTTTTTTTTTTTTGCCTTTTCTTTTGTATTTATCTTTAAAAATAAAATAAAATGAAGGAAAAAAAGAAAAGAAAAATCAGAAAAGGACTAATAGCGCCCTTGGGGAGGTGGACCTCTCCCGTGGGGGAGCGCCGCCGGGTCATAGGTTCATACGTAGATGCTCAGGCCTCTTGGCGGCCTGCGGGTAGGCCGGCTGCTTGGCCTGGGCCATGCTGCCCCCCGAGGGCTGGCGGATGGGCAGCGGCGCGGACGCCTCGCTCCCCGTCGTCACGTCCATCTGCTCGGGGGTGGACAGCTCCATGGCCTGCTCCTGGGGCGCGGGACGCATCATGGCGCTGGGGATCAGGCCGCTCCGGGACCAGCACTCGCCTCCGGAGAACTTCACCGGACTGGGTGTGAGTGCGGTCGGTGGAGGAGGTGGAGGAGGAGAGGGCGTGGGGACGGAGGGTGAGACAGAGAAACAGGTCAGGGTTTCGTTCGTTGGATCACACGGGAACAGCGCTCTTTGGTGTGGATAATTACTGGTGTGATTCACATATTTAAATCCATTAAAGCTAGGGTGTGCAAAGTCGGCCTCAAATTGTCGAAATTCTCTTCACATTCCGACAATCAAATCAAATGCTCTGACAAAGAAATCGTGTATCTGTTTAATAATTAAATTAAATAAAATTAAATAATTAATTTAATTTGTGCTGAATTAAATGATTGGATGGCCCGTCTGTCCGCCGTCCTACCTACCTACACGGCTACCTGCGTTTGCTCAGTACCGAGGTCTTAGACAAGGCTAGACAGCCCTATTGCTAAAGCGAGCGAGCTAGTCATGGGTTTGAAGGGTGGGGTGGGATTTATTGGGTTTGATACTTTCATAATCTTGCTTAATCTGGCTGGTTTCTGCGAAATGCCTAGACTAGCTATACGGAGGTGTCTCTGGGGCTGGATAGTGTTGTATGTGTAAAGAAGCGTTATCCCTTAGTGAGGAGATTAAAACAGGACTCACCTGAGGGGGGTTCTTGGGCTGCCCACAAACCGCCGGGGAGAGCGGATTTTTGGCTCGAAGGAGAACTTCTCTTTCATGTGTTCAAGGACAGATGGGGCTACGTACGTGAAACCCTGTATAATTAAGAGGCATTTGTTAGAACACATTATTCTACTTCATTTAAGAATGCTTGATTCTGATTGGCTGGGAGGAGGGCATTAACCCGGCAGGTTGCCCGCAGACTTATATGTTCTACTTGCTGCTGACTGAGCACAGCGTCATCAAATAGTAGATCAATACGCCGCTTGTATTTTTTGAAATACTTGACTCTGATTGGCTGCAGGGTTTCCATTAATCCCTGATGGACACCTGCTAAGTAGTTCCAGTCAAATTGTCGATTCAGCCTTCAAAACTGGCGCTGGTAAATTGTGAAAAATGCATTAAGCTGTCATCAGAAAACGCTATAGACCCTATAGTATCTGTGGTATAAAGGCTGGGACAAATTTCTAATTATAAATATGTACACTTTATGTTGAAAGTATAGACCGTTGCGATTCCCATTGAAACGAATTGTGGTGATTAGTCTTGAAAACGAGAGCTGGTAAATTGCGAAAAATCTATTAAAACTAATCAGGCAACGCGGTTATATGCGATAGACCCTAGTATCTGTGGTGTAAAGGCTTGGACCAATTTCGAATTATAAATATAATATGTACAATCCATAACGTTAGCTCTCTGGCTCATAGCTCAGCGGACTAGAATACCTCCCGTTGCCAAGTCATAGTTAAGGTCCGTCCTATTTACTGGAGGAGTGAACAACCTTTCCGTTGCATAATAACCTTACGGGTGGGTAATGATTATTCCAAGCATAATTATTAAAGTATTTTAATTTTTTTCATTATGTTGGCAAGCAAGAAGTAGAACAAGCGGGATAATCACCTCAAGGCAGGGCAATAAACAGTTTGATATGCCCGGCTCGGGGAAGGTAAGCCGTCCACGAGCCAGGCATATCAAACTGTTTATTGCCCTGCCTTGAGGTGATTATCCCTTACATATTTCCCTTGTTCAATACAACACACCTTGCACACCCCTGATGTGTGTTACTTTTATTTGTAACTTTATGAATAATCAATCCATCTCAATATAGCCATAAACCGGCTACATAAAATAGCCACAGACGTTAATTAGAAGTCTATTTTAGGAAGCAAAGGACATATGAGAGGTGAAGAGCAGTGTGGTGGTTACCAGAAAGGCTTGATTGGCACTCTCACTGAGGGTGGAGTCGTCTGGACTGTCCACTGGGGTCTGACTGGTAAACTTGGAGTCGAACTGACTCACGTCTTCGGCGGATTGCTGCAAAGGAGGGACAGCAAGGTATAGAAAGGAAGGGGGGAGGGGGGGGAGAAAAGGAAAGGGTGAAGGAGAGGGGAAACAAGACAAGGAAGAAGAATTACAACCTATGTGGGGTTCAGGAATGTGAGACATGGTGTCGGATAGACAGGCGTGTGAAATAAGAGAAGACTGGATTACAGTTTAATGGCTAACTGTCAGGCAACCGGTTCTCAATCCAATCGAGAGATATAACCGGGACATTAAAACCCTTTCTCGTTTTCATAGAAACAGGCACAAAATAGGGACTACGGTTAAAGCTCGGATAGGCAATTTATTCAATTATAGAACCTTTATTTTTTTCACATTTGTCGATTTTCTCTTAACATGACAGAAATCAACTAATCAAATGCTGAAAAAAAACTCATCTGAATTTGGTCAGAGGCGTGTATCAAGGTCATAGACCCTGTCTAACTACCTACCCAGCTACCTGCATGCATTCCACTATCTCACTGCGCATGACCAGACTCTTCCACAGGGCTAGGCAGACCTATTGCTCAAGCTAGTGTTCTTTGTGTTTTGGGGGGGCGGCTTTCGAGGAAGGCCTGAAGGGAGGGCGTGGATTTCTTCAGTTGGAAATTAAAAAAAAAAAAGTAGCTTACTCTGGCTGGTTTCTCCAAATTGCCTCACGTTAGCTTCAAAGCGATAAAAATAAACCAACCATAATAAAAAAAAAACGAACTAACAAAACTGGGATGCTTGGGTTACACTTGGCTCGACGCAATTGGCCATCGATTTAGTGTACAGCGTGTTCCTGTCTTTGACGTGGATCCAACCAGCAACCTTTCAATTGCAGATAATGTTAATCGTGGTTGTGCTTTGAACTCCGTGTGTCCTCCTACCTACCAAGAAAGGCTTAAAGGGAGGCTCCACTTTTCTGGCCAGCAAGTCGTCCCAGTTGATGTGCCGGAAGAAGGGATGGGCCTGTGGGACAGCACATGAGACTGAGTGACACCGAGGCAGGGATCCAGAGGTTTGGTTAATTTCATGGGAAGATCAAAATAGGACAGCAGCGGTATACTCTTGGTTGCAATGTTTGTGTGCATAGCATACGGTCTGAGACTAAAGCTTGTTGTGCTCCAGCTAGGCCCTGCAACATCGAGTATGAGCTCACCTGGACCTCGGCAGCGTCACCCACCATGGCTCCCAATCGTGAAGAGGCGTTTCTCTTCAGCAACTGTCAAAAGAAAGAGAGAAACATATACTATCTATATAGGATTATGAAAACAACTTGCAGAAAAAAAAATAAAAAAATGCAGGTTACCCGTTTGAGGAGATCTCTCGCTTCCTGTGTGAGGTAGGGTGGCAGGTTCAGCTTGCACTTCAAGATTTTATCAATCGTCTTTTTTCTGTTTTCACCTGTGAACGGTGGCTAAGAAGAGAGGCCAAAAAAAAAGAAAGCGATTTCAAACACAGTCAAACTACAAGCGATAACCCTCGGCTGGTCCGTGTGGCGGGTGCGTGACCCACCGCTCCCGTGAGCATGTCGTACATGAGGGCTCCGAGGCTCCACCAGTCCACCGCTCTGTTGTGCCCGCTCCTCATCAGGATCTCCGGGGCCCTGTGAACAATGGGGGCCCGCACGGGTCGGGTTATAGCCCAGTCAGCAGATTCGCACTCATAGTGTGGGTAGGAGGTCGCGGGCGCATGTCCAATGTAAATAGGGGAGAAGAGGGGCAACACACACACACACAGTTTTCCCTTACATTATGAGGGATGAGCAGTGGGCAGGTAAGTTAGGGAGTGTGGGGCTTACATGTACTCGATTGTACCACAGAATGTATGGGTGACTGTTCCGTCGTGAATGGACTCTTTACACAGCCCAAAATCGGTCAACTTCACGTGGCCTGGGAGAAAAAATAACAACATGTCAAGTTATTTTCCACTTTCTCAGCACAGCAAGAATTGTGGATTTGGGTTCTGAAGGAATTTGAATGCATGCTGACGTCAACACACCGTGGCTGTTGAGCATAATGTTCTCAGGTTTCAGGTCTCGGTAGATGATGCCCTTCTGGTGCAAGTGGCCAAGAGCCATGGAGATCTCTGCCAGGTAGAAACTACAACGACAACAACATTACCATGAAGACACGCAGTCAACAAAAAATGCATTTCCAACATACAGAATCCGCAAGATGATCGCAAAAGTGGTGATTGTGAAAGCACACTCACCAGGCAGTGTCTTCCATGAAGATGCCTTCTCTCTCCAGTTGCATAAAAAGCTCTCCTCCTAAAAAAAAAATCAACGCAACCAGGGTCATACAAACACATCTAGCAAACACATATCAATTCTTTAGATGCTCCCACAGACGCCCTTGAATAATGTCCTGCACAAGTGTCCATGAGATAGTCATCAGCCCTGGGGGTCCTGACCTGCTTTGTGATTGAGGCCGGTTAAAGGAGAATCTTCTTTATATATTATTATTATTAAGGGTTGTGAATTCGACCTGGAATAAAAAAGTAGAAAAAACACGCTTCTTGCAACAGACAGAAGGGGCAGAAGCTTGTCGAACGAAGGCCTACCAATGCCTTGAAAGAAGAATCAAACTAGTGTTTTCCGGAAAATTATTTTGACTGTGAGAGCAGAAGCAGTGGCTGGAACATTGTGGTAAACATAAACTGCTGCGGCCAAGAACAAACACCACGATTGGCCGAGGCCCTAAAGTGGGACTCAGGCAACCTGTCTGGATTTGAAGATGAATAGAGTATTTTTAAACTTTAACAAGTCTCTTCCCAAAATGAGAAGGTTGAAGATATTTCCAGCCCCCCAAAAAAGGAAAATAATTTCCACACATTTTTTTTTTTTTATAATCCATATTTGTTTAACGGCAACTGGGCAAGTGTGTGTTTTATTTCACCAAAAGTAGTCCAATGTATTGACACAGTTCACACATCAGAGTTCTGCTCAATACAAACCCTGGAGAACAGACATTCTTCAAGGGCACATTACTGTTTGTTGCCAACAAGAGAGGGAGGCCGTGTTGAACCCACACACAACCCCTATTTGTGTTTAGAGACGCTTAAGGTCTAAAATGGCTGAGCGGGGACTCGGGAGACAACGGAGAGGCAGAAAGAATTTGCAACCATACATCTTATTGACTGGTCTCCATGGGGGGGTGTAGAGTGGTGTGTGTGTATGTGTCAGAGAGAGAGAGAGCGAGTGTGAGAGCTCTTGAAGTGTGCACACCAGAGCATATTTGTATGGTCATTTAAAAGATGGCACTCCTATTTAAGGCCCAATCCCATTTCTACCCCTTACCCTTACCCCTCCCCCTTGTTTTGAAGGGGTAAGGGGAAGGGGGAAGGGGAAGGCGTAAGGGGTAAGGGGAAGGGGTAAGATGATTTGAGATTTGATGCATGACCATAAAAGTGTGTGTGTGTTGCTCTGTACTGACCACTGAGGTATTCCAGAATCAGGTAGAGTTTGCCTCCTGTCTGGAAGGCATAGATGAGGTCCACGATGAAGGGATGCTTCACCTCTTCCAAGATATTGCGCTCTGCCTTTGTGTGTGCAGTGTCCTTTGCGTTTCGTACAATCATAGCCTGTGGGAACAATGTGAAATCGTTTTTGAAAAAGTACTTCCGCACATGTCAGCAAACATAAGGGTAGTGTTGGCCAGATCAAAGCAAAAATAAATATGCATTTCCCTGTCTATCATTACCCGGTGTGACAGTGACAATATGACAGATACATGTATGGGTACTGGATGGGCACTAAATATTTGACTGAGTATTATTGCACATCATTTGGTTAGGTACAAAGAACAATGACGAAGCAGAGTGGCACAAGATTAGAGTCATGTCATTACGGTCCTTTAAGACCATCAAGCACAGGCAGCGCGACTGTAAGGCAACATCCGTACAGGCTGAGAAAGTGCTTTACATGCCAAGGCAGCATTAGCGAAGTGGCACTAATGGAACTATAGTATAATAGTGTTCAAATCTTACCCCGAACAGTAAGATTCAGGGGGATAAAGCTAATATTTGCAGACAGAGTCAACATTCACAAATTGTGATCTGTGATCATTTTTGCTGATGCATTTTTTTTTTTTGAAGTGGCAACAATGAATATCAATCAGAGGATGCATGTGTCTTGCCTGAAGTAAATAGCGGTAAGAAAAGGTCAGTGGCAAAAAAAACAACATACAAGTTACCTTCTTTAAAACCTTCATGGCAAATATCTTGCCTGAAGCAGCACCGACAACCTTGCGAACCTGAAACACCTGAACAAGACATGGAATCATTAGTTGGTGCTGCCTTTGCAAACGGCAGTGTTACGATCATTAATGCAATTACAAAAGGTCTTCTTTAGCGCTGTCAAGACTCGTTGAGAAACAAGCATTGATTTTGAATCGAGACTCCCAAAAATAAGTCTTGAGATACCAAAAGATTCACACTTCTAGCGTGTACAGTGCGAGTTCTAATCGAGACATGTCACCTTCATAGCACCACTAGTACCTTTCCGTAGCCGCCCTTCCCCAACACCCGAAGGAGCTCAAAACATTCCGGTCTGATATTCTCCGTCCCTCGGTTGACGTTGTCTTCTGATATCTCGATCTTCTCGCAGTCATCCATGTTGCTGCAATAGATTCATCAAATCAGTCATTAATATTATTACTTTTTTGAGAAAAGTCAGAAAGCCATATAATGCATGTTCTCTGCCCAGCACACCACAGTAGCTAGCACTTACAACTCAAAGCCGCTGCACTGGTCCATGAAGTCGTTGATCTGGGTCTAATCCAGGCAGTGGAGGAAACAAAACAAAACAGTGCCATTTAAACAGTTTCCTTCTGTTTCACTAAAGCATAGCATATAATATAACGTAGAATACAACATAACAGATTTTGACAGCACAGAACTTCGGTGTCTAATTTAACCATTGCATGTAAATATGCCCAACCTGTCACACTGATGTTAGCCTGATGCAAGATAATCAGCAAGAAAGGATGTACCCAAGGTGTCAGCAGGTTATCACACAGACAAATGACAGCTGTCATGTTGCAGACCCAGGAACGCACTAAAAGCTTTACCAACATCAATGTCGAGTTGCTTATTGTAAATGCTGTCCTGGGGGGAAACAGACCCAGTGTTGAACGTGGGATGAGGTGTACAGAGGACAGTGATCGGGTTGGTTCTGTCTGCAGCTCTACTTGCGCAAATAAACTGTTGCACACCAACAAGTGACCAGGGCTCGTGTCTCCCTGCACACCAACAAGTGACCACGGCTCGTGTCTCCCTGCACACCATGGTGAAACCACGGCTCATGTCTCTCTTTACTGCACACCGTGAAGTAACCACGGCTCATGTCTCCCGGCACAGCAAACGTGCAAACTAAACGCCAAAGAGCAAATCTGACAGCACTGGTTTAGCCCAATGAAAACGAAACGAAGCGCTGCATTTAATAGACCGTTGCTTTGGCCGAGTTAAAACCCTTCCCTGACAGCTGACAGCTGAGTTACACTTTCTAAAACGGCAGCAAGTTAGCATAATGGGCTTCCAATGCTACTGTAACAGGCCTGCGCCCGGGGAAGCGGGCCTCGTACGCCAACCAGCAGCCTACCGAGCTAGCGGCTACACATAGGCACAACTGCACCTAGAAAGGGTTTCATTAAAGTACCTCCTCAATCTCATCGTCGGAGACATTTTCCTCCGGCTGATCCAAATCGATGTCGAACACCCCAGCCATGGCTGCGTTTGATTCAGATTGCTGACTCGCAAACCGAGAGAATAGCTCGGGTTCCCCACCTCATGGACAAACACACGTCGCCGCCATAACCGGCTACTACACTGAGCATGCGCAGTGCGCACCATCCAGAAGGGGCGGTGACCTGGGGATGAGAGCTGAAGGAGTATGCTTGTGTTCATGTACTGTTGCATGCGTCTCTGAAAGTTGACAGATACTAGGGCTTTACTCCATGATCTGCTCGTTATGTTAAGCATAACGATGAATAGATCTACGATCCTTGACTGAAAATTTTGGTAAAAACCAATAGGATATGTTTTGCCTTTAATTGGGCGGTCCGTTCAGTAGAACCGGATCTTGCATCCATGCTCTCGAGACAACGCATGCAGGAAGTGCCCGTGAAGCGCACCAGTTTCAAAAAACTAATTCGGCGTCTGTATCAGTCATTTAATTTATGTGACACTAACGAACAGCAGTGGCGTAAACCAAGGTGTGTTGGGCTGGTCACCTCTTGGCAAGATGTCCATCGTAACAGTACAGCTCGGACAGTGCGGTAACCAAGTGGGCCAGGAGCTGTTTGATGTGATCTGTAAGGACGCCCGCGACGGACAGAAGAGGGGTTACAGCGACACCAGCACTGCGCGCTTCTTCCACGAGACGACCACCGGCGGTAGGACGGCTGTTTCTGATGCGTTGCGGATCATGATTCGACTATTCATCGTTTGGTTTGGGCTGTCACCCTTCAGTCACCATGACAGTTGACGCTATGTTGGCAGATCTCGCAGGGAAAAACATGCAACGTCAGCCCTCAAATTAAAACTTAAGGGCTACGCAGAGCTCGTAGTATTCGACTCCTGCGCTCTCGTATGAACATGATGGTGCCAGTCTCACCACGGCAGGAGGCTGGGGATATGACTACATTGCGATCCAGACATGGACGTAAACAACCCAGAATGAAACTGACGAGGTGACAGAATAAGTGGATTCAAAGGGTATGTTTCTTAGAATGTCCCAAAAAAGTACCAGTATGTCTTTCACGAGGGCACATGCGTGAGTCTTTGAAATAACCGATTCCACATTGTTTTAAACTTAAGTGGTAAAAACGGACCAGTGTAGATTCGTCCCCAGCTGTTTGCGAAGCGCGTCTCCAATCTCCATAGTGACCCGAGTTCATTCAAGTTCATCGTGACGTCAATCGTGTGCACTCTTTTAGATGATGCATTGGGTTATGGTTGGAACTACAACTGCTAATGTACTTCTCATCTAATCTTCCTTCGAAGATGCATGCTTATCTCGCAGGATCTTGTAACAATGTCAAACATGGAGAACATCAACACGCTTGTCTAGATGTCACCATCTACTCATGTTACCTGGTCAATTCTTAATGCATAATTAATACTTTTTTCTTGTGTAAATCCAACAGACTTAACCTCAAGGGCTGTGCTCATTGACATGGAGCCTAAAGTGATCAACCACAGTATGAGCAAGGCAGCCAAGTCGGGCAGGTGGAGATATGGGGAAAAATCCCATTTTAGCCAGAAACAGGGTTCTGGCAACAACTGGGCAAACGGGTAAGCACCATCAACCCAAAAACCAATGAGCTCATCTTTTTTGTTGACGATAAATGACCGGTCACAGCAACAAATAGATCACGGAGGAGCACCAACGTTGTTGTAAAACATCGCTGCATGTGCTATTAGGGCCTGATCACTGCACATACACACACAACAGATATTTTTGTGTCCTGCTATAGTTACTGTGTCCACGGTCCACGGCACAGAGAGGCTATGGAAGACCTGGTGAGGCGGGAGGTGGAGCGCTGTGATAGGTTGGCCGGAGTTGTGACTATGATGAGCGTGGCGGGAGGCACGGGGTCCGGGGTCGGCACATATGTCACGCAGTGTCTCCGAGAAGTCTACCCCAACTCCTTCATCCTCAACCATCTCACCTGGCCTTATGACAGCGGGGAGGTAGGGCTGTTGTGAGTGCACACTTGTTTTGGCTTTTGTTTATTTATGTGTGGAAGTCAGTACGTAAATATTATGATTGGATGTTATGGTGAAAACAAACAGGCAAATGAATACTCAGTCCCGAGTTTTGTACCATATGTTTTGCAAGCTTTGTTTTCAAGTTAAACCGTCAGGCTAAGTTCTTCGTTCATATAAGAGAGCACTGACTCATATTTCATGCTGAGAAAAATGGGAGTCTGGAATATTATCTATCTAATATTAAGTTTGTGAATCAATGTCATCACTGCATGTATATCCGTCTCTCATTTAGAATTAAGTGTAAAAAAAACATAGTGTGACCTTGTCCTTTCAAGGTAAATTCCTCCTCCTCCTTCCTCCAGGTCATCGTGCAAAACTACAACTCGGTGCTGACGCTGTCTCACCTCTACGGGCTGTCGGACGCCATCCTGGTGCACGAGAACGACACCGTGCACCGCATCTGCGCTCAGCTGCTCAACATCAAGCACATATCCTTCGGGGACGTCAACAGGGTCATCGCCCACCAGCTGGCCAGTGTGCTGCAGCCCGCCCTGACCACTGACTCGTACGGCGACTACAGCAGAAACCCCCTGGGTGAGAGGCGTGCGAGAGGCGTGTTCACTTGCGGCGCGGCCCCTCTCCGTTGTGCGGTACGGCTCGGCACGGCAAAAGAACAAAAGGAACAATGAGACGCTCCCCGGATAAGTCCTTCATGTGATTGTCGAAGCTATGGACAAAATATCAATGCTAAAGCATATATGCTATGAGATGAATGTGTTTTGTGAGCTGGGCTCTCTTTTGAAACTGTTCTTGATGTTTTATCTGGAAAAATAAAGGTTAAATAAATAAAATAAACTCCTCCCCAGGTGAGCTGGTGAGCAGTCTGGCTTGCCACCCGGAGTACAAGCTCCTGAGTGTGTGCGGCATCCCGCAGGTGGCCAGCTCCTCCATGGCCTACAGTGTGTTCAGCTGGCCAGGCCTCCTCAAGCACCTCCGGCAGATGCTCATCTCTAACACCAAGATGGAGGAAGGCAAGTTGGCTCAAAACAATTAAGAACATAAAATACATTACGCTATGTTATCTATATGATTTAATATATATTATTATGGTATATAATAACACATTTACCATTATGATATCTAGCTCTTTGGATGTTTCACATCACACTGGCACATTTGGTTTCATGTTCTGAAGATGATATACCCTGGGGAATGGGATGTAGGTGGTTGGTAGATGATGTCAGACCATTGCAGCGAACATGAGATGGAGGGCAGGAAGTGTTCACTGGATACACATACACTGGATATGTTTCTTGGGGGTTGATGTTGTGTCCAAGCGTTATGGTTGAAGGATATGATGCTCTGTCTGTAGTAGCAAGACAAACTTTAATAAGGCTGTTAATGTTATGTTTTGGTTTACTAGGGGTACAACCAATCGTACGCATAGTGACTTAGAAGCATTTCAACCTGAAAACTAAAAGCATCCACTCAACCAGGCGAACACTAGACTAATCGTTGTTTTTTTTAGGGGAACCCAGCCACACATGAAAACTGTATGCCTCCTCTAGAACATATAGTTTGTCATGTGTGAAAGACGAATCCTCAGTCGAGTCTACTGACTCAACAGCGGATAAATCGTAAATATTGTGTAATAAATCATTCTTGATAAACCATTTGGGTTGATTACTTTTTTTTTTTTGTAGTATCTGGTTCCACAGTTTACGTAAGAGTACTGCTGCTCGATGTTTTCCATTTCACTTCCGGCCCTTCATCTGAAGTTTGCACCACTTGGGTTCATTCAATTCATGGTGAATTCAAAATACCTATTATTCAAAAATAATATATATATACTGTATATATTGTGAGTACATTTGTATTATTCTTAATATACTTTGCTATTTAGAGCAAAGTTTGATCTTTAAATATGTAAGTATACATATTTGGCTATAATATTCCTCTTTATATCTTTTCTACAGGCATAGACTGGCAGGTGCGGGCCCCTCCGGTCCACTGTGGTGGTGCCGAGTGGGCTCACAGCTTTAGAACGACTGGTTTCAACAGGTCTCTGGCCAATCTGCTCATATTGAGGGGGAAAGATGTCTTCAGTGCAGAAGCTGGTGAGCACTTTATTTTTAATACAACTGCTATACAAGATCGTAATATATCAGTTTTTTTCAACTAAGAAATCCAATACACCTTTTATAAAAAGAAAAGGCATGTTTTTTACTTGTATTTTTTAAGAATATGTAACCAGAAATTCTAAAATAATTGATGTTCACAATTTAATTTGAATAATCTGATACCATTATCCTGTAAGGATTTGGTATTTTTAACAAGACTTCATTGAACATGACCATACAGGGATTATAAAAAAGAAGCACTTAGAATCAGGAGGAAAGCCACGCATGTTGGAGGTAATGTGATCGCAGAGACGGACCACTCGCATATTATATGTAATTGTTAGAAGATAAAGAAAGGTACAATGGAAACACTGTTAACCAGGATGGTTGCAAATTGTTCAAAATGGTTATTATATATGTGCTACTGTATGAGTGTTATGTAATTAACTATCAATATTTTCTGTTTTTATTTCTTTGTCTTTGTTTACGATAGCTGCATTGTTTACAATTAACCTGGACACATCCATAGTTAATGCTGATCAACAAAGATTTAAATAATGGAAGCACTAAATCCCATTCTCTATACTACAGTATTACTAGTATTGACACTTCCAAAACGTTTTGTTTTTATTCTGATAGTCTCTCCAGCCTTCAACCTTGGAGGGGCTAAATCTTACCGTGAAATTCAATATAAATGTATAAAGAAAGTGAATACTTTAGTGTAAGATATATACAAATGTGTAATCCCCTGCATATTTTAGAACATGAAATACGTTTTCAGATCATTTCTATGAAGAACACAGTGGCGCTGTAATAAACACGGAATAGGCGTAGATCTTCTCAAGCACGCTCTTTTCTAAAGAAAATCCAACAATGTGTGTATGTTTACAGATGGATTTCAGGATGCAGCGCTCTACACCTCATGGCTTCCACCCAGAGAGGCTTTCAGTATGTGGAAATCCCCCGTTTCCTTCAATCAGTACGAGAAGTCTGCTACGCTAGTCAGCAACAGCCAAACTCTGCTGAAACCTCTTGATAACATGGTGCGAAAGGCCTGGAACATGTTTGCTTCAAGGTGGGTGTTTCTTTATACACCAACTTCAAATCAAGTTCCACTTACATTAAACCAAATCACAACAAAATGCATTTCATCTGCGGAAGGTGGCTTGGGGAAGGACATTTATTTATTTCTCCCTAAATATTTTCTTCAATGTTGAAATTATAGCATATTTTACTAAAAAATTCACATTTGTGTTATGTTTTTTTTATTTTTAATTGTTGCAGGGCATACATCCATCAATACACCAAGTTTGGGATTGCAGAGGAAGACTTTCTAGACAGCTTTACATCTCTAGAGCAAGTAATATCTAGTTACACGCAACTGTGCTAGCCTTGGACTCTCGAAGCCAGTTACCGGGCTGTCTCTGGTAATAGTTGTCTCCTTTGACAGTTGCGTGCATCCAAAACTAAGAACTGTGAACTTAGTAACAGATTGTATTTAGGAATGACATTTTTCATGAATTGTTTTTATTTAATTCTGATGGATTGACAAGTAAACATTTAATGTTACTCAAGAGTGCTGTATTTTAACAGCCCTTTCAAAATGCTGGTTGTTATCAACATCCAATAAATCAAACATAACTTTTCTGTACTACTTCAATAAGGTACAATATCAAGCCAATTCCTAAAGTGGACTTGTAAAGGCCCATCCAAAACAAATGGATCAATCTAGAGTCAAATCAACACAGCATCTGTGGACAAAGCCGTTGGCCCAGAACTTCAGCCAGCTTACAGACCGTTGTTGCCGTGACAATAGAGCAGCCAACACCAGTCTGATAAGCTAGCTGACGGGACGGGAGAGAGCAAGGCGCCACTGGGAAAGTGGAGGAGTCATGTCCGTACAGGACAGACATTGGTGATTTAGTCAACAAAGTAAAAGTACAGAAATATAGTTGGGTTGCCTTTTGAAGGCAAAAGGTCAAAGCATATTTACTACTCAACACTAGATGTGGCAGTTAACGCATTATTATTAATGGTAGTTTAATATTGTAAGACTGCTTGCATACTAATCCAAGGTAGTGAATTTGTACCTACCTTTCAGGTGCCTTCATCTGAGGATTTTACACAAGTTAAATTATGTCAATCTTAACCAGCAAGCAGCTTACAAGGGGAAATACGTACCAGTTGACTTACCGTCTATTGACGTCCATCAGGGATAAAAAAAATACAATAAAAATCTATTACAAAAAAACTCAGACATGGAAACCAGGGCAATGATTAAGACATTTTATATATGCTTTGATCAAGGTTCAATCTAAATGTACAGAACAAATGGAACAAGTAAGCCAAGAGAACAATGTTACTTTACAAATGATATCACCTATTCCTTGTTATGTTTTGAATTCCGTTATATCCAGAAAGACCATGAGAATAGAAATCCATGTGCACGTACCCCCCCAAAAAGATATTAAGTTATTTACAGGATGTGCAAGCCATCAATACTACATAGTTCTGACTCGATATTGCTTCGTTTTTTTTTACCATTTCTAAATATATACGACAGATCCCTTAAACAAAACAAATGGTTTGTCATGTTAGAGGACAACATAAGGTT
Source organism: Gadus chalcogrammus (assembly GCF_026213295.1). Taxonomy (NCBI): domain Eukaryota; kingdom Metazoa; phylum Chordata; class Actinopteri; order Gadiformes; family Gadidae; genus Gadus; species Gadus chalcogrammus. The sequence goes on from NC_079427.1 coordinate 18,511,878, forward strand.
AAAATGAAACCTTGAACAAATGAAAAAAATATAATAAACGCTTAACCTTATTCAAATCAGCACATTGTATCCACGGATCAAGCTTCAAAAGACTGTCCATACCTTGCACACGGGCTCAAAAAACAAATTAAATACAAATCAAGTAAGTAAGTATCAATTAAGAACTGTGTTCAATGCATGTGGGACCCTCCCATCTTTGCATAAGGCATAGCAGCGGAGCAGCCTGGTCGGCTGCTCCGTCTGCCGCTTCACATCTGAGGTCTATGAAAGGGTTAGTCTGTTGCTAGAGACGGACATCTTCGTATCAGCAGGAGTGGGACCAATCACACAGAACACAATTTAAGAGGTGAGTGGCTGGCCAAGGGAGAGAGAGTTATTGTATTTGGAGGTGGAGCGCGGGAACCCTACGAAGGTCGAGGACGGACAAACAAGAACTAACAGCGCACACATACACACACACGCACACACACACATCCTTCAAAAGAACGCGGACAACAATAGTGCCTGGTGTGGAGCCTCTCTTTGAGCATGGGACTAGGGTGAGGTTTGTTGTTTAGTTGTCGAGAGACCCCCTGGAGGGGAGGCGGGTGGGCAGTGGGACTGGTTGCCGGGGCAACACGTGTCCAATGGGCTTTGTCCTTCCAGTCGTGGGTTCGGACGCCCATCATCACTTGGTCTTCTCCTCCGAGTGTCTCCGCTGCTGCAGCCGCTTGCCGTAGCTCTGCGCCATGGAGTTCACGATGGAGCACACAAAGTACACCACCATCACCAGCACCACCTTCTCAAACACCCACGACAGCCAGTTCTCACCCTGCACAACCAAGAGGAGTGGTGGACAGCAAGGTTAAAACATTACACGTGGACGATGCCGTAATATTGCTTCTGCCTAAAAAATACCCATTACCTCCCAGTGTGTGCGGCAGCAACACAATACGACTCATGTGTGATCGATGTGTGGGTTTTTAGAGACTATGATGACTGTGATACATGGTTGCAGTGTTTCCCTTTCAGGGACCTGACCAACGTTTTAATTTGTCCTACCAGTTTGAAAAGCCAAGCCATAATAGAAACAAGCCATGTTTATACTTGTTTATGAAACATTCAGCAAACAACGACTGGAAATGGGGTTTACCCCCCGCAACCGTTTCGGTCAACACTGGAGCTGTATTATTACATTCACTTATCAAAGGGTCTGCAAGCAGGACAGGCCGTTTTAAAGTTTTTTTTGTTAGCGATTTGGTTACGAAGATTAAACAACGTAGTGTTTTGTGATTCTTCATTTATCTAAATTAAAAATTCAAAAATAGCTTTACAAATTGTTAAAGATATTTCTTTACAACACTACTCACAAATAATACAGCATTAACTTCAGCCTTGTATTATTTGCGACTCCTGTCCTGTCAGGACGTGCTCTCCTCTTTAGGATGAACATGTGTGGATGTCCCTCAAATGGAGCTGGTGTTTTCCTAATGGCTCAATCATTGACCCACAAGGATCAATGATTGAACTAGGTTGCGTTGGCAAGAGGGGGGTGTATCTTTGTTCTTACCGCGGGCGTGCCTTCCCCTGCGTGGTGCAGCTTGTTCCTCTGGGCATCCAGGTACTGACTGAAGGGCTTCTGGAGAGCTGGTCCCACCCTGGGCACAGACCTAAAGACACACACAGCCAAGAGGGAAAGAGAATAATGCAAAAGTCAAGCCACTCACCCATTGAAGCCCACTTCCTCCAAATGCTCCCATCCAAACTGGAGGTTCAGGTCCTTATATCCAGCCCGCTGTCCTCTCCCCGAGACACCCAGTCCCAGTATGGGTAGCTTCCCTGATACAGCTGTACCGCTCCTCCCCCCCTATGCTACATGGAGGTCCTGGTTCAGAGCCCTCCATCCAACCCCTTGGAGCTTTGCACAGAGGCAGGCAGCAGAATGGAATGAAACAGAAGCTTCTCAGCCCTGCTTTTATACCCCTCAAGTCTCTACAGGAGTGTGTGTGTGTGTGTGTCAGCCCCATCAACCAGGAAATGAGTCGCCATGATGTCATCGTCATTACCACCATCACTGCCTTCGTAGTGGAATCAGGGCGTGTTTATACCCTTATGGTAGGTTGGATTAGCTAACTAGTGATAAAAATTAATCATTTGTATCAGTTAGTTTATTATTGGGTTCACTATTGGGTTAAAAAAAAATTGGATAGAATTGTATAAATGTGAATTTTCAGGGGGATTAACAGAATTGACTCCACTGTAGTCTTATATTCTTGTATCGTCGTCAAACCAAACCTTTTAGATTTGAGGCGACAGAGCTAAATAGTTAGACATTTTATTTACTTTTTCACTCAAAGCTTAATAGGATAATAGCAGATGTCAAACAAAACAAAGCCTGAGTCACTCAATCTTCTAAACGTCTACACAAGAAGAAAACATTCAATCTACTCCATGCCGAGTCAGAATCCGAGCCCTGTATCACATCATAGCGACTCATCTAGAACAAGGCGGGTTCGCTGTAACAGATAGAACTTATTTCCAATGAAACTTATCACACAGGAAAAAAGCAATAAGCCATGATGCAGAACAGAAAATGGAAACAAAGTCATCTTATCACTCACACCAAGCAATGTATAAGTAATACTAATAGGCCCACTGGGTCCCTTGAAATTTATGTTTTTTCACTTGAAAGCTTTTCCATATTTTACTTTTCATCCAAGCAATGTTTGAGGTTATTTTCATGAGTCTATTAGCCAGTATGTTGTCAATCAAATCAAACCTGAAATTAACCAAATCTACAATCAAGTGAAACGAGAGCGGTGGGAGTTTATTTGTTCCTCAGGTTCACTTCCTGAGAGAGATTGGCCCCGTCTGAGAGAGGAGCAAACCGAGCTCGAACCATGTTCATGAATGGACCTCACACACGCCCTTGACCACCAACGCAGAAACTTACCGACGACAAAGAAAATACCTTTGCTTGGAACGGCCAACTCAAACAAGACCCGTCGCCGGTGCGCAGCCATCTGCTAATTGTTTTCGAACATACTTCCATCCACAAAACCAACAAAGAGATGTTGAGTCAGCAGCACACCTCGGCTGATCACTCGCTTTCACACAAAGGGTAGGGGAGCGACTTACCCTATAAGTGACACCATCTGCTCCACTATGTGCCTGCTGAACGTGATGATGACAAACAGTTTCTGCAGGGAGACGGACCAAAACGAGGGGATTAGCTTTGTTACTTCCCAGTCTATAACAAAACCTTGGGGAACAAAAAACAGGTTTTCCGTTACAGAGATGACATATGATTTGCAACTGGGATTAAAAATATCCTCTATTCCAGATAGAGACGGGTAAAAATAGGATTTTATTCTTAGTAATCGTAACTGCTTAACGGTTAGTTCTGCAGCGCTGTGAGGAAGAAAGAGGGAAGTTATGACTGAGACACGATGCATGTCAAAGTTGAATTCTATGGTGGAATAACTCTCAGGATAAACCATCATAGTGAACAAGATAAGGCTTGGTGGGAAATTGGTTAAGGAGAGTTGGCTGGGGGGGGGGGGGGGGGGCTTGTGTGTTTCTTGCGGCCACAAAAGGACCGGTCTTGGAAAAAAAACAAAAAACAGAGCAGACTGTTGGCGATGAAACTGATTAGCTTTGAATAGCATGACGCATGCCCCCCACGACAGCAACCCTAATACAGGATATGACACGTGTTGAAAAGTAGAGGGTTCAAGGTAAAGAAAAACAAAAGAAGCCCCACAGCCTTGTTCTGTTGGTCTGCTCTGCTTCCTGCCCTGATGTCTGCCTCCTTCTAACGTCCACTGCACATCCTCCTCAACACGATGCTTGGGGGGGGGGGGGGGGGGGGGGGGGCCCTTTAGTGTCGGCTCCCTTTGTAAGCTCTGTGTTCCTCAGTGAGATCCCTGGGTGGTACCAAGTTGACGCGGGTAGATAGGAGCTGGGATGGGTTCAGAATCACACGGCGACTCACGCTTAGACACCCCCTCCCCTCCCCTCCCCTCCCCTCGGTCTAGGCTGATGTTAGTCACTGTGGTAGACTCAACACTAGACTTGGTAATTAAAGTGACTCGGAGGGGCTACTTTTCCCTCATGGAGCCCTGGCTCTTGTTAAGGAACCCCCAGGAGCGCCGTCTTTCAACTGTCGGTTCTATATATGGTTCCAAAGGCTGCGCACATCTAGGAATCCCTGACAGAATAGGGTACAACCGAAGGTCGACCCAAAAGCATATGTTTGGAAGTTTTAGTCTCCCACTTATGATCTTAAGTGCTACTCTTGTTGTCAGCCTTCATTTTGAGGTTCTTCTAATGTGACACCAGAATAAACACTCTTTTCCCCTAAAATGTTTGTTTTTAAATGCGTTTTAGTTAGAACTGTGTACAGAGTCGGGGAAGGGAGAAAGACAAAGGGTGGGTCATGTTGCATTTAGTTGATATGGGCACACCGTCTACCTGTATGTGCATCTTGACGATAGCCTTCCCAATCAGCGTAGCGCCAAAGAAGGTCCAGAAGGGGACCAGGAAGTGACCACAGGTGATCCCAGCCAGGTCAAACAGAGGGTTGGGGATCTGCGAAAAAAAGAAACGTGAGAAATAGTTCAATAGAACAGGTTCAAAGTAATGTTAAAGAGTTCCACAAGCATTTCGTTGTTCTTTTACTATGTTTAAGAACTTGTAGGAACTTTTTTTCCAAATTCTGTTTTATTTTTTCCAAATTCCGTTTTTTCCGTTTTAATTTTCATGAATTCCGTTTTTACACTTTAAGCTATTTAAATCATCAGAACGAGTGTCAAATAAGTGCAAACGAATACAATTCCAACAATTTAATCAGATAGAAGACTACATTTATTAAAACATCACAACATTGCACTGTTTTTAGTGCTTCAAATAAAAACATGACATAAATAATAAAGTGCTTATAAACTCTTTTTTATAAACTCAAATTGTGGTTTGAAGGGTCGTGCCCTGGCTACGGCGTTCATTGTTTTTTATATGGATTTTGGACTTCCAGTGGTCATCGCACGTATCTTTGCATTTCCAATCGATAGTATGTTGACATACTCTACAAAACAGCTGATCAACTGAGTGATAGAAGTGTTTTGGATATTGTTCGGCTCTGAATTTGGGGGTTAGAACCGAATACCGAAGCTTTTTTGAACATTTGGGCATTTCAGCAGTCAGCCGCTGGTGCTTCAACTTCTTCTTCGGCTTCTTGTTAGGAGCGGGAGTGGGACCTATCGTTTGCTTTTCCGCCACCTAGGCTGGAGTGGTGGACCGGGGATTTCTTTTTTTAACATTGTTGTGGGAGTGACTGCTAAACATTCAGTGACGTTAATGTCACCTGTGTTGTTTCCCTTTTCCCTCAAACTGAATTTCACCAAAATAATGGCGAATTCCGCTGCATATTGTAAATGTGACGTGTGATGTGCCTTGTCCCTGTTACATGTTATATGTGCTGCAGAACAGGGACCTGCTGGAAATCAGTTATTTTACTGAGACAGGCCCGTTTTAAATTGTAACTTTGTTACTTTTAATACTTTACTGATATATATATATATATTTTTTTATTATTATTATACAGTAGATTCGGTTTTTATTGTCAGATTCCATGATTCCGTCCGCTTTCGTTATCGCGGAAATCATAGGGCCCTAAACTTGTAACAACTTACTGAAGCACAGGCCAGGATCCCAAAGAATCCCACTCTCTGCACCATATTCTGGACTCCCATCTTGGCTCTTGTGATGAAGTCCTGCGAAACACAAAGCAACGTCACGATTGCCGTGTGATTACAGCACAGCCTACAATTTCATCTGGCATTTTTTGACTTTCATGGCATTTAGTCACTAGGTTACATTTCAAACAAAATTTCTTGAACGAATTTTAGTTCCGCCTTTCTACAAGACTTACTGAGAACACAGAACCCACTATATAGACCTTCGAGAAATGACAGATCATTTTTGGTATCATTACAAACAGAAACGGGCCGGCACAGCTGTGCAGGGTTTGGGTCTACACCCCTTGGGGTGGTGAGTTGTCTGTGGTTAGGGGCTAAAGATCAGAGACTTTGCAGGAGTTTAGGCATTCCCAAATACCAGCATCTGACAAGTAAGTCTTTACTCCGTAACCACATAAATAGCCCTTTTTGTCGAGTCACAAGTTTTGGCTCTGTCGAAAATGGGCCATTTGGTACTGTTGGTTACCAATGCAACAGTGAGACATCCCTTACTGCATCATGTACTGCATCCTCTTTTGATATGGTTTTAATGGGACACACATGTCAATGTGACAGAAAAAATGTTCTTTTTTTAGGCTACCATTTGCAAAGTAATCATTGTGCTCATATTTGAGCTGCTTTTCAAACAAGATTTAAAAAATAAAAGTATTTGGTTGCTGTAAATCAAGATAGATAACCTAATGACCCAAAGACCTGAAAACAAAGAAATCTGATAACAAATGCACGGACTGGATACATCCTCCCCTTTACAGCATAATTTAGGTCCTGTGTGCTTTCCCCTAAAGCTTCCTCGGCAAAGGAGGTCATGCAGACCGTGTCAATTCTGCTGACTCAGAACAGTCATGTGAGCCGTGCTCGGACAAAACTGTCCGTCCTTCAAATTAGAGACTGGTGAAAAGAGAGTGAGGGGAGGGGGGGGGGGCACGACATGAGGGATGATTAAAGAGAGCTGGGCTGAGGGTGACTCACCCCCCTCTCCCCAAGCACATTTACTGGAAGGCACCAGGGGAAGGAGGGCCCTTCACTGAACATGCATGACACTTCATACCCTATCCCCATCTAGATGTAATGAATTCAAGCCCTATGGTCAATGGTGCTTTACAGAGTGGTGATACGATCACATGATGGGAGCAGAACGACCAGTGGACCGCAGTCATTTAGACCAGCATGCAGACATGGCAACGCGTGGATGTGAACAACTAGGAGCCATGTCTTTGTGCCACTTTGCATTAAATGGTGCACAGTGAGGGGCTGCACGTTGCTGTTGGGCTGATGAAAAACCTGAACTCTATGAAGAGTTGTATGCTTAAATTCCAAAAAAACAAAAACATACACCAGAAACTCGGATATTACAAGAATTGTGCGCTGTATTGTTTTCGTGTGTACATGTGTGTGACTCAGACCTGGGCTGTCTGTGCCTGCTCCAACATCTCTTCAAACTCCTCATAGTCCTCGTCGTCTGGGTCGGCTCCTGACTGGCGGGCAGCTCTGGCCATGAAGTACGGAGGAAGCTCACCAATGGCCGTGCCTGCCCCCTTTAACACACCAGGGCACGCACACGCACACACAAAACACAAACACACCGACACACCAAAAGTTGTTGGCCCACAAACATATTTGACTGCTTTTTACACATTTCATATTTACATTTAACATTCTTGCCAGTCTTACATTAAGAGCGAGGGAGGGTATTTGATTTATTATTGAAGTATTTCTTATCATATTCTCTTTATATCCTGACAGCAATCAATAAATCAAATGCTTGGGAAAAATAAAGCAGAAATCTGTTATCTGTGGCTGTCACAGGCCTGTAATAAGCCCAAATCATTTATTTTGGCCAAAATGGACTGATTGGATAGCCTACCTGGCTGACTACCAGCCTAGCATGCTTCCTGCTCACACGCTGCCCGTGCGCTCATTAAGCTTGACCGGAGCATTCCACAAGGTTAGGCAGACCTATTGCTTAAGATAGCAGGCTAGTCATGTGATTTAGAGCGAAGCTTCGGAGGGAGGCCTGAAGAAAGGGGGGGCATTTTCTTGGTGTGGTTCTATCAAAGTCTTGCTTAGTTTGCCTTACCCTTGCCATAGTTCCCTAGATATATGTATCGGCAAATATACCAATTTGACTTATCCATGTTTTAGAAGTACCAGGACTCCATCTCATTCTTCACAAAATAACTTTCTGAGGTTGTTCTCCGTACCACATATAGATTCTTTCTCTCATGTTAAATACTATTATTCAGCCTACTAACAGGTTGTACAAGCAACAGCCCAATGGCTCCATAACGTTGGACTGATAGACTGGTACTCACCCACATACAGGCCTCCAGCCGGACCTTGGACATAATGGTCCAAAGGGAGACGCTGCCCTCCAGACCCCCGTCCGTGGGACAGAGTATCTGGTCTGGGTACGGGGGCTCGGGGAAGTCGGTGGAGCCGCACTCGTACGCTGCCAGGGTCACGGAGGCTATGTGTGGACCCTGCGGTTGGAGGGGTTTCTTTAGTGGTCAGTTCTTTTAAAACTAGTTTAGCTGTTAATATACTTCTTTTGGAATTCAATGGTGATGCACAACTTGGTCATTTAGAATGAAACATGATAGAGGTTTGGAATATGGATATGGATATAAACATGCTTATAAGCCAAGTCTCCTTAGAAATAACACAGGGAAGAAAAGTAAGTTATTTATTTCTAAAAAAGTGAATTTTTCTTGGATCTTATTGTGAACATTTGTTGGCACAACTTCTCATCTACATTTACTTGGCTCAGATTACAAAGTGTGGACTGTTGATTTTGATTTCATGCTGATTAATTATTAGCATTCAATAGATGAAAGACGATAACAGAGAATAAGCAGATGTGTAAGCACATACAAACAAGCCCCATTGTATTCAAGTCGACATGCCCCGGCATGGGAAGAAGCACGAGTGTGTAACCTTAACCACATGCGCGCACAAACACACACACACCTGAATCACCTGACAGGTGAGTATGCCGTATCATTTATCAGTGTTGGGGCACAGACTAACCCACCTGGCAACTCACTAACAGTATTGTACACCTGAGACCACAACAGAGACACCCAGTCATGAATCCTTAAAACGCTTCAGCCAGGATGACAGTAGCAAGACACGGCACGCAATTAGTCAGCGCAATGAATGGTCTCACAGTGATTCTCTGGGTGGAGAGCCCTCTTAAGCCTTTTTGCTTACACAATAAGAGCTTTCTTTCCCAGCCGGCAGACATTCCTAAAGATGTACATGCTTCACTTTGTGAGGCAGTGAGTCAGATCTGACCAGAAGAGTCACAACTTTAAGAAAACGTCTTAAAAATCTAATTGAAACGCAGAACCTGCATTTTGTATGATCTGTCATGGCCTGGTATAGACATTCTCAAACTCCATCTACATCTCTCCAACCCCAACGGATGCTAGCATTGTCCAGCAAGAGATGGTTAGGCCTACACCAGAGATCTTCCACACTATGAAAACACATATTGGTCCAACAGATATGGAACGCAACCATCATGATGAATCATAACGTGCTTGTGATTAAATATTCAACCCCAAGCAGAAACTGTGACTTCACCGGGTTCACTTATCCTCGCTCTCAATCTATCGCTCTCCATGGGGGTTGAATAGTAATGCCTTAGATCTGACGTACAGCCACAGTACAGTTTTTTCTTCACCACAGCAGACCTACAGTGAGTGGGTTGAGATGAGGGATGCTGTTTTGTGGAACAAAATACCCTCGCCATCTGGAATTCGTATTTTCATAAGAAGGCCTTGGTTAATAAATGAAGTAGTTAGAAAAGGTATAGATGCAATTTTCATGAATTTATCGTTGTACATGGATTCAAATTGACCATGCTGTGTTGGTAATTTTGTCCAATTCACAAAAAAGGACATAGTGAAAATACACTATTATTAAAGTAGTAACTATTATTACTACTATGTTACACAATGCACCATTACACACCAACACCCTCAAAGTGCTAAATTAAAAGGCCAGTGGGTAAATTATGAAGTGGTTGGCTTCAATCAATTTTTTTAATAACTATATTTGTGCATATCATAGAATCTGATTCAATGAAGAGGAAACAGAGTTTTTAAATAAATAAATAAAAAATGTGGCTAGAGGTCAACACATTTCTGAACTGTTCTCACAGGTGATTGAGTCTCAGGCTCCGAATACATTTGTCTGGTAAAGAAAAATAAATACTACAATTCAAAGAGTTTTTCCCACGGAGGGTTTGTGGGACACATCAAACCCATATGGGAGGTGAGGCTGCTCAGTGTGTGGGAGGATGATGACATGTGGGTGGGAAAGAAATCCCCTCACTGAGTGGAGAAATGTGGGGAAAGAGAATGAGGTCACACCTACTCAAGGGGCAAGATGACTGGTCATGAGAAACCAACATTAAACGCACACAGAGCGTATGCATCAGACCAGGTAAACTGAAAGAGGTTGGCTGCATAATGGAAAGAAATAAGAGGCTACAGTGACTGAAAATGAAGTAAAAGAATAGTTGTAGGTCATCTATTTAGAAGAAAAGATAAGGGAAAAAGACAACGAGACGCCCGACATCTGCACACGGCCTAAATGCGTAGTGGTGCAGAATCACTTCTCTTTCTTTCTTTCTTTCTTTCTTTCCATTTACAAACTTTTCAATCACCATAACCATGGCAAATGTCATAAAGCCACCGAGTGAGTCATTCTGTGATCCTTTGTCAGGCACAGAAGCCACAGTACCCTTGGTTTGTTGGTAAGAGTGATAAACACATGGGTGACAAAGGAAGGACTGGAACACAGTGAAGTCACACAAGACCGCCATCCACTGGCAGCTGTGGAAATGGATAATATACCAGACAATTTCTAAAGTCACAGGACATTTGACAGTTTGTGCTACCGTGCCCTTTGGTGGACAGTTTAAATACCAGCTGATGTTTGTAAAGGTCGTCCTATTTACATACAATAATGACCTCCCTCATCATCACATCCCAAGATAACCTATTGCTAAAGGCTAGATTCCACCGGAGGCGTACGCGCCGCGGGACGGCTGCGCCGCGGTCACGCAGCTGATCGCTTCCACTATAATCAGTGAGACTATTTCCACCGGGCGCGCCGCGGAACGTTTCAGCAGCGTCCCAGGAGCGGCGTGCCGCGCCGCGGCGCTATCTTTCCGTCCAATTCTATTTTTGCCGCGAGCCGCTGCTAAACCGCGTCAATTTCGACAGAGCAGGTCGAGCCGGGCAGGAAGTGAAAAGTAAAAGCCATAGAGCATCCGGTCAATTTTCAAAATAAAACACAATACTCAGCTCATGTAACTTCACATCAACATTATTACGTCATGACCGGTGGGTCTCAGAGGGTCGGCAACATTGACGACGAGAGACTCATTGTCGAAGTTCAGCAACATGAAGTCATTTATGTACCAAATCATCCTTTTTATAAGGAAAATGTCAGAAAGGACAAAGCGTGGCATTTAATTGCAAGAGTTTTGGGAGTGGAAGGTGAGTACATTAGGTTTAGAATTATCGCGTGATCTTGTGATCTCGCGTGAATACTGGCGGGCTCCCAAGGCAGCGCTACGCTGCCGTTACGCGCCCGGTAGGAATGGACGCAGGGCAGAGGACGCAGCCGTTCCGTATGGAAAGCCAAGAAGGCCACAATCCGGACCTAGATTGGCGCGGTAAAAGTATAAAACCGCACGGAATCCGTACGGAATCCGTACGGTTTCCGCCCGGTTTCCGCGCGGTTTCCGTGCGGTTTCCGTGCGGTTTCCGTACGGATTCCGTACGGTTTGGCAAGAATTCCGTACGGATTCCGTACGGTTTTGAATGACTAATAGCCGCGGCTATTAGTCATTCACTCCGGCTATTAGTTATTCACTCCGGCTATTAGGTATGCAGAACGAGCCCCTCCCTCTTCTTTGCTTGACCACTAAGTTTGAAGGCTGTCTAACCAATCAGAGCTGCAGTGCCTCGATGTTTCGCTGTAACATAAAGCTGTGTTGTCTTTACTAGTTTCACTACAATGTAATGACCACCATTAGCTAGCGGAAAATACATTTGTGTCTAGTACAGTGATATATTTGTATATGTTAGGCTATATATTGAGATGGCAGTGTGCGAAATACCCGACAATATTCGGGGATGTCCTCATCCCCAGATTGTTCTCGATATGCAGTAGCCAGCGAGGCCATAACATTACACATAACATGAACATGAACTGAATAAATGCCAGGTATATAGCATATCGGAGACGGGCACACAATCAGTGCATTTGCAAATGAGAGCCTGCAGTATGACCGATCTTGTGACATTATTTAACCATCCATCTACAGCTAATACGATCAGACCGATACATCATTGATCACATATAAGCCCATTACAAGCCCAACATCACCACGGCAGGTGCGCTCTCTCTCGCACATTCACACAATCACTCCAACTTCTCCAACTCCAAGGCAAGACTGTTTCACTAAGAGCACAATCAACCACAACTAAACAGCCTACATATCCAAAACAATGCACAACAATCAGTTCATTGCGTCTATCTTCTGTTTTGCGCACATGGCTAATTTGCATCCTCGCACATGACTGTCGGCTCCGCTTGTCAAAAAAATAGAACGTATTTGTGAATAAATGCTTTTCATTCTGAATACTGGACTTGGTGAGCTTAAATAGGCTACATTTAAGTGACCTTTAGTGAGATGGCCTAAAACGGAATACAAATTAATTATTCTAGGACATAGGCTTTCAGGATCAATGTATCCTAATGCACAACTTTGCCCCTCCCTGTTATAAAATAACACGCATCGCAACAACTTTAGCCAATGCAGGCTCCTATTGCTTTACCAGTGTGTTTAAAGTGTGTGTGTGTGTTGTCATGTAGGCTATAGATATAGATTGATTGTCTTGGCTTGCTTGCATCCATGAAATATTGTAACGTCAAGTAGAAACACTTCCTTCAACAACTTGCTCCACACACACACACACACACACACACACACACACACACACACACACACACACACACACACACACACACACACACACACACACACACACACACACACACACACACACACACACACACACACACACACACACACACACACACACACCTCTCTCCGACCACATGTCACAAGATCGGTCATACTGCAGGCTCTCATTTGCAAATGCACTGATTGTGTGCCCGTCTCCGATATGCTATATACCTGGCATTTATTCAGTTCATGTTCATGTTATGTGTAATGTTATGGCCTAGCTGGCTACTGCATATCGAGAACAATCTGGGGATGAGGACATCCCCGAATATTGTCGGGTATTTCGCACACTGCCATCTCAATATATAGCCTAACATATACAAATATATCACTGTACTAGACACAAATGTATTTTCCGCTAGCTAATGGTGGTCATTACATTGTAGTGAAACTAGTAAAGACAACACAGCTTTATGTTACAGCGAAACATCGAGGCACTGCAGCTCTGATTGGTTAGACAGCCTTCAAACTTAGTGGTCAAGCAAAGAAGAGGGAGGGGCTCGTTCTGCATACCTAATAGCCGGAGTGAATAACTAATAGCCGGAGTGAATGACTAATAGCCGGAGTGAATGACTAATAGCCGCGGCTATTAGTCATTCAAAACCGTACGGAAACCGTACGGAATCCGTACGGAATTCTTTGCAAACCGTACGGAATCCGTATGGATTCCGTGCGGTTTTGTACTTTTACCGTGCCAATCTAGGTCCGGATTGTGGCCTTCTTGGCTTTCCATAGTTCCGCGGCGCAGCCGTTCCGCGGCGCGTACGCGTCCGGTGGGATCCCGGTGTAAGAATCTCCACTCAGCCACACCCTGCTCGTGTTCATTCATTTGTAATTATTGATGCTGAGCTCAATTGCAGATGTGGCAGAAGTGATCCGGGAGAGTTTTAAATGATCCCTTACCAGATACAACAGGAAGGTGTGCAGGCCAGTTCCAAGGCCTACTGATGACAGGATTCCTAGGCCTACCCAGTAGGCACACCATAGAAATTTGCCCTCCAAGTACTTGACATACTGGAAAGGAGAAAGAAAATCTGTCAGTGGATAAAGAACAAGACATAGGTGTTTTTACCGTTTTACTCTGGTTGTCAAGTGTCTGGCAGCTGTCTGGTTGTCAAGTGTCTGGCAGCTTTCCCTAAAATCTTGGTCCAGCCTTAATCCATTTATAAATTTGAAATGTAATGGTTTCATGGGCCTTGCATTTTTTTATTTTAATGGAAAAATCTGCCTTACAATAAATCAGATTCAACATAATGTGATAGGGGGATATAAAGAATTTCTCACTTGACCTTACACTTAAATTTGTTTAATCATGAAAGGAAAACAAGTGGCTGTTATTCAGTACCCAGTAGAAGACAATTCTGTTGCAAGATAAGACTGCCTGCAAAAAAAATTGGACTTAGCTCTAACCTTTAGACACAGCAGTGTCAGCGATGACTGAATATTAACAGTGAAGAAAAACAAATCAGTCCCAAGAGATAGTAAAAAGGCTGCTCAAATCTTACGTTCTGGTGTGTACCCTCAGTGGAGTAAGCAAGGTAGAAGAACAAACAAAGAACCAGGAAGAAGAACACCAGGCCTCGCCGATGCCACAGTCTAAAGCCAGAGGAAAAAATAATGGGTAATAAATATATACATTAGGACTGGAGTGGCAATGTGTCAAAGTGGCAGTGTGACACCTAACCCGTCCATAAAACGGCACAAAAGCCCATACAAAAATCTATACTTTTTTTTAAACAGAACTAATACGCAAGATAAAAAAAACAACCCCAAAAGTGGATACAAGTGCAAATAGAAGGGCATTTACTTTCTAACCATTACTAAAATCCCAACATCAGTGAAAATGTATATTGTCAATCACAAGGATCTCAACCTGAATGGCAATGTGAAATATATTACTTCATTGCCAACTCCTTTAGCTTGATGAGGGTCTCCAGGAGAAAGTACTGTAATGTGGTTATAGGTCTCCTCCATAACACCAGGGATAGGCGCTCTTCTTTATCCTTCTCCCTCCTCTCTCTGACTGATGCATCTGGTGAACAGCATACAAAAAAACATATTATGGCTTAACAAGTTACTGAGTTGACAATGGTATACTGAAAGAATCTAAAAGAAGTGTGTGTCCACAGATTTATTTTAATAACGTTGAAAGTTCACTATGTAGGCAACAGAAAGGGAAATAATATCTTGAGAAAGTATATCCCAATTCTCCATACAACCCAAAGAGAATGCCTGAACAAACCTTGAGAGGTGCCGTTCTGTTTGTCTTTGACTCCAGTGCGTTTCTGATTTTTTTCTAAGCTTGCTCCATTGGCTGCCATGTCCTTCGCTGTTTATTCGGCCAGGGAGTCTAAGGAAGACAAACAAAAACAAAAACACATATTTGACATACCTCCTCACATTTGAATGCACCATTATAATTACATGTCTAGGAAAAAGCACGAATTCATCCAACACTAAGCAGTCATCTTACAGTAACCGGCTGAGTAAACTGGTCAAATGTCCAGCTGTCAAACAAGTCGCCAACAGTAAGCGACTCCAACTGAGCCTAGCTATATCTTCAGTTATCAAGCTACAACGAGATAACGAGATAGACAACGGCGTAGGCCATCAATAAACTTGAGGATGAAGGTCATCAACCTGTAATTAGAATCAAATACGTGTGTATCCCCTTCCTCACACTAGCCGGCTAGCTTAACATGCTAAAGGCTAAGCTAAAGACTAAGCTAAGCAGGGTGACAGTTGGAACCCATTCCATGTATTCATACTCAAAGGTATAACACTGGATCCCCGTAGCGATCTTAAGGTTGTTCTAATTCTTAGTAAAAGCATTCTACCTTAGAATTACAGGGAACATTTAAATCAGATAGTCATACCTCTCTCATGTCCTCTGACCCGGAAATAGTCTGCACCGGCTCCCTAGAATAAAGTCAAGTTGGTTTTATTTTTAGATTGCATCATGGTTGAGGGACAAATATTTAATGGTATATGGATGTATGTGTTAAGCGGAACCAATAGTAAGAGCAAACGAACTTGCATAAATACATATTGGGGAGCTATGAAGTTTAGTATCTGTCATCTTGATACTTTTATTGTGACATTTGTACGCAAGCCACTGAAACACGGTTTGGTCCAATCAGAGGCTGCCAGATTTGCTAAACCGCCAGTTTTTTATTCAATGCTTTTTGAGTATTATCAACGCAAGATTAAATTGTTCATTTATAAATACATTACAAATCTGTTAAATGTAACATTCTACAAGGAAATTCATTTAAATAATTGTCTAGTTTGTAGTTAATAAAAACAGGTAATTTTGACAGTTTACATTTCTCACGTCAACGTAACTTATGCCCTGACAAAGACAGTTTTAAGGTTTTATTAAAGTAAACTCTAAATAATATTAGAACAAAGCTTGAGGAAGCAGGTATGAACAGGACAATTATTTTGTACCATATGATTCAAACCTTAATTTTCCTACACAATTAGACAAATTGTACAAATCCATTTATGTATTTTTAATTTGTCCAAATAACAGTAGTCTTTACTCCTTTCAGAAATTAGAGCATGATGACATGTTAAATTCGATTTTCTTACAATTCAGTTTGCTGTGAAGGAACGAACAAAACACACAAACACACAAATAAGTACTATAAATGAGGTCAAATATTGACCAAAACTATGTGTTCTGAATCAAATAATTCTGAACATTATAAAAAAAGCCATTGTAAAAGAGGGCCCAAGGCCATGGAAACAAACAATACAAATAAACACACTTGCAGGCAGCACAGTTACTGCCTGGTCACACAACCCAAGTCAGCCAGAGGAAAAATCCCGAACTGACAAAATATCCATTAGGCTTACAACGACTCTGGCAAGGCTAAAGAAACTGTAGGCTCTGGTAAAGCAGATGGCTCATCTATTCCTGGCTTGTAATCTAAGTAAGAGTTTATTTCCGGATGTCTGGGCTGGCGACAGGTGACAGGGCTCACTCGTCGTAGTGAAGTAAAGACAGGAACTTATCCACATCCAAATCATCCGGGAATGTATCCACAGCTTTCTTCTGCTTCTGAAGAATAAGCAACATGAGTCAGAATTAAGATCATTATTTGAACAGGAATTTGATTTCCCACAGTGCTGACAATTTTGGGAAGATTGCTGATCATGGAACACACAAAGTATGTTTACATGAAAAGCCAATATTAAAATCTTTCAATAAGTGTCCCTAAAGTGTGGACATTTACAACCTCGTTACCTTTTCCTTCTTTTTGCTGCTTGATGAACACTTGGGCTCATTTTTTCCTGCCACACTCGATGGCGTGGCTGTCCGCTTGCGTTTCTTGGCTTGCTTGGCCGAAGGGGGAGACATCTCCCCCACCTCATCCTGGCGCAGGCTGTCCTTCAGCGGGCTGCCTGTCCGGGCGATGGCGGTGCGCGACAGGATCATGAGTGTGTGAGCCGCCATGTTGATGCTGCTCTCGCTTCCGGCCTCGCTGGCCGGACTGCAGGTGGGGAGATCTGGCGTGCCGGGCGCGATCAGGCGCCTGGGTGTCCCCTCTCCATCTCTGAGCAGCCTCTGCCGGACTGGGGTCCTGATACCATCGGTCGGTTCTTCCCGCGAGCGACCTGGTCTGGGGCTGAGGGGAGTGTCTGCAGTGCCCGAAGTGGTCCTCTTGGCTGGCGTTGTGGGCGGGTTGAGTCCCTGGATATCCTGCAGCATCTCGGCAGCCTGCTTGCTCAGAGTGCTGGTCTTGCTCGGCTTGGGCGGGAGGGCGGCAGCCGGAAGGATGAGCAGCGCCGCTCTTCGCTCCACTTCCGGGTGGTGCTCGGCGCCGTCCCCCTGTGCCTTCTCATTCTCCTTGTTTGCCCTCACATTTGAAGGCTCCGGAGCGTTCTTCTTCTCAGGCTGCGCCTCACGAGACTTTCCTGGACCCTTATCTGTGGGGTCTTTTCGGGGACCCCCGTTACTATCCTTCCTGCTGCTAGTTTTTGCGGAAGAATTAGAAGCAGACGACGTGGAGCCCTGGACATCATGCGAGTCGTTGGGCAGTGCTGGATTTCCTTTAGTACCGCTGCTCCGTCTCTTCTCTTTGGATTTCAACCGCTCTGATTCCGTCTCGTTCACGGGTCCTGGCTCTGTGACATCAGCCATATTAGTCTGGTCGGCAGCAGTAGTTGTGACTTGGACCTTATGATCTTGCTTGCGAGGGGTCTTTTTTACATTTTCCCGCTGCTGCTGTGGCTGCGAATCCAGCTTATTCTCCGTCTCCTCAGATATGCCAAACTTGGCCTGTGCTTCAGTCGTACACCTGATTGTCGCTATCCTCCGTTTGGCCTTGTCTCCACCAAGGATAGCTGGCTTTAGTCTCTGAACCAGTTTCGGGCTAACCTTACCAGGCTGCTCGGCAGGGCATGAGGGGGAAGTTTTTGAGGTTGGTGGCAGTGGTGGCGGGGGTGGGGGTGGTGGAGGTGCCGATGGTACCCGAGCAGAATCAAATCGGAGGATCCTCTTATGACTGGGACTCGTGCCGTCCGGTGCGTTCGGCGATTCAGCCTTTTCCGTGGGCTGGCCCTTAGACACCTTCTGTTCACCCGTTTCTATGAATAAAAAGGGAGAAAAGAGAATGAGATGCAAGTCATTATCCTCAATATTCCCCTTCCACTGCTTCAGCGGGTTGGGTGCCGAGGAGCCGCTCCGTTGGAGGGAGGAACCTTGACTTGTTTTGCATTTCTCTTTTTAGTTGGGTTGTAGATAGAGATGTCACTAGAGCGGAACAGAATTTCCACTGGTCTACTCCAGTTTATCAGAACAACTTGATTACACTGCAGTGGTAAGATGGAACTTACTAGAGATGGTGGGTGGTCTAAGTGCTGCTTTGTGAGTAGGGGCCTTGGGTTTTGCTGGTTCAGGTTGCTGCTTGGCCACTGGACTTGGTATGGCAACAAACTGAAAAGACAATGGCAGTAGGTTGAATAGCTGCTAATGGATATCATAATTAGCAACTGCTTGCAACAGTTACAATTAGTGCTTTTTTTCTATCCTAAATATCCCTTGATTTCGTGCTGCTAGCCTTTTAGAGAGATCAGAGTGTTGAGAAGGACAGTATGAAGAGAGACCCGCAGTGGTAGGCCTATAGTAAAACACCAATAACCCAGGCTTTTATTTGTTTAAATCAATGAACTTTCGAACAAAACGCTCAGCAAAGATGAGAAATACTTTAACATTTATTATTTAACACACACACACACACACACACACACACACACACACACACACACACACACACACACACACACACACACACACACACACACACACACACACACACACACACACACACACACACACACACAGTGGCGGAGTGGTAATCGAGAGAGTCAGGAGAATTCCCGGTGGGCCGTTAACGTTTCGGGGATGTCGGGCTGATTACTGTGGGATAACAATATTGCGTTTATTAAAGCTGTGCCCCCGGGCCCGCAACCTCACACTCACTCAACAGACGCAACCAAGTCGAATTTGTTTAGAGGGGAGTAACTGAGCGGCACCTCCCGAAGTGGTACAGCCCAGGTGGGCATTGGACTCCGATTGGTCAGAAAGACGTAAAAGCATTGACCTCTCGTGTAGGCTCGAACAGAGTGACACTCAAACACACACACACAAACACACACACTTTTAAGGAGTTTTTCCACATGCTCCGCATCCTTGCTTGCCCTAACAAGTTTGTGCGCCGTGCTTGTTGTTTTGTTTCCGGTGTAGCTAGATCTGGTATGGTGTTGTAGTTTTTCTAACCTGAGTTGTTGCTAGACAGCAGGTGAAAAAACGACAACGTTTGCCAAGCCAAAAGAGCGTTAATCGCGCGATAAAAAAATGAACGCCGTTAAAATTGGTTAATGTTAACGCCGTTAAACTGACAGCACTAGTAGTTACAATAGATGGAATATATTAAAGTCATTTTACCTGATTGGAGACCAACGGTAACTTTCCAACGTTAGTTTGCCCTATCATAGATAGGGGAACCATCATGGGCCGACCTGGTGACTGCAAGAAGAATGTAGATCCTGAAAAAGATAAAAGAACACACTCTCAATGACTGACCCGTCCACATTGAGGATCATTTACTTTAAACATGAAAATAGAAAGAACCTTAATCACAGCAAATGTGATTAAGATTACCGTAATTTTCGGACTGTAAACCGTGCCTTTTTTCCCATTTTCCAATTCTGCGGCTTATATAACGGTGCGGCTAATCTATGGACTTTTACAGCTAACGACCACTAGGGGACCTCCTAAATCTATGCATTTTCAGGTTATAGTCCACCAACTTTAACTCTATGGGCTCTATGACCGGTCCGCGCCCCCCCACCTTTAAGCAGCGGGCTCCAGTGCGGCTTATATATGTACACATCATTCAATTTAGCTGCTACGGCTTATACTCCAGTGCGCCTTATAGTGCGGAAAATATGGTATATGCATGATGTATTGTGCCGATATGACGACCACACCAGTTGAAACCACAATGTAGAACCCAGCTTTCTGAAAAACAGTCACACTCACCACTAGGGTAGCCCTGTGTGCGGGGCGGCGTAGCCACAGCATACTGGTTGGCAGGCAACGGCTGTCCCTGGGAGACTCCGGCGGGGAGCAACAGTGGTCTGGTCTGGGGATCCTGTGTGGCCCCGGGGTCGGTCACAATGAAGTAGCTGGCCCCTGGCAAGGCCGGGTTTGCAGCGTCCACAGGCAGCTGAATGATGTAGCTGGGCTGACCCTGTGAGGGTGAGGGTGCTAGCTGGGCCAGCCCACTGAGCGGCGGGGCCTCGGTGAGCACGGGCTGGAAGACCTCGGAGCTCTGGAGGCTGCTGACGGCCTGCATGATCTCCTCCTGGTTGGTCCGCGGTGTGCCTGGTGGGCCGACCGGGAACTTGGAAGGGGAATTAGCCGGGGAGGAGAGGAAAATGGTGGGTATTTTGTCCCCAGAAATACTGGAAATGGCCTGATTTAAGATATTGCTAGTCGGAGGGGGAGTCTCCATCTGGTCATCGCTGATGATTATTTTGAGGGAAACTATGTTATTGGGATCGGCCTCCCGCTTGTGTGGGTCGGTTTGGTTATTGATGTGTGGGCTAGGAAGAGCTGGGACTACAGAGGTGGAAATAGGTGTTGCTGAGGTCAGGGTGGGTGAGACAGAGCCTATGACAGAAGCTATGGGGGCTATGGCAGAGACTATGGGAAGAGGTAGGGTAATACTTGGCGAAAGATTTTTGTTTGAATGCTGTGCTAATGGTGGCGTCATACTGAGCAGAGGACAAGGAACTGTAGAGGAACTGGGAGGTGCCTGTGCTTTATACACATCCTTGGAATTAGTCTTTTTTGAAGAACTTGGTGCTTTATCCTTCTTGATGAAAGTCACGTTGGAGGAAAACGTGGTTTCCAATGCAACAGATCCAATACTGCTGCTTGTTGAGTTTGTTACGGTTTGTGCATTAGGCAGGGAGGGGATCAGAGTGCAGCTGACCTTTCTGGCTAACTCTGCCGCAGCCTGAGAAGATGAGAGATCTGAAGGAGGGGCAGGGACCGTAAAAGCTTCATCGATGTCCATTGGTACGGCCACCTCAGAGACAGTGAGCGCAGCTCTCTTTTCTGTCCTCTTTGAGTTTACCGCCACAGTTGAGGAGACTACTGGTTGAAGCAGCCTAGGAGTGTTTTTCACAAGTCGAGAGGTACTGCCTCTGTGGACAAGGACTGTTTTTTTTGTAGAGCAGGGAACAATGGACTTCCTGGTTTTCCTGGTCATTGGTTCCTGTGCCGTCTTGTCTGCCGATATGGCGGTTGCATCGGAAACAATTAAAACTCCTCCTGTTGCATTACCTATGGAATAATGTGGACGTAAAAGTCAACGTACATTCATCCATGCATTAAAAAACAGAATTTGCATGATGCTGTCAATTCTGATGTTTATTAAGAGTTTTTCACTTATGTTTTTGACATGGCTGAAATGTAACCTTAACTGCATGGTTGCAAGGTTGAACTACTCATACAATACGTATATCATATATCATAACACTTAATACCTGGGTTGACTTCAGTCATCAGAGGCCTGGTATCAGGTGCTGTGCCAGTTGCATTGTTGTCCTCAAGGCTAGTGCTCATGTCTTCAGTATCTAAACCTTTACCTTTATCTGCAAAACAAACAAAAGAATGAAACAAATACAAATATCTATACATTTGTATAAGCTTGTAGATTTGAGGCAAAGGCAGGGATAAGTGCTTACTGTAATCAAAGAGATCAAAGAGAGCCTGAAACGCTGGGTCTGACTCAGTCTGCTCCAATATGTCGTGGATGGCATCGTCGCTCATGTGGATTTCTCCCTGTACAGAGGTATACAACATACTTGAGATTCTATTCCCATATCAAGCGGTAACACCACGAGAAGGTTACATTTAGGATCCACTATATGTCAATTCATAGATTGAGAATAGCGCTGATGATCTTCACCTGTAATCCAAGGATTTCATCTATAGATGGGTCTGGTTCCACTGTGCCACATGATGCCTTTGACGTCTGGGGGGTGGGGTCACTGTCGGTACAAACATCATATTTGAGTAGATTTACGTAGTTTAAAGCCAAAAACAAAAAGGAGAAACCTATGTGGGCAAAATGTAGTCCAACCAGAAATGTTTGTACGTGAACATGCGCAAATTTACCTTGCAAGGATTTTGTTTATGTTTTCAGCCAGCTTCTCTTGTAAAAACGTGTCAGATAATATTTTCTCCCGGGCGTTTTGGATCACAAGTTGCTGAAGACCGAGACAGAACAGAAGTATTGCGTCAATATTTGCTAATATATGAACATGCAGCAGTAATATAAGGTTGCTCATTCTGAGTTTTCTCAGAGGACAACATAACACACTATAATAGAAATTCAGAGTTCCGGTGCCCTATCCTAAACTTAATACATTTGGTTCTCCATTCAAACCAAACTTATCATACAGGAGATTCACTCACTGGGAAGTTCTCGTTCACGACCTCGTCCGCCTGCTGTTCGGCCGCCGAGCCACCGACCGATGTGGAGGGTCTCCCAGTGGGCCCCGACCCACCACCTATACCCCCGCCTCTCCTCTTGGGGAAGTCCCTGCGATCAAGTGAACCCGTTTAGGGGTCAGGTGAGATGCTCTGGCATACTGCTTGAAAATTGTCAATTCCATCAGCAAAACGTAGAATTTGTAGAATACAAATTATTTTAATCATTTTAACTATTCTTACCATTTTCTGCCCCCTCGAGAGACTGTGCTTGGGGCTAGTCTAGGTTCTGGGACTGGGATTGGGATTTGCATCGGTGAATCTCCTGTAATTCAGATAACACCATAAAAATGAATCAATGGAAATATCCCCCCTCCCCACCACTAGAGCAAAATATTTTAAGCAAATCTGACAAACTAAACTAAAGGCTTGGGTGCTGTTCTCAACCATACACATCTCTTAACAGCGGTGTCAAAAGAGGTAGAGAAATACCAAGATAAACTTTTTCTTTTCAAAATAAACACACTTTTTGGGCAGACAATTAAAAAGACAAAAGTCGACTAAACAACAGCCAGCTCAAACACTTACTGGACACACTGAGTATTCCACCATCTTGGATCTGTAGGTGGGTGCTGCTCAGGGAGACCACAGAAGTGGAGGGGCTAGGCAGGCTCTGGGTGTTGGTGATACTGTTGATCTGGGTGTTGGTCATGCTAGTGTTGATAGAGCCTCTGAATGGGGCTGTGGAGCAAAGCACGGTGCTGGCCGGGGTCATGGTCACAGACCGCTGTCTCGTCATGTTTGCCAAACCGGCCCGCGAGCGCACTGTGGACAACAGAGGCTAATCAAACGACAGTTTGGAGAAGCATTCACCCTTATCAGTTCAGATTCAGCTTTTCCCAATCTCAACTGAAAACAAAAAAGACACAGAAGGTAGCCGTCGGGGTAAATAAATACAACTTACCTCTTTGAAGTGCTGAAATAGCAGGAGAGTTTTGCAATGACCTGAGTTCAGAAAATACAATTATGTAAATATAAAAATCCTTCTTGAAGAGGTGATTGCTCTAATTTCAAAATTGTAAATGCACTTACTTGATTTGGTTTAGTGTAAAATCCAACTTTTTCCACAGAGAGGTCATCATGACAGGCACTTCGTGACTGGTCTCTGTGGGAGAATTTGACCAACAAGGATTGATTTTCATGGTGATTAGAGCTTGTTTGAAATCATGGCAAACTAAATATTTTACAAAACACAACATAATTGTGTGTGTCCACTGAATTAATGGCAACCCCATCACACTTACTATGTAAACAAATGGTCACTCACAAGAGGATTTAAATTATCACATAATACCATGGACATATATGAAATACACAGACTTAGGCAGATTATGACCAATACCTGGAGACTTGATACTGTTAAAATATATAAAAAGGTTAATTATATTAAATTAGCATAAACAACATAAGCATTATAAAAAGCATACACCTTTACCTTTTGCTTTAGCAGCCGCATACTCATTCAAGATGGTTGTTAAGTTCTTCCCACACAGAGACTGTAATAACAATTATAGATTATGGAGAAAGTCAGCCATCATCAAAACAAGTCTTGAATGCATAGCGTTGCAAGACGTAAACAATTTGTTTCATCATTTCAAAATAATTCAACTGCCTACTTACAAATACACAAGCAGGAATAGCTCCATCCTCTGTGCTGTGCTCAGCATACTCCTTCAAATGAGGGCTTTCGTTTATGAATATTTGACTTGTAGATGACAAGCCTTCCCATTGCAGGTAGCCTAGGAGCACAGTCAACAACACTATTATCACTGAGCTGGCAAGTACATGTCACAAACGGTTGTGGTTAGACCCAAAACATACATAGAGTCAAAGTAAACTCGGTGAATTGGTCGGCCTGTGTGAGAGAGGTTGAAACAAGGTCTCGACCTAGTCTAGAGCTTTGCTCGGGACCTACCCAAAACAACCCTCGCTACGTCCGATGGAAGCAGCATGTTGCGATCAGAGATGTGGTGAATGCAAATGTTGAAGTTACATGTTCGTTAATAAAGATGAAGGGACTCTCTGATAGCGAAACCGCTGTAAAAATCCGATATTATGTTCTCCGCTACGGCCTATATCCAAAGCAGAGGTATTCAAAAGGCGGGGAATTGAGGACTCACAACCCGGAACATGAAATTACTTGAAGGGGGCATTCTGGGTATCGTAGTTCTGAACGTAAATGACCTAAGCCATATCTATGTGAATATGCTTTAATTTGTTTATACCATGGTTCAATCAAAGTAAATCTAAATACCGAAATTATTTTACCATTGTATAATGATATGCAATATTGATAAGTGTGTGGTAACGTCGCAGCTAAACATTTCCGGATTGGCTCCTGACCCGGAAATGATGTGTCCTCTTTGACAGTACTGGGGCGGGAGTTTCCTGCGTGTTGAGTTGGCCAGCGTTAACGTACAGCCCATACCTGCTGGTGCTGTTACTGCTGTGTCTTTATCTCAAGATTAAATGCATTTGTAGCGATTGACAGGATAGCAAAGCACTTTTTATACAGAAGAACATAATCGTATCCATCATAGGTAGGTGTACACATTGTATTGATACCTATGTGCCTGAAATAAAATGAGCTGCAAACGTAACGTCAACACAAAGTTTTCAACCTGCAGTAATGATACAGGTCGTTTAGAAATGGTAGCCACAATTATAAAATGTCACCAGTGTTATAAAGCCAGCATACCACAGTACTTGCCATTGGTAGGACTAATCATGTTATTATTCCCCTGTTTACATATACTGTCTGATCCAATGAATATCTAGTCTCTTTCACCCCAGGAAACGTGGTGCAATGAGCCTTGCTCTGCATGATCTCCTGGTCTGCTGTAAGGGGCTGGATAATGACAAAGCTACAGAGAGAAAGGTCAGATCATTTGCAGATCATTGCATTATTGCCCAAAATGTCCAGCTTTGTTTGTAACCTGAATATATTGTATGCCTCTGAATAATGTATTCCTTTGATATATGTATTCTTTCTTATTTTATTATGCATTCCATAGTAATCTTTGTCACACTCCCGTTAAGTCCCTATGTTTCATTTTCTCTGTCTTATCCCCTACAGAAAGAAGCGGAGCGCTTCAGAAGGCTCCTCAAAGATCCAGAAACGGTGCAGGAGTTGGATCGCACCTCAGGACCTAAAGCCGCCAAAGGCTCAAAGCAACTCTCCTGGGATTCTGTTTTCCGGTAATTTCAAGATACGTTGTAACTGTGCTATTGTGTATGTTCAAAAAAATGAATGTCAATATTTGTAGTATATTGCTATTTTATAATACAAAATAAGCATGCACAATATACAGGTAAATACAAATAATTAGATGACCTTCATTGACCTTGATAATGATTATGAACTGGAAAAACGCAGCTTAACCACTGTTGGTGAATGAGGCCCGCCCTTTTCTATGTGCCTCCAGGTTCTTGCAGCGCTACGTCCAGAAGGAAACGGAACACCTCCAGTCAAGTAAAGCCACGGTTTCGGCCACCACACTCGCAACACGACAGAAGAAGATGGCCGAGATGTGTAGCTTGGTCAAATACTTTATTCGCTGTGCCAACAAACGTAAGAGGAAACGAGAGACCCCTTTTATTATTGTTATTTTAATAAAAGGATATACATACAATTTTTGGACCCATTTTTTTTTTATTGAAAACTTAACTGTACTTATGAATCAAGTTTATTTGTGTATTTTACTTTTATTTAACCTTTATTTAACCAGGTAAAAATGAGTCTAAGGATAGCGTGAAGTTGGGTCTCTTCCTTAACATTTCTCGTGTCATGTTTTCTACCTGTGTGTTTCCAGGTGGGCCACGGCTGCAGTTCAAGGAGCTGCTGAGGCATGTGATGGAGGTTCTGCAGAGTTCCTACAGCTGCTCAGCCTATGGAGAGGAGTACAGCAGCCTGCTGGTCAAGGACGTGCTCTCCGTCAGGAAGTACTGGTGTGATGTCACAACCCAGCAGTGGCAAAGTCAGTGGGCTATATTCACCACTGATTAATCTTGTAGCTAATGGTCAAATAAAGTACTTAATTGTAATGCCTTTTAAAGGAAAGTAGGCACATACAGGTGACTTTTCCAAGGTAGCTTTCCATTGCTTTTGTTTTCACCAAATAATTGATTAAGGACATTATATATACAATCGTGGTAAAATTTAATTTAATTTTAATTATAAATCAAATGTAATGTGTTTTTTAACAAATGGATTCTCTATGTGAAGAAGTGCTGTGAAATGATATTTCAATAAAATCCAAAGGTTGTATTTGTCTTAGTTTTCTGTTGGTGTACATCTTCATACGTGTCCCTAGGTCTCCTGGAGCTGTTCTGTGGGCTGTTCAACTCTTCCTCCAAGGCCATCAACCGTGTTCTGGTGAGCCGGGTGATCAGCACGGTGGTGCAGGGCTGCTGCATACAGACTGACAGCCTCCACAGCACTCTCTTCAGATTCTTCTCCAAAGCACTGCTCAATGTCAGGTAACCTTGTTGCAAATATAGTGCTCTAAATTTAACGAAACTGGAAACTAAAGTAGAACCATCCCCGGAAGGAAGGATCACTCTTTCTGCGTTCCTCCTCGAGGTTTCCTCCTTCATCATTTTGGATGTTTTTCCTTGCCCTTAAGTGGGCTTAGCGTTAGGAACGGTCATGTCATGAGGCCTGTGAAGCCCTTTTAGACTGTATTGACTCATTGGTTTGATTTTGAACACTGCTTACATGAAAGTGGCACATCAAGGTTAAGCATTTTGGATTATATTCGCCAAATCCAAATGGGCAGGGTAATGGGGTTATAACAGAGCCCACATTGTTAGAATCCCTGGTGTGAAGGTAGATTTAGGCTAATTGAATATGAGTCACCTTGCATATATAATGTGACTCTCAAAGAGTATATTGAGTCGTGATCTCTTTAAACAAGTTGATAATGTAATGACGTAACATTGTGGCCCCACTGGATTATTGTGTTGGCAGAAGAGTTTAACACATGTTGCCTGAGCATGACTAATCTAAACGAGAGAATGGTATTACATACCTTCCCCATGAGTCTGACCGAACCCCCCTTCCCCGCTCCTCAGGCAAGAGAAACACCTGGCCGTGGTTGAGCACCTGGTGTCCGCCCTCAACATCTTCCTGAGGTCGGCCGCCATGAACTGCCGGATGAGGGTGTGCGGCTTAGGGGAGGAGCTTCTGCCCTCCGTGCTCTACGTGTGGGCGGACATGAGGCCCAGCTCCGCCCTCAAGGACGAGATGGTGGATTTCTTCAACCTGCAGCTCTGCGTGCACCACCCCAATGGAGCCAAGACACCGGAGACGGGTACAGAACCGACCATCTGAAACCGTTAAGCATGTCGTACATTATGGACTTTTATTAATCAAAGAAGAATATGTGTTTGTTCCAGAAGGAAATAACACACTCGTCCTTTTGTATCGAAACCAGTGTACTAGCTTCAAAATCGATGCACATTGTTTGAATCACTTAAGCTTGTGTCTTGTTGGGGTAAAATCCTACGGTATAGGGGCTCATGCTGAGGACTGGAATAGGTGGCGCAGTCTTCTGTACAACCTGTACAACGAGCTGGTCTCGGAAATCAGCCATATAGGCAGCAGAGGGAAGTACATCACTGGCACCCGACACATAGCTGTCAAAGACAACCTCATTGAGCTCACTGCGGACATTTGTCACCAGGTAATGGATGGCAGGATTTACAATTATTAAACAGTTGATCTATTTAATTATGAAACACAGTTTTCCCATAATGGCTCGATAAGACTATAATTAATTATTTGTGTGTGCAGCTTCTATTGAACATACCAATGTTCTTCGTGGACTTCATTCACTGAAGTTGTCTCTGTGGGACAGTGCTTTTTCTTTTTATAGCAGTTTAAGATAAAGACAATGAACTCGTTCCATTCGCTGTTGTTTCTCCAGCTGTTTACTGGAGACGTGGGCGTCCAGGTGCTGGAGGTGACCCAGCTGCCCGCCCGATCCAGGGCTGGTGCCACAGAGGGAACGCCCAGCAAGCGGCGTCGCATCGAGCTGGGCTGGGAGGTCCTCCGAGAACACCTTCAACCCCAGCACAGTGACTTTGACATCATACCATGGTGAGCAGCCCACTCCTTATGGCTGAGTACTAGAACAGAAATAACAATTTGAAAGAGTCCGTACAATTCTGCGTAGTATTGTATAAGCATTCACAACTGAAATCCAGGGACTTGCAGCGATTTAAGATGCATCTCATTGAGGGTTGGGAATCTCGCTCACGGATGCCGGCAAGTAGTCAGTGGACATCGGGTAATCGAACCCAGGTCCTTGAGCCCGATAGGCCAAACCGCTACACCTGCACTAGCCCTACGAGCACACACACCCCCCTGTGCATCACAGTTGCGTCGCACAACCTTGGTTCTTGTCCCCTGCACCAGGCTTCAGATCACCACGGTGCTGCTCTCCAAGTACCGGTCCACGGTGCCGGGTGGCGAGCTGGTCCCCCTGCTCTCTGTGCTGTGCCAGCTGCTGGGCGAGCAGCGCCGGGGCGAGAGGGGCGCCTACGTGCTGGGCTGCCTCAGGGAGCTGGCCCCCTGCCCGGCCGCCCACCCGGACCGAGCCCCGGAGTCCAGGGCGGAGCTGGACAGGCTGTGGGGCCGAGTGTGGACCCTGGCCCTGCGAGCGGTCGGCTCGCCGCAAAGCGAGGCCCTCAGCTTGGGCCTGCTGACGTCCATCATCCGGGCGGGGCTGATGTCTATGGATAGGGAGTCCTGGAAGCTGTTCTCTGGCATGGCGTGCAAACCGTCTCAGTGAGTCTTTTTGGTTTTGTTCACATGGTCTCAAACGCATATTATTTTAGTTTTGCACATGGTAATATGTCTTTTATGATCGTCAACATAGTAGTTGATGCTATCTTACCACTGTTGGTGAAATAAAACCCTCATATAGAGAAAGCAAGCGTTACACCCCGTGTTTACATTATTGCACCTGCTGATTAAACTATTTAAAATATAGATCCTACAATTAGCCCTCCTATGGACTGAATCGAGAATCCATTTGGAAACGGGAATCAAATCAGGAGCCCAAGAATCGAAATCAAATCGTGAGATACCGTTAGACTCACAACCCTACTTCCATGAATTTGTCCCTAATGTTGCTGTCCTCCGCCTGCTGGTTCCTCGCCTGTCCAGGAGTGCAGCCGTCTGTCTGGCCGGGGCTCTGTTGAAGTGTGCCGTCCCCAAGCGTCTGGTGCGAGGCTCAGATGTGGATGGGTCCGGGTCCCAGAGTCTTAAGGAGGCTCTCGTTGGCTGGCTGCTGATGTCAGACCAGAGCGATGAGTCGGATGACAGTGTCAAGCCACACCCCATCATCTGCAGGTAGGAGCGGGTTTTAGCTTCATAGGTTGGACTCCAGGGATACCCTGGTCCGAATGTCTGGGAATACGATTACAAAGTCTTCAATCTCTACAACGATTAACGCCAATACACTTCCATTACTCCAAACTTACGCTGTGAACCTTTACTTAGAGTGTCTTTATTTAACCTTGTTTACAGTGATTTCTCTCTCAACCTGATTGGAAACGTCCTGGTTTCCCTGACCCTAAAAGACACAAGGACAGGGCTCACCTGTCTGTTGGCCTCAGAAGGATTAGATAGGTAAGACAATTACAACTTTTGTGTTTCAACATTCTAAAAACGTTCCGTCTCGTCACAAATCACTGATCTGAACTGGATTTCACCGCTGATCTGGGCCTATTTTCCGATCTCCGTTGACATGGTACTGTTTTAATCGGAGAATGATCGATGATTAATAATGATCAATGAGGGGATAAGTTAATGGCCGCTAACTTATCCTCTCTTCCACCTTGAAAGGATCCTGACCCAAGAGCAGGCCTCCCCAGAACCCAAAGACCCCTCCCTGGTAGAGTTGGAGCGGCTGTACCAGCACTTCAGCCTGGAGGCACCCACCGGGGTTAACAACCAGAGCGTGGCGGTGGCCTCTGCCGCCGCCCCCAGCCAGCTCCCCTTGGTCCCCAGCCTCAGGGACAGGCTGCAGCAGTCGCTGCTGGCCGTGGCCGACAACCTACTGAACTGCTACTCCCCCAACGTGAGTAGTGGCCGTTAGTAGTTGTTCGTAGGGCTGCTCGATTTTTGAGTTCTAAAACATTACATGATGCATTTATTCTGGATTTGTCTCCAAAAAACACTTTGTAACTGAGAACTTTGAACTTTCGCCCTAATAGAATAACAACATTTTCAAATAGAGACTGTTCCGATCGAAAATAATGTAGAAAAATGATGCTGTTTATATGGAACATTTAAGGAATAAAATAAATACAAATACAAATCGTGATCAAAATTCGATTAATCGCACGGCCCTAGTTGTTTGTCATTTGACTCTGATGATTGCGCCTGCAAACAATGTCCCTAACGCCCTGGAGTGGCCCCCGGTCTCTCCCAGTCCCCGACCACGGCTCCCGAGTGCCTGGTGCGCTGCCTGACCCTGCTGACAGGGGTCCTCGCTGGCTACGTCTCCACAGGGGCCCTGAGCCAGGAGGAGGCCTTCAAGTCCCCGCTATTCATCAAGGCCAAGGTACCGTATGGTGGCCCTCAGCTGGAAGAGAATGGCATGACGGCTGACAGGGTTAGGGGTTTGATTCCCACCGGGGCCCAGCCGTGATCAGCCTCAATAGTCTCACGGTATTGGGAGTTATATATTGTGTATATATTTCTCTGCCTCTTCAGCCATGGAATATGGTGATTTATTTGTTGTTAATGTCGCTTGCAAGCATGCCCAGATGTATTTTGCAGTATTTTATAGATCTGTGTTGAACTGGATTGTGTCGGCATTTATGAGATATTAAGAAATCATCTTGCATGTGAAAGTCACAACAATTTCACCATGAAGATTCCCTTGATACTCAACTGAAAATCTTATCAAATTTGTCTTGCATATGATGATCCAAAAGTATTCAGTTCTCCAACTCATCCTTTCAGGCCTTGGCCCAGGAGGTCAGCGATTTTGTTTCAAGTGTGAAGGTGAAGATGAAGGAGGAGGGAACTATGGCAGCGCTCAGGACTGTGATGAAGCTCTGCACTCTGTCGGCCAGCCCAGAGGCCCAGGTCAGACTGAGTTTACTCCTTAACTCGTTTTTTATTAGGCTGCAGAGCACCGTTTATATTCTTCGGAGTGGTCACTGGTCTATTTCCAAAAATACATTTGTCTCCATTCTGCAGGACCACATTTCCTCCATCTCCTTCCGACTTTTCACAAGCATCCTCCCTGCCAGACTCCTCACTGAACTGGCAGAGATCTGCAAGCTGTTGGTAAGTGACCACAGCTACAGATCCATCTACCACGAAATAAACTCTGTGTCCTTGAGTCATTTGTGCAAAAATGTTCCCTCAGAGTACCACTGGTCCATCTTGTGACCTCCAATAAATTACATAATGCCTTCCAGCCCTTCCATTTTTTAAGGGCCGGTGTTAGAATAGGCCACAGGTAACATATCCCCGTTAAGTTAACCCTCCCTTCCCCTGGTTCAGCTGAGCAGTGTCTCCAGGACAGCCAGCGCACAAGTGGAAGACCAGCGCAGCATACTGGAGGACGAGTGGGATGCAGTCCCGACTCAGCAGCCGCCACCGGTGGACCACTTTGACCTGCTGAGCGACGATGAGGTGCCTCACACCAGCACCAACCAACCCCACCGGGCCAACGGGGACGGGGCTGAGGTGGTGGCGTGTGGTCCGGGTAGGAAGGGGGGCAGGGGTGACTTATTCGTTAACCGGCTTTTATGATGATATATATAACAAAACATAGCCTCTCTATATGGCAATTGGTTGCGGTGATAGTCTGTCAAACTTCAAATGTACAGTATTTTACATTTTATTCAGGCAAACCAGATCTGCATGGCTGCCTGATGTGGGGTAGGCTATAAGCAGCAGCAGTAGAAGTGAGGATTTTAGATGACTGATGTAATTTGACACAATGGGTGTCGAATTATGTATGGGTGATCAGGAAATTCTGAGAATTGTTTCCCCGATATGAATCTTTAGAATCCCAAATCCAGTTTAAAATGATTGAACTACAAGGACACTCTCTCTCTGTCTCTTTTTGTTGTGTTTCACATGGAGTAATTAATGCAGTCCTTCCTTTTTAACAAAAAACAAAGTTAAATCAAAGGAATAGTTCAATACAGTTGAGTGATTACATCTACAGCATCTTATGTCACTTGCTGATTTGATAGTCAACAAAAAGCTATTTTTAACTACATGGACTCTCTCCCTCTGCAGGTGCAAAGAGCCTTTTGGCAGAAGAACATCTGGCCAGCGAGGACCTGGCTCTCCTGGCGAGCCTTGAGTTCCTGTGTGTGTGTGCCTCGGTCCAGCCAGCCCACAGCCTGCTGTTCAAACCCCAGGAGGTGCGGCGCAAGCTGCTGCAGCTGCTGGAGCACGTGGACTTCAGCAGAGCACTGCATGTCAACATGGTGGGCAGCGTTTAGCGGTGTGATGACTATGATCGGCCAATTGTCGCCAGTTATATATTAATATAGTAGCGGTTCTAGTGGGACGAAGGTGAAGACCACCATCATGTCATTAAGACTATACATAAAGGTACAATATGCCACATGTTGACCTAGCTTCTCCAAAGAGAACCTCTACTCCGTCAGTACTCTCTCCAAACCACACCTCATCCTCCAAACGCGAGGTTCGCTAGAAACACGTCACATCGCTGCTGCACTGACAATCTACGTGACAGAATGTGTGATACAGCACATTTCAAACACATTTGTGTTGCATGTTGTACCTTTTTTAATGACAATGCCATGAAATTCATAAAACCACACGGGGATGGATGGGTTTGTCCCATTGAAGAGCGAATGTGTCTCTCCACAGTATCTGGTCCTGTTGAAGAAGCTCCCCGCTGAGGACACGCTCTCTCCAGAGGAGTTGGATCTGTTGCTCAGGCCCCTGGCGTAAGCACACGTACACACACACACACACACGCACACACACTTCTTAGTATGACTGTTTGAATTTTTTCTGTTCTCTTTTATCTGAATTTAAGTGTCTTCATTGATTATTCGTATACCTTCTGTATTCACTGCGCCAACATATCAGAAGATGTTTTTGTTTGTGCAAACTAACCTGGCTCTCTCTCTACTTCTGAGAGAAAGTGGAGGCTGACACACATGCATATGGTATCTCTCCGTGTACAACGGTGTCTCCGTGTTTTTGTGTCCTTAGGGACTTGTGTTCGCTCTACCGCCAGGACCAGGAGGTCTGTGCCACGGTGCTGCTGGGGCTGTTACCGGCCATCCAGTGCCTGGGACAGACCCACCACCCGGCCAGTGAGATGCGCCACGTCCAGGGTATGCTGCTGCAAGTCATTTCCGGCTTCTGGTGAGTGCCACAGTTCATAGACATAGTTGTGAGACACAGGGTTTGATCCAGCATTGCCTAAAATTAAGGGTAGGCTATTCATTTTTGGAGTATTATTTGTCCTATTTGTTGAAATTCTCTTGACATCTCACCAGCAATCAATGACAAAAAAAAAAAGACAATTTGTGTGTGTGGCTGTCACAGGCCTGTAATAAGCCCTTCCAATCATTTAATTCGGCCCATATGAAATTATTGGATGGCCCACCTGTCTGTCTACATAGCTGAGCAGCCTCGGCCCCTGTACTCATTGCACAGGACCTGGTTCTTCCCCAAGGCCAGCCAGATCTATTGCTAAGGCTGGCGAGTTAGTCACGTCTTTTGGACAAGTGGCTTTGGAGGAAGGCCTGACGGGAAGGGTGTGATTTATTTCAGTTGGATTCTTTGGGTTTTGGGGTTAAACAGTTGTATCTCCCCTATTTTTTTGGGGGGGAATTCTAAGAGTTTTGCTTTTAAAAGGGGACAATCATTTCTTCTGTTCATTTCTTGTTTGTTGATATGCTGTTGTTTTGCTGTGTCTTAGCATCCTGGCCCAGACAGGGAAGTGCACAGCGGGTGTGCGTGCTGGTTTGGTGAAATGCCTGGTTGCTTTACTGGAGGCAAGTATTTCATAGTATTATAATACACTGTGATAGCTGGCGGAGCCTTTCCTAATATGTTCCCTTTGTTTGTATACGTTATTTCCCTCTTCTTTCTTTAAACCTATGCTCCTTCTTGTCAGGCTGACCCTTGTTGTGAGTGGGCGGTCCTAGACCTGAAGGAGCAGGAGCTTCCTGTATCCGTGCTGCTGCCCTCTCACCTGGCCGACGCCCACCACCACGTCCGCATGTTGGCCGCAATGTCCGTGGAGAGGTTGGTACCTACCAACTGTTACAGCACATGTGTCTGCAACACTTGATACCTGCATTTTAGATTAATTGGACGACACTGAATTAAATCTCATCCAAAACTTGTCTTTTAATTGTATTCTAGACTGCCGGTATATGAATCATCTTTCTCCATTCAATAAATGAACTGTCCTTTCCTATATAACTGATAAGGGTCGTAGCTCCTGGGTTATATTTGCATTGGTTTTAAGATTCCTAATTGTGATGATCTACCGTCTCTCCCTGCTGTATCAAGGCTGTTTGTGGAGATGAAAGCTGGGCAGCCAGAGAGGAGGATGCTGCCACTGCATCACCAGCAGGAGGCCTTTGAGAGAGTCTACCTCAAGGCTCAGGAGGGAATGAGGTTCTCGGTAAGAATAGACATTTACTGGTCACCTCTCCTCCCCCCTCGGCAGCTTGCTGAAAATTAGTCTTAGTGAATTGTACATCATTAATACGTCATCATATTTAATTAAAACTAGGGTAGGCTTATAAGCCAGGCAGAGTAAGCTCAAAATTGTACCCCTCCATTTAGTTCTCCCTCCAAAGTCACTTCCCCAAAACACAGGAGTAGCTTTAGCAAAAGGTCTAGCCTTGTGGATGATTCCAGTCATGCACCATGAGTGCATCAATGTGTTGAGGTTGCCGGATAGGTAGGTAGACGGACAGGTAAGCCTGTAGTAAATACCCATCCATTCATTGCATTCGCCCCACATACATCGGATTTCTGTCATTTTTTGTCAAGAGGTTTTGATTTATTTATGCTGTTGGCAAAATAAACGATTCGAAAGAAAATTGCCAACCCCAGCTCTACTGTGCTTGCACTCATATCGGTGCGTGTCTCCCTGGTCACACAATCACAGCAGAGCGGCCCCTCGGAGGAGCTGCGCGACGAGGCGTTCAACCGCAAGGCCTCCCTGCTGAAGTGTGTGTCGGTGGTGCTGTGCTGCAGCCCCGTGTGTGAGAAGCAGGCCCTGTTCGCCCTCTTCCAGTCACACAAGGAGAACAACATCGAGGATCAGCTCATCAAGAAGGTCAGGGCCTCAACTGAGTGTTAATGGTGTAACTGACTCAGGGTGGTTGTAATGCC
Source organism: Gadus chalcogrammus (assembly GCF_026213295.1). Taxonomy (NCBI): domain Eukaryota; kingdom Metazoa; phylum Chordata; class Actinopteri; order Gadiformes; family Gadidae; genus Gadus; species Gadus chalcogrammus. The sequence goes on from NC_079427.1 coordinate 18,548,111, forward strand.
ACTTTATACTGATGAATACAAGTATTTAAGTGGGGGTTGTTTTCTATTTAATACTCATATTCCATCATGTATTTATTATCTTTTTTTTGCTATTTTGTGACGTTTGTTTTGTATAATTTCTGTGCATGGTTTTTAGTTAAGATTTTTACTTCATGTCATCTTTTACCCCCTAAAAAAATTGCGTTATCTTCTGTCATGTTTAAATTATTTATGCATTTAATGTGAGCTTCAGTACATCGAATCTAAGCTGGCCCTCTGCCCTGCAGGTGCTGTGCAGTGTGTCCAGAGCGCTGGGCTACAGGAGTGTGAAGGGCTTTGTGAGCTCCCACCTGTACTACCTGGTGGCCGAGTGGCTGGGACTGAGGCAGGCCGACGACCGCTACAACCTGGAGTCCTTCCCCTTCGCCCTGCTGGGCCACGACACGCTCCACGACTTCTACAGGTGAGGAAGGGGGGAGAGTGGCTCAGACTCACTGGGGGGGGCCTTGCCCCTGGACAGCATCTTGGGATTGGCTGGGTCAAATGGAAGCTTGTTTTTTTGCATTGTTTTCTCATCAGAATTGATTACACCTTTGCTGCTTTGTGTTGTTGTTTTCTACTGGATTTTGTTTAAAACTCTGGGGAATATCCTTTCAATATTCATAAAATGAATGCATATTGATAATTCATGATTTCATGTACTGCATGTATTCATATAAAAATAAATAGCTTTTTACTAAATGTTGATTTGGGCCTTAACTTTGTCGAGTATCTTAAATCCCCCAGCACCCATCAGCATGAATAATCCTAACACCCCGTCGTGTTGACAACCTTCTTCCATGACTTGTTTTGCACCCTTTCTGGCCGCCCCCCTGCAGCGCCTCCTTCCAGGTGCTCATCCCCCACCTGGTGTACCTGGAGGACTTTGAGCTGGTCAGGTCCATCGGAGGCCTGCTGGGGAAGGACTGGAGGGAGCTGCTGGCCGACTGCTTCCCCAGGATCATGGTCAACATCCTGCCGTACTTCGTGCTGTCCGGCCAGGACCCCCAGGTGGCCCTGCAGAGGGGGAGGGCCACCAAGGTGTACGACCTGCTGAAGGACAGCAGCTGCCTGGGGAAGCAGGTCCTGCTCCTTCTTGTATTTGAGTCAATGTAACGCTTTGCTTCGGTGCCGGGCTGTCAAACCGCCCACACAGGATTCGTGTGCATATCACACGACCCCTTCGGACGGCATACAACCAATATACCAATTGATTGAAATAGATGTCATACTTATCACCAAAGTGATGATGCATCAGAGATATTACATTTCTAGAAAATACTTTCTTAATTAAAGACAGATTGTCCATACCCTTCAAAGTATGTTTCATTTCAGCAGTACAGCTGTTCTAGGAGGAGGTGGGTCTCTTGATGTTTTTTGAAAATGTTCAGAGATGCCCTTCTGTGATTCATATTAAACTGAGTGACCTGAACTGGTGATTAATCATCCGTTGGCAGAGTGTCTGTCTGCGATTCGACCTCGTATGTCTTTGCAAGAGCAGTGCATCGAACTCTTGTCTCCCTGGCTGTCACCCACAGAGGATCGACAGCCTGATCCAGTCCAACCTGGCGCACATCGTGGTGGAGCTGCTTCTGACTCTGTACGAGGGGGCCGGGACAGGGGAGCAGGAGGGGGCGGACCTCCAGCGGTTCATAGGGTGAATGACCACCGGTCATGCACACGTCGTCCATATATTGCAGCCAAAGTGCCCACTCCAAGTCTTAACAACATCGATTCTGTTGGTTTTTAGTGAACTGGATCCTGCACCGAACCCGCCCTACTTCAGCTCCCATGTGATCAAAGCCACGCTGGACTACATCAGCCGTTGTCACGGCGCAAACCATAAGTCACTGGTCGCCATTTTGTCCAAGAACCCGGTAAGACCGGACTTACTCCTTCAGGCAACGGTTTTTATCCAAAATGACTAACAGTGAATACAGATACATGTCCCTATAGAGCAGGTAGTGGTTAGACATCAGACCGCAGAGCCATCCCTCATTGGGGGGAAATATGGTGTACTCACAACACCATGTCGGCCCCAGGAAGGGATGGATATTCTGTAACTTGCGTGCAGTATTTCGATCCTGTTAAAATGTATTTGTCATTTATAATATTTATTTTATTTAATTTTTATGAAGTGAATTGGTCCATAACTTTTTTCTGGGCACTGTTTCTTCTGCTATTACTTTTAATCTGGCTACTGCTAGATAAGCCATCCAGTCTCTAGCTAGAAAGCTACTGCCAGAGGAAGTACTTAAAATGGAGTCCGTCCTTGTCTTCTAACTATCTATATCCGTAAAAACACCCTCAAATATACAAAACTGAAATCCCTCCCTCTTCCCCTCCTCCATACTCCTTCCTCGTCCGCCTCGTCGCGCTCCAAACCGCGGCGCTGGCTCCTCCCAGATCTCCATCCAGAGGATCCTGCTGGCGCTGTGTGAGAAGGCGGTGGAGACGACCAACGGCTACGAGCGGCACCGCATCCTGCTGATGTACCACCTGCTGGTGGGCCTGCTGCTGGGGGAGATGGAGGAGGGCCTGGGGGGCGCCTGGGCCTTCGTCCTGAGGGACATCATCTACACGCTCATACACCACTTCAACAGCAGGTGGGGTTTACACCACGCGCTTAAACACGCTCGTACAGAAAGAAACACCCTAGACAGACTTCTCGTAAAGTTGGACCAAACGTTGGTGCTAACTGATGGATTCACACACACCTTATATTGTAAGGGGCTGTGTAGTCCTAGTGGTTACGTGCTTGACACCACCTAGAGGTTCTTTGGTTCGAACACCGTGCCCACAGTTTACCTGTAGTCATCCCTGATAATGCCTAACTCCTACCTTTTCTGTGACCTGTTAAAAAAAAAATGCTTTGGTTCAGGCCGCTTTCATTTTGGAGGTTTAGAGTAGATTATGTTGCGGCTCTAGGAAAATGGTCAAAATGGCTTCATAAACATTACTAAAAAGAAGACATCCACTGACAACAGAACATTCTTGTTTCTTCTTAAACCTTCTTATACTTTAAAGGTTTTCCTTCAAACATATTTAATGCACATGAGGCTTTACCTGACTATGTAAAGCCCTGTGTATAGCCTTTGTGTTTGAAGGGGGCTATTGAAACAAACTTGCCTTTCAATGGTTTCTTCTCCTGTAGTCCGGAGCAGTGTGACGAGGTGTCCACCCGCAGCCTGCTGCTGTGCTGTGACCTTCTGGCCGCGGTGTGCCGGGCCGCGCTGCAGTTCTGCCCTGACGCTCTGGAATGCCACCTGCAGGTGATCCTGGGTACTCTCACGGCCCAGGTGACCAGCCGACCGGCCATCTCACAGCAGGTGAGGAACCCCACGCTTGGTCTGAAACGTATTTCAGACATTGTTCTTCTTTTAAAGTGTTTCAGTTAAAAAATATGATGTTGGGTGAATTGATTTATACTTAAAAATATGCGATAGATGGAATAGTTCGAATTTGAAATACGCATTTTAACTGCATGGAATTCATGGTAATAATAGTACAATAATACATTTTATTTATAAAGGACATGTTTTGATGTAAATCACTTGAATATTAAGAATTAGTACAATGGAGCTACATAAGCAGGACATTATTACGCGAGGACAGAAAAAAAAAACAGATTAAAGGCTACATTCAAATGAAATAAAAGACCACATCACGTGGATTTTAAGATGTGATTTAAAAGAAGTAACCGAGGTATCTCTTCTGAATGTTCTAGATGTAGATAATGGGTTTTTCAAGCAGTGTTCGTCACAACAGGTTCTCCTTGCCTCGGCTCAGATGTTATTCCTCTCCGGCCCTTTAGGTTCTCTCCCTCTTGAGGTTCCTGGTGGTGGAGAACCAGGAGAAGCTGCGCAGCGCCATCTGCAGGTTGGAGCCCTTCCCCGACGGCCCTGGGGAGTTTAAAGAGCTGCGCTCCGTGCAACACGAGCTGAAATACAGCTCCGGGACCTTCACTCTGCGACAGGTAACAAACTGCCATGGACACAACATATACAAAATACCATGATGTATATTTTAGTACTTGGAGTGAGTGTTGATATTCCATCGTCAGACTTCCATTTCTAAAATGTTATCCATAGCTCCCTTTCATACCATCTCGTGATTTTTAAGGGCTCTCGAAAGTCTGATTTCTCTCTGATCCCCACTAAATGGAGTTTTATATTATATTATATTTATAAAGCACTTTCAGACCTGTGGTCACTCAAAGCACTCAACCATTATTGCCTAACATTAACCCCTTCATATACATATTCTCATACCAACTGTGGTGGAAGCCTCAGACACCTCAACGCTACTAGGCAGAGCCAGGGATCGAACCAGCAACCTTCTGGTTGCCAGAAAACCCGCTTTACCTTTTGAGCCACTGCTGCCCACTAGTATCCAGCAGCGTTGTGTCTTGGATCACCAGTTCCCAGGTTCCTCTAGTATCTTAAGACCACAGGTAGCTTATTATAAGCCATGGGTCCATCTTTGCCTCTCTTCTTCCAACAGGAGATAGAGCACTTCCTGTCTGTGACTTCATGTGACACGCTGCCGCTGACCCGACTGGAGGGTCTGAAGGAGCTGAGCAGACAGCTGAAGCAGAACAAGGCCGCCATCAGAGAGCTGCTGAAGGAGTGCCACGGTGAGGAATGCTCCAGGGGTGGAGGAACTCTGGAGGCTGCTATGGTTGCAAAAAAGTTGACTAAAACACAACTAGATTAAAATCCTTTTTTTTTCGTAAACCAACATTCGGCCAACATCTAACTTATTAGTTATATTTGCATCATTTATTTTATTTGGTGCAGGATAATTCAGTTTTTAGAGGAAAGGTAAACTGTTATTCAATGCTGTACATACCTACATCAAGCCTGAAGTGTGTGTGTGTGTGTGTGTGTGTGTGTGTGTGTGTGTGTGTGTGTGTGTGTGTGTGTGTGTGTGTGTGTGTGTGTGTGTGTGTGTGTGTGTGTGTGTGTGTGTGTGTGTGTGTGTGTGTGTGTGTGTGTGTGTGTCCTGGTTCCAGAGGAGCCCTCAGAGAGTGTGCTGGTGAAGTTGATCCTCAGTCTGCTCCACCTGTGTAAGGTAGCAGCCAACCACCCTGGAGGAGCCCACATCCTAGGTACCCCATCTGGCCGTCTGTATAGATGTTAGTTACCGTTGTGAAATGATTTGTCATTATGGGGAGACTTATATATGTTGTAACAGTGCTTCTCATGTGAGTCTTAGAAGTTTTCATTAGCCTAGGTGACAGTACATTTACGTTACAGTACTACTAACTCTCTTGAGACCTCACATTATAGTGGTGTGTCGCAAACATGATATCCCATGATGCATCCTGACGTAGAAGCCCTTTGCACTATATATAGTTGTATACATTTTATGATCCTGAACAAAATACTCTTAGTGTACTTCATTGTTCTGGAATCAGCAATCAGTCTTATCTATAGGAGATATTGATAACCAACCGCAAACTTCCCCCGTTGTTCAACTTTATTTGTGACTAAATAAATAATGATGAAATAAACTGAAATGTTATGATATAATCGAATAACACGGTACAAAGTTTCATGGACGATTTATATTCAGGCGTCAGCTCAGACTAGAAGTTGCATGATTAACATTTCCGTCATGCATTTAATCGATAAAAATACGGGCCTGTATCGCCAGGGAAATGTCCCTGGTCAATAGTTGGATCTCCTCATGCCCCGCCTCACCTTTCTAGAGGCGGCAGGGAGCTGCCTGGGAGAGCTGGGTCCCATCGACCTGTCCACCATCGCCCTGCTGCACGGCAGAGACCCCCTCTACACCCGGGCTGTGACCCTGTTCCCCTCCAGCCACGCCCAGGGCCTCTACATCCTGCTGGACTGCATGAACCACGCCCTCACTCACCACAGGTTCAGGATTAAAGAGTCAAAGTGTTGCCCAACTAATTAGATTGTGGATTTACTTGTCTAATAAGTCTATGACGTTTTTTGTCTCTATCCATGTAATGCATTACTATTTATGTTATTTGTGTGTGTTTGTGTGTGTGTGTGTGTGTGTGTGTGTGTGTGTGTTTGTACGTCTGTGTTTACCAGTATTGAGGTGAAGAAGGCCGCAGGTCAGTGTGTGAAGAGCATCCTGGGGACTCAGTCGGGGGCTGACTTTTGGGAGCAGCACAAGGACAAGCAGGACCCCATGCTGGCCTACCTCAACCCCTTCAGGACAGCCAAGAAGAAGGTACCGCCACGTCGTGCTGTTACTACTGAATAAAACCCATTAGCTGTTTGTTTTAATGCATGCTGCAAAGCACAGCCAGGTCGAAGTGTGTGTTGTGGTCTTTGTGCACGTGTGCATGTGTTCATATGTGTGAATGTTGGCTGTTCAGGTCAGCCATAGCTGCCCAAACTGTTCAGGTTAGTTTTGGAATAAAAACTCGAAAGGCTTGTTGGACTTTTCGATTAAAAAGGACGTTGTGTTGGTCCAACCGATGGTCTTTATTTGCGTGCCCTACCTTGTGCATGGTTCAGCTGGAGGACGGGAACACAGAGGTCGGTCCGGAGGAGTCCAAGGAGCTGCTGGAGAGCCAGGGGTTGTGGGTTCCCCAGACGGGGGCCCACAAGCGGTGGCTCAAGACCCTGTGTGCCGCCCTGCTGGACAGCGGAGGGGTCCGCAACCACGTGCTGCTGCTGTCCCGGCCGCTGTGTCTGGTCAGTACCAGGACGTGTGCCACGTAGGGGCCACTTTAGGGTCGCCCTGAGATCTGGGATCCACATTGTAGATTTGTTTCAAGTCATTTTATTATGCTGGTGAATCCTATACAGAAAAGTCTCATCTCACCATTACTTATTCTTTGTTAATAAAGTACCTTATTAGTCAAGAACTAGATAAGACATAGAGATTATTGCAGATATTCAGTTACAATGTTTATTCATGTTTAGTGTATTACAGTGCATCATAGTACTTATAGTACATCTGTTGAATAGTTACTTCCCCTAGTGAGTACTTGCAAAAATCTACAACCGTCCCTCCAAGTCTACCATCTCAGCATCGGTAAAATAAAACCTTACACCGTGCAGCATCAATGTACCCTTTGGGAGCTCAGTCATCCAGCCACAGCTGTAGGAGCCCCAGTAAGGCTCTGTCCCGCCCCCCCCTGTGTCCCCCCAGGTGCGGGCAGACTTCTGCCAGCGGGCGCTGCCCCTGGTGGTGCACTCCATCCTGCAGGGGGACTGCGACGGCTCCTGGCGCCTGCTCCTCTCCCGCCACGTCCAGGACTTCTTCACGTCCTGCTGCCGCAGCAGCCAGGCCTCAGGCCGCTCTGCCACCCCGCTCCCCGTGGAGTCCGGTAGGGCCCGGGGCCTTAGCCTCACTCCACTTTATAAATAAAAGATTGATACCACTCTGTGTCAAACTGCATCTGTTGCAGCTGGTTTATATAGACTTTGTATCTCTAAAACGCTCCCTTCAACAAACAAGAGTGCAAGAATTACAAACTGTCGACCTAAACTCAACTTTTAGCATTTTGCCCTGTTCTTCTGGAGCCTTGGGCCTTAATGAAATGGATTATACTGCTTTTGTTTATTCTAATCAAACTGTGTTACCGTTGATCTGCCAGGAGACTCAGACATGGTGATCCAGGGGTCTCTGGACAAAGCCTCCCTGAGGACCATGCTGTCAGTGGTGGACTACCTCAGACACCAGCAGAGACCAGTAGACACGGACGGGTGGGACTCTATTATCAGTCTTACAAAGAACTAATGCTATTACCGGGAAGTAATTCTAATTTTCTATTGACTATTTTAGAATTTTGCTTGTCTGTTTTTGTTTGTATTGAATTTATGTATTTTATTTATCAATGAATTAATTAAATAATTGATTGTGGTTTCTGTAATAAGGTATTGTATACTATTGCAAGCGCTTTGAGTACGTGAAAAGCGCTATATAAATTGAATCTATTATTATTATTATTATTATTGCAATAATGTCTGTTTTTCGATTGTACTGCAAAATGCACTGATGAATATCCTGTGCGTGGTGCAGCATAGAGTATAGTCGAGTATAAATCATATTTTGCTATATATTGCTACAATACATACTTCCCAACCGTAATGTAACAACGTGCGCTCCGGGGCCGTCAGATCCGGCAGTGCGGTGGGCGACACCAACTCCTGGCTGGAGCTCAACTTCCTGGAGGTGGCCCGGGCCGCCCAGGCCTGCTCGGCCCACTTCACGGCCCTGCTGTACAGCGAGATCTACGTGGACAAGATCAAGGCCAGCACAGAGGAGAGCCGCAGGTCGGTCCGCTCGCACATCGCGTGTCGCCGCCCGTGTTGTGTTGTGAACGAGGGTGGGGTTCTGGGGATATCCTTGTGCTTTTATACCTGGGTCTGTGTGTTGTCTTCAGGGACCGGTCGAGAGCGTCTCGCAGGATCAACTTTGAGGAGAACAGCCAGACCCTCACCATCTCCAGCCTGACGCAGAAGAGCATGGAGGACAACGGCATCAGCCTACAGGTTGGTCATACGATGTCCCTAGATGGGAATGTGTTGTCAGATATTTGTATTTTTCATCTTACCATATACACATTTCCCACGTCACATTGTTATAAAAGGTATCTAAATGGTGCATTCCATGTTCAGGTTGTTTCAATGCCTCAAATGTTCTCCAACTATTGAACTGTGTTCAACATGATTTTCTTTTGCTTTACTGCGTCCCGACCGCCTGGCTTCCTGTTGGCGGTTTGTGTGCGTGTGCAGGAGCTGCTGATGGAGGTGTATCGCTGCATTGGGGAGCCTGACAGTCTGTATGGCTGCGGAGGGGAGAAGATGAGCAGCCCTCTCACCAGGTGACCAATCACAGACACCCCCGGACCACTTCCCTCACAGCGGCCCACCGTCACAACACAGGCCTGCTCTTCTCCATATATCTTTTTTTGTTTCAGGCATCGGTGCCCAGTGTCCATTGAAACCAAATCACTTCCTTCTCTGTTGTTTGCAGGATTCGAACCTATGAACACGAGGCCATGTGGGGGAAGGCCCTGAGCTCCTACGACCTCCACTCCACTCTACCAGAGGTCACCCGACAAGTGGGGATTGTAGAGGTACGTTGGGAGAGGGGGTTTCTTAAATCTTTCTTCATTATATCCGTCATCAGGCCTGATAGAGTTCAGGCATGGTGCCTGGATTCAGGCTTGAGCTCGGGCCATGTGTGTTGTCAAGAAAAGTGCAAATAGGTGAGCGGTGCCTTTTTATAATGTCTAGTCAACACGTCAACCTACCTGACCTTTTGGTTGACATGTCGGCCACCAACTAGGCGTAGTCTATATAAGGAAGTCTTTTACCTTTGTATGTTTGCACTGAGGATGGTCTGAATGGGACTGAAAACGTTTGCATGCACTTTGGGTAGTATTTTACACTTTTATGCAATAAAAACGTATTGCTGCATCGGCCACATGGTGTGCAAGTTCCGCTCCTTTTATTGTTGTCAAGAAAGGCAATTCTCTATGGTGTCTTCAAATGTATTTGATAATTTCAGGCACAGATAATTTCACTTCCTATCAGCCCTGCGTCATTATTCATATATCCATTCCATATATACAGTGTTAGATCTGCTTCCCCAATGAATGGTAGAAACACGATGCAGTCGGTAACATGTGTCTGATGTCCCTCTCGGCCGTGGTGAGCAGGCCCTGCAGAACTTTGGTCTGAGCGGCATCCTGGCCACCTACCTTCGGGGGCTGGACAGTGAGGGGGTGGAGTGGGGGTCCGAGCTGAGGGAGCTCCGCTTCCAGGCCGCCTGGAGGAACACCCAGTGGGACTGTGACCTGCCAGAGAGGTCAGGAACATGTCCTGGTTTGTGTGTTGTCTCTGGGGTCTGGGACCCGATGAGGAATGGAACAACATGTTTGTCTGTCTGTGTAACGTCTATATTTACATTTAGGGCATTTAGCAGATGTTTTTATCCAAAGAGACTTACAATAAGTACATTTGTCATAAGAATGTGAAAAGAAATATCGCTGTCGGTTACAGTAAGGATGTTCATAGAACAAAGTGCAAAGCACTAACAATTTAGTCTGGCTATTGCCAGACCAAGCTCAATCGATTTGCACGTTGGTCTGGGGAAGCTGCTGTCATTTTCTTCAGCACAAGAGGTGTGATCAACTGGCCTAACTGACTCTGTACGCGATTGACTGCTTGCCGTCGCCTCCCTGTCATCATTGTGTTGAAACAGCAAATAGAGCGCCAAGGGGAAAAGCCAGCATGGTGATTGGCTCCCGCAAAAACGTATCGGAAGCAGAAAGAAATGTATTGCTCTTCTCCAGACCCTTGTGCTGGGCGAACTCAAATCGCCGGCAGAATGGGCGGGGCTACCCAGTCTACTAACAATTGCTAGGTTAACCCCTTCCCCATATACAACAAAGATGGCTAGGATAAGATTCTACATAACTAAGTACTATAACTAAATACTACAGACAATAAGTGCGTACATTAAGTGCCAGGACGTACAACGTAGATGAAGCGCTGGCTGTATATTGCTTTCTATGGCTGTTATAAATGTGTTGTTGTTTTCAGGAGTGAGAAAGCCAGCCCTGGCTTCAACGAGTCGGTGTTCGGGGCCCTGCTGGCTCTGAACGATAAAGAGTTCTCAATGTTTGACCGAACCCTGAAGTATGCAAGGTAGGGAGACAAGTTGATGAAATATAAAATTTTTGAATACATTGAATATAAAGTTACACATTGTGACTAAATGTTTGTTTTCCTCTGGTTCTATGTCTCCTCTTTGTGTGTGTGTGTGTGTGTGTGTGTGTGTGTGTGTGTGTGTGTGTGTGTGTGTGTGTGTGTGTGTGTGTGTGTGTGTGTGTGTGTGTGTGTGTGTGTGTGTGTGTGTGTGTGTGTGTGAGAACAGGGGTGCAGAGGTGGAGGAGCTGTGCCGGGGCAGCCTGGAGGCCGTCTCCTCCCTCTACCCTGCTGTGAGGAACCTCCAGAGCCTGGGCGAGCTCCAGAGTGTGAGGCAGCTCTTCTCCAGGTGAGGGCGCTGATGAGACAATAATAAATAATAAGCGGGGGACAACTTCAAGATATCACTGATAATAATGAGTATCCAATACATTGGCATTGGCATTCATCTGAACGTTAACATTATATATTTTTTTTATGTTACAAATTAAATTTAGATTCTGCACAAATACAGATCTTCCTTTGAATGCTCATGTCTTTTTGCTAAAGATAACATGCATACTCCCCCTATCAATCTCGTGTAGGGTTAGTTACTCTCCCTTCGGTCCACATATAAGACATAAACAAGATTTGTAAAACACTGATACGAGTCATTGGATACGAAGTACGGGCCGCAGGTTTCTTCGCAGTGGCTGTTCCCACCGTTGTTGCCGGCTTCAGTCTCAGTTCCCACCAGACTACATGAGTCGGGGGGCAAGTCGCCCCCTCTCAACAGTATCATCGTTGGGGGATTGGACACCGAGGGAGTAGGACATTCAAGCACATTCAGAATGACGACAGCGACTGCGTTGTGGTTCCACCCAGACCCCTCTCGGACACCACCCTGGCCGAGGTGTGCAGGCAGTGGGGGCAGCACTCCCAGCTGCTGGCCGACAGCGACTTCCCCCTGGTGGAGCCCATCCTGGCCCTGCGATCCGCGACCATGCAGACCCTGCTGGCCCGGGCGGGAGACCCCGACAGCACCTTGTTCCTCAGCTCGGTGCTCACCAACCACCTCATGGAGCTCTGCCAGCTGGCGCGCAACGCCGGGAACACACAGGTACAGTGTCCTCTTTGAATTTGAATGCTACTTATAACTTAGAGTCTGTGGGTAGTCTTGTTCCAATTGTAATGAGGGTCATTGAAGTAGCGGTTAAAGTGTCTGCTATATGATCTACCTAAATGTTGCATGCTAAAGACAGCATGTTGATGTAGGTAAGAGTTATAGCTAGTTAGGATAACACTATAGAATACAATGTACAAGAGGGCATGCTGTACTTACAAGTTATGTCACGATCAGATTTTTCTGGCAATTTCTTTATGATGAACTTCTAAATCCACAATCGCACATGATATCTGTATAAGAAAAGCTCAAAATGTTAATGCATTGACCAAAAGGTCAATGTGATTTTAGGGCTGGGAAAGGTTAAGGAAGGGATAAGCAAAGCTACGTAGGAATTTCAATGTTATTGTCATTGCACTGTGTAGTACAAAATGCAAGCAAGCATAGGTAAATCACATCCATTTTAATTGCAAATCTCTGTGCCCTTTATGTGCCCTACCGGCTCTGTCCAGCTGGCGGAGCGGGCCGTGTACCAGATGAAGCAGCTCGCAAGCGGAGCGGCCCAAACGGCCGCCGCCTCGTCGTCATGGCAACTGGAGGAAGCCCAGGTGTTCTGGGCCAAAGGCGAACAGGGTCCCGCCCTGGGCCTCCTCAAGGAGATGATCAACACGTTAGAGGGGCAGGTCAGAGAGACACACACTCGTATGCATACACACTCACACACTCTTCCATACGCATACACACACGCATAATATCACTTGTATACTGCAATATGTACGAAAAAGACGATCTCTAAGATGAACAATCTACTTTTTTCTAAAAGCCTAATGTTGTGTACCATGCTATTAAGTATACCAAATAATAAAACAACAATTTAAAATGCACCAGGTGTTTGGTGAAATGCTGAAAGAAATCTAAAACATCAATTGGTGTGTGTGTGTGTGTGTGTGTGTGTGTGTGTGTGTGTGTGTGTGTCTGTGTGTGTGTGCTCGCTCCAGGTGGATATGAACCCAGCATTGGTTCCTGTCTACACTGAGAGCATGAGGCTGTGTGGTAACTGGCTTGCGGAGAGCTGCCTGGAGAGTCCGGGAGTCATCCTGGAGAAATACCTGGAGAGGGTAAAGAGCCTGCCTGTCTGCTGTAGAGAGAGAGCTTCATGCTCCTATGACACACGAGGTTCTGCAAATATCCAAAACTACAGACAGAGAAGTGAGATTGTTGATGACTGTAGAAATGTTATCAAAGATTCATTCAAGAACTTTAGTCAGGCCATTGGGCCAGTGTCTAGGATTTAGTGGCATCTAGCAGTTAGGTTACAACCAACTGAATACTAATAGGAAAACCATTATTGTTTTCCATTGCTGCTTCGTTCTTCGGGGTGGGGCTATACATCCTGCTCAAGAATGCCCCCATGTTTGGCTGCGGATGTTCTGGGATGAGGGGACTGAACCAAGTACCTTTCGCTGGGAGTCTTAACAGCTTAACCACTCCACTACCCTGCTCCCCTAGCTAGTGGTCATTTAACACATGCATTATTACGTTATCACTGTAATAACAATATTTACTCTGTATTCAAAGCTGTCCTTAAGCATGCCTTATTGTGGGACGACATTGAAGTAATGCATACTAAATTCAACCCTCTGTGAGCAGGGGATTCTACATGATGACTAGTTTTATTTGGTAAGGATCCAGGGTTACTCGACTCTATATCTTCTCACACATCCGTTCCCCTCCCAGGCTGTAGAGGTGCTGCAGGCTAACTCGGGCGAGCAGGACCCCCGCCTACAGAGCCAGCGGACCAAGGCCTTCCTGTCCCTGGCACGCTTCTCCGACTTCCAGTACCAGACCATCGAAAAATACATGCGCTCCTCTGCGTTTGAGAACAAGCAGGTGCTACTGGAGAAGGCCAAGGCGGAGGTGGACCTGATGAAGGAGCACAACGTCGACAGTAACAGGTCTGCACTCACAGGAGACGCGTGTTTCTTTTTACTACAAGCACAACAGAGGTCCGCCGACACAAGTGCTTACCAGTGCTTTCTATAGTGTTAAGCAATGTTTAAAGGGCCCCTATTATACCACCACGTGTGAGTGTGATTAGCCATTACGAGTAGAAAATGTTGCTTCTCTGTCCATTATACATCTAGGTGGACACTCCCACTTGTGATGTCACTAAGGCACAGGAAAGGGCAGAATTTGTATCAACTTGTAATGTCTCACACCTGGTAGTATAACTGCATATGCTGCAAGGCCTCAATCAACCAACACAAGACCTCTTTATTTTGGTTATAATTTATTGATGATGTTATTGATTATCCCTTAACAGTGAAGTTGGTTGGCAGCCAGGGTCATTTTGTAAGCTCACTCCACCATGCTCCCCGTTCCCCTCCCTCCCTCCCCCTCCCTCCCTCTCCCTCCGTCCCCCTCCCCTCCGTCTCCCTCCCTCTCCCTCCCTCCCCCTCCATCCGTCCCCCTCCCTCTCCCTCCGTTCCCCTCCCTCCCTCCCCTCCGTCCCCCTCCCTCCCCATCCCTCCCTCTCCCGCCGTCCCCCTCCCTCCCTCCCCTCCGTCCCCCTCCCTCACTCCCCTCCGTCCCCCTCCCTCCCTCTCCCTCTGTCCCCCTCCCTCCCTCCCCTCCGTCTCCCACCCTCTCCTTTCCTCCCTTTCCCTCCGTCCCCCTCCCTCCCTCCCCTCCGTCCCCCTCCCTCTCCTTCCCTCCCTCTCCCTCCCTCCCCTCCCTCTCCCTCCCTCCCTCCCCCTCCCTCTCCCTCTCCCTCCCTCCCCCTCCCTCCGCCCTCCAGGTACACTGTGAAACTAGAGAAGGAGCTAAAGATGGATGAGCTGGCGCTGTCCAACCTGCAGGAGGACCGGCGCCGCTTCCTGTGCAAGGCGGTGGACAACTACGTCCACTGCCTGGCGGAGGGGGAGCAGCACGACGACTGGGTGTTCCGCCTGGCCTCGCTGTGGCTGGAGAACGCCGACCTCAGGGAGGTCAACGCCATGATGAAGGTGGGCGGGGCACGCACGCATGCACGTGCACGCACGCAAAGACACACACACACACACACACGTGCAAAGACACACACTTGCACAGACACAAAGACACACACACACACACACACACACACACACACACACACACACACACACACACACACACACACACACACACACACGCACAAAGACACATGCACACACACACACACACACACACACACACACACACACACACACACACACACACACACACACACACGTGCAAAGACACACACACACAAAGATACACGCAAAGACACGTACACAAAGACACACGCAAAGACACATACACCAAGACACATACACCAAGACAAACATCAAAACACACACAGCGTTTTAAATAAAATAACATACTACACACGCTTGATAAATAAAGGCGTGCAGGGTTGCACACTCACTCGTTAATTCACATTTTCTATTTATACTTCTTACAATGTATATCAATTTACAAAGTCTAACTTTTTCACGCACAAGCATGCAGGCCTTCTTGTCTGTTCTTCATGTGGTGTGAGCTGAAAGTGTGTGTGTGGCAGGTCGGTGTGAAGAGGATTCCCTCCCATAAGTTCCTGCCCCTAATGTACCAGCTGGCGGCCCGCATGGGCACCAAGATGTCCACCGACAGCGCCGAGGACGTGGGCTTCCATGACGTCCTCAATGACGTAAGGCTGCCCTTTAATGGAGGGCATCTGATCATTGAAATGTGCTGAAATAGGGATCATTATCCCAAGTAGAGGAGTTTTCATGATATTTACTTAACGAATAGCTTAGTTAACAAAATTGTAACTAAGCTATTTATAATTTCCGCTACCTAACAACCAAAACTGATAGCTCAATGCACATATATATATAGCAGAACATTTTCTAGCAATTTCGATAAAAAAATGGACTGCATGAATAAGAATACTATATAAGCCTATAATGGCGTTGTTTGAAATTGTTTGAAATTGTTTGAATAGTTCATCCGTCTTATCGCCTTAAGTATTATTGGCTAGTGTGTAAGTTCCGAGGTCCTCCTGCCTACATGGCGTGCTTCATGGCCATTGTTGTTTGTGTGGCGTTGACAGCTGATACTGCGCGCGTGCCTTCAGCACCCCCACCACACACTGTTCATCATCCTGGCTCTGGTCAACGCAAACAAGGACGCCAGCTTCACCAGCAAGTCCCGGCTGTCCAAGAACACGCCGCAGCAGCCCTCACCACTGGACCTGGTAGGACCTCTGTCTGTCTGTCTGTCTGTCTGTCTGTCCGTCCGGACGGAGTATGCTGCCGTTCTCCCAGCAATCATCAGTTATCGAATGTCTATGAAATGTTTGTATTGTTCGTATGTGGAGTCGTGGACTCAACTGTACATTTGAGTACTTGCGTGTGTCATTGTATATGTTCAGAGCATGTGCCTGTATCGTCTTGTCTAGTGTTTGTCTTGTCTAGTGTTTGTGCAAAGTGCACTCAGGTGTCTCTTAAAAAATATGAAACGTTGAATAAAAAGGTTGAATAAACCAAATATTTATCCAACATGTAGTAGTCCATGTTAGTACCTTTTCCCTTTAACAAGCAAAGTAAAAAGGTGATAAAAGTCCCCCTACTACAAATACGCGGGAATATTCTGTACTACATGGGATGTCCTGGCCTGGGGTCCCTGGTTGAAGGTCATGTGTGCCGCGCCTGCAGGAACGGTCAGAGGTGGCCCGGAAGATCATCAGCGTGGTGAGGAAGAAGAGGGGCGCAATGCTGAAGGGTATGGAGTACCTGTGTGATGCGTACATCACCCTGGCCTACATGGACGCCAGCAGACACAAGCAGGAGAAGAGTGAGTTCATCAAGCCTGTGTGTGTGTGTGTGTGTGTGTGTGTGTGTGTGTGTGTGTGTGTGTGTGTGTGTGTGTGTGTGTGTGTGTGTGTGTGTGTGTGTGTGTGTGTGTGTGTGTGTGTGTGTGTGTGTGTGTGTGTGCGTGCGTGCGTGCGTGCGTGTTCTCTGTGTACTCCACGCAAGAAAGCCAGCTCAGTGTGTCTGTATATTATGTGTGTTCTGTCTAGAGGTTATGCTAATATTATTTATTCAGCAAGTTTTGCTTCCTTTTGTTTGTTACCAAGTCTGCGAGGTCAGGTTCATAGCCATACTTCTGGCAGGGCGTCTGAATAACGGGGGCAGTGCGATCATTCGGTGTGGTGAGTCTGACGTGTTCCTTCACAGAGCCTCTTCCCATTCCTGCGGATCAGCCCATCATGAAAATACAAGACCTGGAAGAGGTCACCATTCCCACTGTGGAGATCAGGGTGCGTAAGCATTTACTTTTGAGTCATGATTCTTGACTGCAATTCGACAAGGGTTGTGTGCTTTAGATGTGATATGTGATGCCTATAGGTAGATCCGTCGGGTTGCTATGACAACGTGGTCACCATACGCTCCTTCAAGCCCCAGTACCGCCTTGTCGGGGGAGTCAACCTGCCCAAGATCATCGACTGTGTGGGCTCGGACGGCAGGAGCCACCGACAGCTGGTCAAGGTGTGTGTGTGTGTGTGTGTGTGTGTGTGTGTGTGTGTGTGTGTGTGTGTGTGTGTGTGTGTGTGTGTGTGTGTGTGTGTGTGTGTGTGTGTGTGTGTGTGTGTGTGTGTGTGTGTGTGTGTGTGTGTGTGTGTCTTTCCTTGTATTAATAATAATAATCGTTTTCTATTTATTGCACTTTTCTAAGTACTCAAAGACATTATCCACAAGGCGCAAAATACAGTAGCAAAAACAATCAGCGGAACATCATTAGAAAGTCACATAGGAACATCTGAAAGCCTACAAATGGGGAAAAAGGGGGACATGAATGTGAGCAGAGTTGGATGTTAAGAGAAGTGTTTTTAGTGAGGCTTCAAAAGAGAGGGGAGAGGTGGATTTTTGGATCTGTTTGGGGAGGGAGGGCCCCCCAGGTTTGGTGTCTGGTTCTGGCGTGTGCCAGAGTGAGAGATGAAAGAGAGAGCGAGTGAAAGAGAAAGAATGCAAACCCGCGTGACTTGTGTGTTTATCCTACGCTTGTGTGCGTACTTCATACCTAAGTGAAGTATGGGTTTGATGTGTATTTAAAGGTGTTTGAGTGTGTTATTAGCTCGTCAACTGTGCCGACCATAATAGCTCAGACTTCACTTCTTTGATTGCTTTGCGGTAATAATTAACCCTGTTTGTGTTCTTGTCACTATGAGAGATAAGAGGTTAGTTACACATGTATTCATTGTGTGCTTTTTGTTTTGTTGTAAAAACAAAGCATTCCTACGGAAAATTCCAGGCTAACAAAATTACTTCGAAATGAGTGGGAACATTTCAGGGAAGATCTGTGGCCCAATCAGTAAACCCATGTGTTTTTTTAATTAAAGACATTTAAAAAACAAGCCTTAATAAAATTGAATAATACAATATGAAAAAGATTTTCTTTTCTTTTCTTTTCTACAAATTATTCGTTAAAAATAAAACAAAATAGGAAGCATCTCAGGATGCAAGAATTGGTTAATTCTGGGAATCCACAGGAAATGTTGAGTATGTACCGGGGTGTCCTAACGATGACCTTTGCCCTCAGGGCCAGGACGACCTGCGTCAGGACGCGGTGATGCAGCAGGTGTTCTCCATGTGCTCCACGCTGCTGCAGCGCAACGCCGAGACGCGGCGCAGGAAGCTCCACATCCGCAGATACAAGGTGGCGCCCGCAGCAGAGGCGCTCTCCGGCTGTCTCTCTAGCCGCTTTCTAGCCTTTTCTGATACACTTTCATCATGACCAAAAAATGCCGTAAAAATGTGTAGCTTCATCTGCTTGAACTTTCTCTTTGTTTATTTTTAACACAGTGTCCTGCTTTCAGTGTTGCTCCAGAATCAATATCAACACAGACAGAATGATTATCAAGAAAATACAGAAAACACCAACTCCTGTGTTCTCCTTCTTTCACCTCTTCTTTCATATATTTTTCCCCCTTTTCCCACTTTCAATGATCCCTCAATGATCCCACTTTCAATGATCCCTCAATGATCCCACTTTCAATGATCCATCAATGATCCCACTTTCAACTCCCCTAGGGGTATGTTCTCGGTCATGATGGACAAGCGGTGGTCTGACTCTTGAGTTATGCCCGGCCTTCCCTCTCCCAGGTGGTCCCCTTCTCCCAGAGGAGCGGTGTGCTGGAGTGGTGCTCGGGCACGGTGCCCATCGGGGAGTTCCTGGTGGACCCCCAGAAGGGGGCCCACGGGCGCTTCAGGCCCCGGGACTGGACCAACCTGGCCTGCCGGAAGAAGATGATGGTGAGCGCTGAGCTCCTCTCACTCTCACGCTGCTGCTGGGGTCTGTATCCGGCCCGCAGAGGTCTACAGGGGGACGGCCAACGTCCAGGATGTTTCCGCTAGGAGTCTGACCCCGACGCCTGTCAGAGTGTTGTACTGGGCTTATTCACTGTATTACACTGTATAACTCATTCTGAACGGTCGCACTACGTGGGACATGGCAAACAACAAATACGGGAAAGGAGATGTCAAGTTGTTTAGAAATAGACCAAAATAAGTTGGAAAAAAAAGTGTCAAATATTTCAAGACATGTACACTAATGTACACTACCGATCTAAAGATTGGGGTCCCCCAGACAATTTCATGTTTTCCTTGAAAACTCACTTATATTCAGCAGTTTTCAGCTCTGCTAACATAATTGCACAAGTGTTTTCTAATCATCTATTAGCCTTTTAACACGATGAGCTCAACAATGTACCATAAGAACACAGGAGTGATCGTTGCTGGAAACGGGCCTCTGTGCAGATGTTCCAGTAAAAATCTGCCTTTTTCAGCCAGATCATTTACCACATTAACAATATCTAGACTGTAGTTCTGATAAATTTCATCTTCATTGGAAAAAAAAGAGCTTTTCTTTAAAACAGGAGGACATTACTAAGTGACCCCAAACTTTTGTACATGTATATAACAAAAATCCAACACTAGCTGCATTCCAAAGAATGTAGGAATGGGGATGATTGAATATGTATCTTGGTGGTCATAGGCAAGGGGAGACTATGAAAGGAGCATAAAGAATACAAAATGAAATGTTATGCATATAAAGTGGAGGTGGGCCGATCTGTTCATTAAATTGCCTTGTCTATTAAGCTTTGAGTCTTTTAGTTGGAGACTAAACACCTCCAAACCCTGTGCTGCCCTCCCCTGTAGGAGGCCCAAAAGCATGGCCTGGAGGGGCAGCTGACGGCCTACAGCGAGGTGTGCAGACACTTCCGGCCCGTCTTCCGCCACTTCTGCATGGAACGCTTCCTGGACCCGGCCGTGTGGATGGAGAAGAGGCTGGCCTACACCCGCAGCGTGGCCACCTCCTCCATCGGTACGCACCCGTTACGGGGGGGGGGGGGGGTGGTTAATAACATCACTTTACTACAGCTGTGTGCCAGTCACTGACTCATGTACGGTCATGTCTCACACAACAGGATGAAAAAGATGTATATTAACTTCTTTCAGAAAATAGATATTTTTATTTATATGAATATTCCTCACCCAACCTTGATTTATTTCTACTTTATAATTATTTATACCAAGGTATGGTCACACAATATGATGGCTATATTGTAAAAGCTAATGATGCGCAGGCTTCTTTAGTGTCCGAAATAGACTGTACTTGTATGGATGATGTAGTTGAATAGGAGCTAATTCATGCAGTCTTGTGTTTTTCTCCTCAGTGGGTTACATCGTTGGCCTGGGTGACCGGCACATCCAGAACATTCTGATCGACGAGCAGACTGCAGAGCTCATCCATATTGATTTGGGTAAGAAACCGCTACATTCAGATTCACTATAATAAATAGTGTATGCGCTTTTCTACTGGACTCTGCCTTAGGAATAACTGTTCGGACCAGGCCTGTCCCAGTCATTGTGCTTCTGTCCTGTCCGCCTCTTTGAAGGCGTGGCCTTTGAGCAGGGCAAGATCCTGCCCACCCCGGAGACGGTTCCCTTCCGGCTGACCCGGGACATGGTGGATGGCATGGGCATCACCGGAGTGGAGGGGGTGTTCAGGAGGTGAGATCCAAACTGAGACCCCTCTCATGAGCCATCTACAAACTGAAATTGTGTCGTTCATCAAAACAGCATGACGTACATGTGTCACGGTTAGGCAGGCAGGCAGGTAGGAACCAATCGCAGACAGTTCAGGTAAAGGATAATTTATTAACGCAAAAGGCAAGGAACGCGGGTAACACAGGGAACACCGGGAACACGGGTAACACACAGGACACAACTCACCACAAACTAAAATGATCCGACAAGGAACAAAGGAAAGACAAGGGCTTAAATACCAAACACACACAGGGCACGCAACGAGGAACAGCTGAGACACATTAGGGGAGGGAGCAGTAATCACACAGGAGGGAAACTCGACCGGACATGGGGAGAAACAAGACCGAGATACCAAAGTAAAACAGGAAGCACGCCAAAACAAGACAAGGAAACCGACAGACCGTGACACATGTCTTCCTGAAAGGGTAGGAGGAATGGATTTAGTCCAGATCAGTTGCTCAAAGCTGATCTTCAAAGCTTCGCAAACATTTGGGCTGACCGTGTCACACCGATTGCTTGTTCAGGTCAATAATTGCAAGAAGCTCCTGATGACCTCAGTATCTTATACCATAATAAATGTATTTGGTTGTCAACGACCAGATGCTGTGAGAAGACCATGGAGGTGATGAGGACCTCCCAAGAAGCGGTTCTCACCATTGTCGAGGTAGGACGTCCAATAGGTCACTGTACAACAGTCAGAATAGCTTTCGACTCCCTTGATGCCAGGTCCACCCCCCCGTTGTCCGTCCACCCCGTCCTCCCCCTGACCCCTCCTACTGCCCCCCCCCCCCGCCGCTCCCCAGGTGCTGCTGTACGACCCGCTGTTCGACTGGACCATGAACCCCCTGAAGGCCTTCCAGCTGCAGCACGTAGAGCAGCAGGAGCTCAACGCCACGCTGCAGCCCACCCTGGGGGCCGACGACATGGACCACCACGCCAAGGGCAGGTGGGTGTGTGAGAGGGAGCATTTAAGACAAAAAGGGGCGTTCTGAAGGAGTGTAGGGCTGTGGCCTTTTTTGTGAAATCGAAGGACCGGTTTTCATTGGGGCGTGTAAGCGAAGATAGGTCGTGTTTAATGGTCATGGTAGATCTTGATTTTTCTTAAGGTCACTGTATGAGGAAGGAAGAAGGGTGACTGTATGGGGTTCTTGGTAACAAAGGCATGCAGCAGATATGTGTAGTTGTTATAGCAATGGTTTATTTAAGTTGTTGTTTACAACAAAATGTTTACAACAAAATGGCAAATTCTAATTGTTTTGGACCATTTCAATGTGTCTGTCCTAGTTTGTATATCTATTCATTCTTTCATCAATCTCTCTCTCTCTCTCTCTCTCTCTCTCTCTCTCTCTCTCTCTCTCTCTCTCTCTCTCTCTCTCTCTCTCTCTCTCTCTCTCTCTCTCTCTCTCTCTCTCTCTCTCTCTCTCTCTCTCTCTCTCTCTCTCTCTCTCTCTCTCTCTGTCTCTCTCTCTCTGTCTCCCCCTCTGTCTCCCCCTCTGTCTCCCCCTCCTCAGCAGTGACAGCCAGAGCTTCAACAAGGTGGCGGAGCGGGTGCTGCTGCGGCTCCAGGATAAGCTGAAGGGGGTGGAGGAGGGGGCAGTGCTCAGTGTGGGGGGGCAGGTCAACCTGCTCATCCAGCAGGCCATGGACCCCAGCAACCTCAGCCGGCTCTTCTCCGGATGGCAGGCCTGGGTGTAGACGGGTGGGGCCGGGGTGGTGGTGGTGTGCTGCAACTGTCTTTGTATATATAACCATAGTGCAAATCAAACCTGATGCCTTTACCAGTAGAGTACCATTACCAGTAGAGTCACGGCCAGAAGAGTACCATTACCAGTAGAGTCATGACCAGTAGAGTAGCATTACCAGTAGAGTCATGACCAGAAGAGTACCATTACCAGTAGAGTCATGACCAGTATAGTTACGGCCAGTAGAGTACCATTACCAGTAGAGTCACGACCAGTATATTACCATTACCAGTAGAGTCATGACCAGTAGAGTACCATTACTAGTAGAGGCACGGCCAGTAGAGTACCATTACCAGTAGAGTCATGACCAGTAGAGTACCATTACCAGTAGAGTCGCATTACCAGTAGAATCACGACCAGTAGAGTACCATAACCAGTAGAGTCACGACCAGTAGAGTACCATTACCAGTAGAGTCATGACCAGTAGAGTAAAGGCCAGTAGAGTACCATTACCATTAGAGTCATGGCCAGTTATGTTGGTAATTGTTTGTTTTGATCTGGCAGCAGAATGTAAGATTTCCTTTATAGATATAGATATAGATTATATATATATATCGATATATATATATGGTCCCGTGTTCAGTCTTCTGTCTACTTTGACTTTGTCAAAGTTCCTACGTCCTAGGTGTAATCATTTAGTTGTAGTTGGCTGCTTTGGAGCATGCTGTGCTATGCAACAGGACATTACATATGATCCCGGTAAATAACAGCTGCATGTTATTTGAGACGGTGAACCTCTCTGTAGTCCTTATTGAGAAATGTATCACCAGATGACCACAAGCCGGTGAACCAAGTCCATAGGTTTCTGATGACCGCTGCACTCTACACCACAGAGGAACGTGGGAGATCGGAGGCCAGGTCTGCCTCACCCCCAGGCTGAGACGTGGGACCACAGCACATACAGCGTTTATTTGTGTTTATTTTTTAACCTAGCAATAGATATCGTCCATTTTGTTTTTGTAATATACCAAAGCTTAGATTTTTAAGCGAGAGTGAGACAACTTTATTTGAGTAATAAATTGAATGTAAAACTAATTACAATTAGTTTGAAAAGAAAGCCTTATTACAATGATGCCTTAATTGAGTGTATTGGAGAATGTTGCACCTCCCTTATAAATGCATAGGTTTCATTTTATTCTGACTGCCGTCGTTTTTTGCCCTGTCACCAATCCCCGGCCCCAGATAGAGACCAAACTTGACTGTTATTATTGAAAGACTGTTCCGGGTTTAAACCCCAAATGTACATAGAGAATGTGTAAAATTGTATAACTTGTAATAACTAATAATTTCGCTCTGTTTTTTATGAATCTTGTCACCCTTCTTCCGTCCTGTTATACTGTTACTTTATTATTTATATCAAGATTTTACAAAATAATTAAAAAGGACTTATGAACTTTGCATACATGCCCAACTGAAAACTGGTCCTTTGGTTTCACAATAAAAGCCACAAACCTCCTGCAGAACATCCCCTTTTGTCTTAAATGTGTGCTCTCTCTCGCTCTCTCGCTCTCTCTCTCTCACGATGGACGAGGTGTGTCCACTACAAGTGGTCAAATACTCCTTATTGCTGCAGGGTGTTCGAGAGATCAGAGACAACCGCAGAGTTGTGGGAACTTTACTATAAGGTTTTTGATTTCCTAAGGGAACACACAAAATGACAACCAATCAGGTGAGCTTCGATTTGTATTCTTTAATTATAAAAACCTTAACATATCCAAATTAGCTGTCTTTTACATGATTCAAAATAAAGGGACCACAATTTTAAGGAAATCCATCCAACCCTATTCCTGTTTGGCTCTAAATCCATCCATGATCTACTGAATACTCTCAGTACGTGGACCTAGATCGTCCTGTCATCAGCGGGTATGAACTAATCTCTTGACCCGTCCAAGCAGGAGCCGCAGTACGTTCACCATCTAGAGCCACCGTGTGCTCCTTCAGCACCTCCTCTGGTCCAATACTCAGACCCCAAGAACAAAGGTAGGCCTACTATATAGAACTATATTATTGTGTTTGCAAAAGCATATCTTATTTTGAAAATGTATATATTTGCATATACATTTTTGGTATCTTAAGTATTGGTAACTGCACTTCAACCATTTAGTTTGTTCTGCAATTAGCAATAAAAGGATAGTATACATTAAGAAAGATTGATGAAGTATGATGTATAATTATTTGCATAACATCGGTTTTATTTATTAATCTTATTGATTAATAAAAAAAGTGTCAACGGTTTATGAAAAGTAATTTCATGTCTCGTGTCTTACTTTCCATGGTCACTTTGTATATCTGCAGGTGTTAGACACTGGTGTGGCCGCTACTTTATGGCTATAATCTATAGCCTGCTTCTCCTGCTACTGGTGGCCGGTGTCCTCTTTGGTTACTACTGTAAGTACAGCGGAACGTACGTGTATACATCCAACTCATGTAATAATGCAAGGTTTTTTTTGGGGGGGGGGGGGGGGGGGGTCTGTCTCTGTGTCTATCTGTCATTGTGTGTGTGTGTGTGTGTGGGGGGGGGGGGAGATGATGTGGAATAAACCTAATGATAATATCCTATGTGTCACACATACATCACCTTGGCATGAGTCCCACACACAGGAGTCCCATGATGTGTCCTGTGTGCTGTGCAGGGTCGTCTCCCTGCGTAAGGGGCGTGGCGTGTGGCGACGTCGGCTGTGTCTGGAAGTCCCAGTGGTGTGACGGCGTCAGAGACTGTCGGGGGGGCCAGGACGAATCCTCCTGCTGTACGTGTAAATCCATATATATATATATACATAGATATACATGACATGTCCTATTTGTCACTCATACATCACCTTGACATGAGTCATCACACACACACACACACACACACACACACACACACACACACACACACACACACACACACACACACACACACACGTGTAACATGATGTTCAATATGGACTGTGGCATATATTATATACATATATATATATATATATAAAAATTAATTGATGACATGTTTCCTCTACATAACATAGCAGGATAGTCTAGTTGTCAGGGCTTCGACTCCCAGCGGTCAACGGTAATATATATATAGTTGTTATTAGACAACGTTAATTAAACATAAGCAAAATTCAAACGCAAAATATACACAAGATGTGAAGACAATAGTGTTTATTGCATTAATGAGAAACTAGTGTGCTGCTCCGAGAGAGAGAGAGAGAGAGAGAGAGAGAGAGAGGGAGAGAGAGAGAGAGAGAGAGAGAGAGAGAGAGAGAGAGAGAGAGAGAGAGAGAGAGAGAGAGAGAGAGAGAGAGAGAGAAAAAGAAAATTAGCTGCTGGGGCAAAACCATGTAGACGTTGGCCTAATGAGCCCCACAACAAAACAGGGTGCGAGGAGGGTAACGTTTAAGGCCCTATCACTAATTAAAATGTTAATTAAAATATTGGATGTTACCTCCTCTGCCCTCCCACTAAACCTTCGATGGAGGGATACAATGAGAGGGGCCAGGGACTGGGTGCTCATGCTGTGTTCTTCCTGGTGGCTGTGCAGTGAGGCTGTACGGACCCAGCTCCCTCCTGCAGGCCTACTCCTCACAGACCGGCTCCTGGAGGAGCGTGTGCTCCCAGGGCTGGACGGACCACCAGGGGCGGGCCAGCTGTCAGCTGATGGGATACGACCGGTAAGGGCAATGTTAACGCATGACATACTGATAGACTGATGAAGTAGCCACTTGTGGAGGGAATCCATATATATTCTGATCGAATATATAATTATGACAATCAATAATGTAGGCATTCTTATTGAGTATTTTGTACACTTGTAATAACTATGATGAAAAATAACTTTTTTTGGTGCGCAGTGCATTTTTGTTGACATAGGCTACGGTGTTTATTTTGATATGCGCACTAATAGATTAAATCACACACATGTTTTAATGCAGTTATCTTTCGACCCTTTAACTCATATTTTCTTTCATTAAACTTCCATTAGCGATTATATATAACAATGTGTCGCACTGGGCAGGAGCACCTATGTGGCGTCAGGGCAGAAGCAGGGGGGGTCTGCCCGGGGGTTCTTCACCGCCAGACCTGGGTGGAGCCCCGAAGTGGCCTTTCTCCAGCAGCTTGTCCTCAGGTAAGAGCCCCCTGCTGGTCAAAGGTAGGAGCACACCGCCTTAATGCTAGGCCTTAGCCTCACTCACTCACTCACTCACTCACTCACTCACTCACTCACTCACTCACTCACTCACCCACTCACCCACTCACCCACTCACTCACTCACTCACTCACTCACTCACTCACTCACTCACTCACTCATAAACAATGAATTACAATGAATTACAATGAATTACAAGGTATTACTTTTGGTCTTTGTCTCATCTGCAGTGATACATGTCCCGGCAACAGACTGGTGACCTTGCGTTGCATCGGTGAGCAGTCCTCCCCTCCCCCTCTTACCTCTGTCCATCAAAAATAATCGGATTAAGGTATATTTATTGTGATACTGTTTTCACTGTATCCAGCCTTGTCATTTAACGCAAGGAAACAAATAGCATGTGGTAAGGTTATATAACCCTTTATTAATCTCACGTGTTTGGGTGAGAATCATTTTATGATAGAATATCATTCTAAATAATAACAGAAATATGAAATCAATCAGATCACATAAAATATCAAATTAAAGGAGGAGGAGAAATTCAACCTCTAATCCCGACACAAGAGTCTTAGTTAACGTCCAGACGGACACGGGTCGCCACTGCGGAGCCCACACACTCTGAAGGAGCCCATCTTGCCCTCAGACTGTGGCAGGGGGACGGGGGGCTCTGGCCGTCTGGACCAGCAGCCGCAGGGGGTCCGGGGGGACTGGCCCTGGGTGGTCAGTCTGCGGTTGCGGGGCGTGCACCGCTGTGGGGGAGCCATCATCACCCCCCACTGGGTGGTCACGGCAGCACACTGTGTGGTGAGGTGAGTGGGCGTCTGTGTGTAGGCCTTCCGTGGCCGGGGTCTGTTTGTGTTGTGTGCACTAGAATGAATCAAGCCATGATTTATATCGATTTTCCTTAAGATCTGCTCAGGGTTTTCGTCTGTTTGACTGACGATGGTACACCTCAAAATAAAAACCTGGAGATTTTCCTTTTGGAAAAAAAACATACATATACATGTATATTTGTATATTTTCATCATGGATTATCATCAACAAATGAGCTAATGGCTAGTATTAACAGTTTCCAGAAGATTCCCTCATGGATATGTTATATGAGGGTAGGACATGACAGAGGCACATGTGTGTTCAAGTCTTTAAATATGATTGGCTTTCATCATCAACCGCCTTGAGCCCCAGCTCCTGTCACTTCTGCTCCTGCAGTGACCTCCACCCTGAGGACTGGACTGTGTATGCTGGGGTACAGAAGTCCAGGGACAACCTGTTCAGCCCCCCCCACTCTGTGAGCAGCATCGTGGCTCACGAGGGCTTCAGCAGACGGACCATGCAGAACGACATAGCCCTGGTCCAGCTGTCCGGGCCCCTGAACATCACGGGTGGGGGTCCCATGATTAATTCATTATTAATATTTTTTTATTATTGTCATGGTTATTTCCATAACGTTAAGCATGTAATACACTAGTTCACAAGAGGACATACTCAATATATTACAACGTACTGTATATAGAATAAAATAACTCTTTCTAATAACACCTGTGAACAGAGGGTAACCAAGTAGCTACAACGATTTAAAGTCAACTTTATTTTCATTGTCCGTAATCACAGTTACAATCTCAAACGCCTTCACAGGCCCACATTTATACGAACAAACCCAAAGGGAAGTACAGAAGAGGGATGCTTCAATTAAATGCATAAGGTGCCGCAATATAAATCTTAAATAAGGCATCAAATAAGGCATATATTCTGTAGAGGCCCTTTTCATCTATCAACGGTAGAAAGAAGGAAATGTGCCTAAAGCTAAAACCCACAAGAGCCGCTGAAGTCAGGCCTAGTAACAGTAGGGCAGGTGCACCTCAGGTGTGCCTAGTTCCACTAACGAGGTGAAAAAAATCGAATTCCTTAACTTTGTTTCCCTTCCAAGTCTCTAGTGATATCGGAGCTGTGTGTCTCCCCAACACGGGAGTGTACATCGTCCCATCTCAGAACTGCTCTGTGTTGGGGTTCGGTGGAGCGCCAAATGAAGGTCCGATGCTGATGAGATTATGTGACGATAAATTATAATTGTAATATTATCCAGGCACAAATTGTGACCTGATATCCATTCTCTCCACATTAACAAGTAACACGTGTTTGTGTTTTCAGACACTCTGCGCCTGATGGAGGCTGCTGTAGAGCTGGTGGACGGCGAGACCTGTAACAGCTCCCACGTCTACGAAGGCAGGATCACCCAGGATATGATATGTGCTCAACGTATGAAGGGGGAACACGGCATATCCCAGGTAGGACCCAGCACATGCACTGTCAAACAAACGGCAAACTACCAAATAGGTCAAACAAGAACACACTTGCACACACGCAAGCACGCACACACACATGCAGACA
The DNA here is from genome assembly GCF_026213295.1 of Gadus chalcogrammus. Classification (NCBI taxonomy): domain Eukaryota; kingdom Metazoa; phylum Chordata; class Actinopteri; order Gadiformes; family Gadidae; genus Gadus; species Gadus chalcogrammus. Next base: position 18,577,234 of record NC_079427.1, read on the forward strand.
CGTGCATGCACAGACTGATGCGTGTCCTGAAATGTGTCAACCAAAGGGTTTGAGTGATGCATGTCCACCACTGATGAGACGACATCATGTTTTTATCCGTTTCAAGTGTGTATTCGATGCGATGGGTATCGCACACCTTATGCAGACGTCATACGCCTTCTCTAGCTCAATAGGTTTCTATCACAGCGGTGTAATAGTAGGGGCGACCACAGGTGTATCCTAGGAAAACAACAAATGCAAAAATAGTTTGAACCCGAAAATTGTATTAGGCCTACTACAAATAATAAAGTCTGGAATGTTGATCTGTAATCAAGGTATTGGCCAGAACTAGCAAACATCAGAAAGTGTCTGTAAATGTTTCAAATAAACACTATGTTGACTGACCACTGTAGAAAGAAAACTGTTGCCCTGCAGTTTTGTTTTATATGCATATGTTTGAATTCTAGACTGAGACAAGATGTATGTAATGTTCATCATGTGGTACATTAAACAATGACGCTTGTATATATATTTAGATTTTACAGTCTTCCATTTTTAACGTGACAGGCTTTTAGGCCTTGGTGAACACCAGCTGCAGAGTCCCATTCTTATCAGACCCCAGAGACCAATGGTGCAGAACAATTATTTTCATGACCATTTACCAGAGTACATCAGTATGTACAGCAGCCTTCTGGGTGTTTATGAATTTGGTTTCCAGGGTGACAGTGGAGGCCCTCTGGTGTGTGCGGAGGACGGTGTGTGGAGTTTGGTGGGGGACGCAAGCTGGGGAGGGCAGGACGACCTGTCCAACAAACCCGGTGTCTTCGGCAACGTCAGCCATTTCCTGGGCTGGATCCACCGACAGATGAAGGTGGGAAAGGCTTCTGGTGTGTTCAGTAGTGAGATGAATGGTGTTTACTAATATGTTCTAATGGTGGGAAAGGCTTCTGGTGTGTTCAGTAGTGAGATGAATGGTGTTTACTAACATGTTCTAATGGCTGCTCCCTCTGACTTCCTCTCCTGTAGAAGTCTGACGACGAATCCATTCTGGCGTCTTGATTGGGTAGCGTAATAGTTTTTAGCAATATTTTTGGGCTGATATTCAAGCCCATGAACCTTTGTACAGATGTATTTTTTTACTTGTATTTAAATGCCATTTTGTTGTATTAAGTATTTGAAAAGCAAAATGCATTGTAGTTTGTATGAGTAGTATATTGTAAGGCCCTGGTTAGTCAAAAGCTCAAGGTAAAATGTTATTGTATTCGTAGATTAAAAGTTGTTATTATGAAGCATCCTTATTTTTCCTGTCAGCATAAAGTGAGTGCAGATTGTACCCAGATAATAATGAGGTACCATGAGCTAACACAGGGTGTCACTCCCAAACATAAAGCCACTGAGAAATGAATGCCCTCCATTGTTTGCACACAAATACAATATCTGGATTTGAGCGATCTTCCTGATTCAGTTTACTCATATTTATTTAATTGAAGTGTTCATTTTGGCACAGGAAAGAAACTCACTCTACACTTAAATTGGACCTGCTCAAATGGTTGTGAAGTTTTAAAACATACTTTTGGCACACAATAGGATTTCATAGTGTTCCACAAACTCATTCTCGGGTCACATGATCAAATGCACAAAGCCGGTTAAGCTGCCCATGTGATGTATTGCACCATCTTAGCTGTGGTATTACAGTTAAGACCTGTTTTTTAAGGGAGGTAATGTAAACTTAGTGTGCGGAATTCATTGTTTATAAAAGCAAAACTGGTCTGAAACATGGTGGCGAAAAGACATAGCTATACCTGGTCACTGTCCTTAACAGTGAGCCGGTGGCTTTGAACATTTCAGTGCAACAGGCCTGGCTGCCCAAACCGGACGCTTTTTGTTTATCGGCTTTCAACACATTCTTTGGCATGTAATTGTGATTTGCATAATTACTATGGTACAAATATGCCGTGGGGAATTTAAGGACCATAGTCACCTCCAAAAACCAATCAAAATAGTTCATTATGAAATTCTACACAGTGTTAGTACAATTAAAGTGAAAATGTAAATTAAAAAAAAGAAGAATTCCTCTGAATTACAGAGACTCCACACCCATGTTATCAGCATTAAATGCAAAGTGCAATTAAGTTAAGTCTCAAGTCATTGATCAATTCCTCCACACAAGAGGAGCACTTGGACTTAAATGTATTACAAGCAGTGTGTAGACATCATCGATTTTTCATCCCAATGCCTGTAACAAGCATCTCACCGGAAGATGTTTACAATAGAAAACGTATATAAATACAAGGCACTAAATAGACTCCTTCATGTCAAAAATTATTCTTAGCCCTTACACATATACAATATTATTCTTCATGGTACAATCTCCCTGGAAGGAGACTCAGAGAATTCATTGGAAAACTCGCCTTACAAATGAACGGCCACTCGACTTGATTAGCAGTGATTTCACAAGTCGTCCAAAGTGACGCGTTTGGCTTGACCCTGAAAGGGTCCCGAAAAAGAGAACTAGAAACCAGGTCTGCCAACAGCGTACCAGCTACAGTCTGGCCGATTGTCATGGTCCAACGAGAGGGTGGGAGGGGCGGGGGTCTCAGACCACGCCCGCCACCCTGCCGCCCTGCCGCCCTGCCGTCTGGGCTCCGCCAACTGGGCCCCCGCCACCGCCACCGCCGCCGCCACCGCCTCCTGCTGCTGCTGGCCCTGCTTGGCGGCGGCAGTGGTGATGGTGGGGGTGGCGGCGGGGGGGCCGCTGCCGGTGGAGGTCCCGGTGGTGGCAGACCCTCGCCTCAGTCACTTGATCCTGTGGCGCACCAGCGACGACTGGTCCGTGATGTCCCCCGAGCGGTGGCGCCGGCGGCAGGGCATCACCAGCAGCAGCAGCAGGGTGAGGAGGATGGTGGCGCACAGGGCCATCATGGCGTAGGAGATGACCCACAGCAGGGGCTCGTTCAGGGACCCCCCGGCGCAGTCCGTCCCCACGTCGGACGCCGAGAAGGGCCCGGCGATCTCCGACAGCGCCGCGCCCCCGCTCACTACGGACCAGGCGTCACAACAGGTTGACTGTCTGACGCACACCATGACATGGACGTTCTTTAAAAGTCCTGCGCCTGGTACGCAGAGTATTATAATTACACAGGCAAACCTTGAATATGTAGTTTTACTTAGGTTTACGATGATAATCCTAAACTTGACATACAGATTAATTAATGTCATGTAGAGGAGGGATCAACAGGTAAACCTAATAAATTGCATAGCTAAACATAAGCTGAGGAAATGCAATGTTTTGATGGATAAAAGTGGTGTTAAACAATACAGATGATTATGTTTTAATAATTACTTCAACAAGAAATTTTAAAAAGGAGAATTTTCTGTTTTCTAGTTAAATTGGATATTTAAGTCACGTGAAAATTACCCAAGCATTAAAGCAACCATTCTCCAATTATTTCGGTCTAAAACCATCTCCAAGTTTATGAAATAATTAATAAGCGGGAGACTTAAATAAACAAAGTGAATCTTTAACAAATAACTAATAGCTGAAATTATTTCTCAAACAGTTCCCCATCCTGTTATCCTATTTTCTATCTGCAGCCACAAAGCTGGTTGTGTTTTGGTATTTCAGCACGAGGCATAGCACACTGGGTTATGACATGGTGCAGGAGCATAATGGGACACATTTTAGCATATGAAATGCTAACTTGGTGGCCTCATGTGATGGGACAGAAAAATAAAAAATAAATCCCAATTGGTACTACTTTCCAAAATGAAGACGTTCTTGACTGACAACTTACATTTCACACATAGTAAAAGAAAGCATGTTCTTTTTCTTCAAAGAGGAAGTCATGTGACCTTATTGAGAGACGCTTTACCCCTCCCAGGAATTAAAATGTTTCCAGTCACACGGCAAAGACTTCTTGAGGCTTCAGGCCAGTGTTTGTCTCTGATACAGTTTGCTCATTGTAATAACAATGGTGTTGTTTGTACTTTAATTTGGCCCCCAGGACATCTCCCCGGCCAAGGTGGACATTCACATGGTAGACTAAAAGTAGCTGTTCAGCTGTGGAATTTATTCATGAGCATATTCAAATAATCTTGAACCAACTTTTATTTTTTGATGAAAAGGTTTCTGGATTAAGTTGAGATATTGACGTTTTTACGTAGAGCCAATATTTACGTTTCAAATTAAATGTTTTACGTGACTTCTTGGGACTAGTGCAAATTAAATGCATCTGTTTTAGGTCCTCAGCCACCCAAGGCCACAGAAACAGTGCAACATTTAGCCTTTGAACACAGAGGGGAAAAGGCAATTTTGCTTATTTGTCTCTTGGCTAAAAGGTTTCTTTGAGACAATATGGCAGCTACAACCACAGAGGAGTAGCACTTATGCCCTCTGCCTTGTACAGGGACCCCCCACCCCCTCACCTGCACAGCTGCTCACGGCGAAGCCCACCCTCTTCTGGGCGCGGTCGAACACCACGTAGAAGCCCTCCATGACCGTGGCCCCGATCACTAGGCCGTTGGCCGACGAGGAAACGCCAAAGCGGAAGCAGTCCAGCGTGCTGTCGACGTCTGTGATTGGCTGAATGTACAGCTGGGGGATGGACCAATCGAAACAGTCACTTGCACCGTGGGTTATAGAGTCGGTGCTTGCGTCGCTGTATTTGTGCGTGTGCATGTGTACCTGTGGGAGGATGGTGATGCGGAAGGACTCGCTGGTGTTGCTGGCCCTCAGGTAGATGGAGATCTTTGGGAAGAACCTCCAGGGTGTCTCCCCCTTCATCCAGCAGGCCAGCTTGGTGCCCTCCCAGAAGCCGGAGGAGAAGTCCTGGATCTAGGGGGGAAAAGAGACCGAACACGGGCGGACACAGCACGGAAGTCAGGTCAGTGGACACAAAGGCACCACAACATCAAAATGAATGGAATGAGAATCATTCCAATCTTTATCATTAAGATATGTTCAACTACATTTCCCACTCCATTTCCACAACCACAGCTTCAGAGATTCAATGTATGTAGCATCACATTACAGACAGCGGCAATGTGACGGTGTTACGGCTGTGTACACGTGAGCAGAGAAGCTAACGTACCATAGAGGTCCGCGTGATGGCGTCCACCACCGCGATAAACACATTGGCAGGAAGTCGCAGCAGCGTCGTTCCACTGTCCACGATGGCTTTGTCCATGTTATACTATGATGACAAACGGGGGGTGATTGTGTGTTAAGTAGGTCACTGTTGACAAACAAAGGCTAACATATGCTAGCTAAGGAGTTGTTACCATTATAGATGCATGGGATTTGACACTTTCACTCAAGAGTTTTACAGTTTATTTCCCTGTTTTAGCTTAGATGTTTGGATTAATTAAGTGAGAATAAATTAATTCTACAATGTTTCATGTTGTTCTCAAAACCTCCCGTGAATTTCTAATATACCTTTTACTACACATATTTCATACCAGTGTTGATAAATGCATTCAAAACTTGAACACAGCCTCAGTTATTTTGGTCAGTATTCAAGCAGCAAAGGCCAGGTCACGGGTTTACCTCGCTGCAGTCCAGGTTCAGACCCTGCTCCCCCACCTCCAGCTTCAACACCTCCACCTGGTAGTACCACTCCTCCTTGATGGGCGTGTACCACATGACGCCCCGGTACAGCGTGGGCTCAGCCCCGCCCATGATCTGGGAGTCGGAATAAACAACAGGGCTGGGCTCACTGCGTTGCCGGCTGGGAAAACAGCAGCAATCAGGGAACCCGACAAGCGGTTATCTTTGGCCCGGGCTTTATCCTTGCATGTGTATCCTGGCAGCAGAGTACGGTAGATAATCAGCCAGAAGCTACAAATGCACGCACACACACACACACACACACACACACACACACACACACACACACACACACACACACACACACACACACACACACACACACACACACACACACACACACACACACACACACAGTGTGTCATCTCATCCATCTCTTCCTCTACAGCACATGAGGGCAGCGAGCCGCCTGGCCGGGTGCCACAGCCCTGCTCTCAGCAGTGTGGGACCTCAGCGTCATTAGCCCCACGCTAACGAGAGCGAGCCTCCAGTGGGCCAAACGCATCGGGAGGCGGGCCCTCGGCGAGAGCGGGTCGCGTGCTGTAAACACAGCGTGCCTCTCCGCTCCGCCAGCCGACCGGCTTCCTCCCCCTCCCCCCCCCCCCCCCCGGGGCGCTACTTATGTCTGGCTGTTTAAAAATTAAGCAAAGAAAAACCGCTGATCATTTATGCATAGAGCGCAACAGCCTGTGATCGGAATCGTTTCCTCATCCAACGCCGACGGCGGTGCCGTGGTCTACTCACCAGGCTGCCCCCGGGGGGGTCGGTGGCGCCGCCGGCAGAGACCCCCGCGCCACACATCTGGAGGGAGAAGATGTCCGGGATGCCCGTCTGCCGCACTACGGAGTTGAAGAAGGGCTCCACCGAGGAGTCTGGCTGCAGGGGCCCAAGGAGATAGAGCAGACAGCACATTGCCTTAATTGTTCATTGAAATCAAATGCAAAAATGGATGGAGTCCTCTATTGATACTGTTTCATTTAAGATATTATACAGCTTAAAGGTCCAACATGGCCTAAACTTCTAGCACTGAGGTTGCAGATTGGAACCAACTGTATCCATCAACCCCACCCCTCATCGTAGCCATGGGGATAGCACAACCCCCTTCTTCCTAGAATATGTTGAATTTTTTCGATTGACTTAAACGCAAAAAAAGAGCCGTTTGGCCATTCCGGGCTACTGTAGGAAGATGGTGGTGTAGCACGGTGGCCAATGTGGAAGGTTACCCGCTCCTAATGACAAAATGGACTCATTTTTACAATTCTTATTTTCATGACATTATCCACTTATTAAAACCTACCTATAAAAGTTCGGTTTTATTTCTGCCAAGTGTGTTCCGCTAGCAGCAACTAAATTCTACACTCTGCACTTTTAATAAAGAAATAGTTCAGTTGGAAATTAGGCCAATAAAATGAATCGGAGTGAGTTAAGAACTCGGATGTGGTTTAAGAATTGTTCACTGAACGCCTTCCTTGTTTCAGTGTTGTCCCTCCACAGTTGTTGCCAAGGTTGCTATCGCAACAACCAAACATGACATGGTTGTCCCAACAACCTTTTTTGCTGCCTTGTTTTCAGAACGGCTCCATCAACACTAATCCATTAGCAAAAAGAGATTTGGTTTATTCAAATGACAGCAAGGAAGAAATATCATAAATTAAACGGATAGTGTGCGTGTCTGGAGGGTTGGGGCATAGATAAGTCCAAATGAGTCGCCAACTAAATGAGGGCAGTACGGTCATAGGTTCCTTTCGCCCTGACTGAATCGTTGTGTCTTTGTGAGCCCGCCATAGTTTTAGTAGTTTTTTTTTTTCATGCCACCAGCTGGATTAGTGCATGTGATGCATGCCTAATAGCACCAAGGCAGACCGGGCCAAAGTATCAATTGATGCATTCGAGACACAAAGTGGTCAGTGTGAGGATGTCTTCCGTTTTAGAGTTTTTGATCTCCCCGATCGCTGCCGGAGGGAGAATCCCTCTGAACACAACATTTGAGCCGAGGTTGACTTTCCCAACCCCCCGTTCTCCTCCAACTCCTCCTCAGCATTCCTAGTGACGCGCATACAGTATACGTGATATCCGCTGTGCTGTAGCGTAATGTAGATGTGTTGGATTGTTCTTTGATCATGTTTAGCAGCAAGCTAGAGGCCAAAACTAATCATCAACCCACAAGAACTGGTTTGAAAAAAGAAATGCTTTACTTGAATAAAGTAAACTCATCTAAAACAATGCAACCAGCTAACATAATATAACATAGCCAGCAATCATTTCATTTGCATGTAATTTCAAACGGTGCTTCTAAATCCTACCTACCTACCTACCTACCTACCTACCTACCTACCTACCTACCTACCTACCTACCTTCCTTCCTTCCTTCCTTCCTTCCTTCCTTCCTTCACACACTCTACTTACCCGGGCCAGGAGTGGGTACGCCATGCCCAGAATGCCTTGCCAGTTCACCCCGGGTAGATAGAAGCCCTCGGAGGCGGAGATGGCAGCGATGTTGATGACGATGGTCTGATTGGGTCCCTTGGGGATGGAGACCCGGTCTATGCCTAGCCCGCCCTCCCAGTTGCCCTGGGTGTACCTGACGGCAACAGTCCGGCCAGTGGGCTGGTAGGTTGTGGAGCTGAAAGGTACACAGGCGACATGTTGATTTGATATCCACACGTATTGTTAAAGCAGACTCAACAGACAGTCGAGTATGGTAAACATTAATTAATAAATTTGTATGCGTGTCTGTATATTAACCCAAACAAATAGAGACACAATGAAGCTTTCAATTTGCAGGTACACACACAAACACACCCATTACATTTGTATGATGTGTTTGCATTGCGATTGGGACTCACAGGCTAGTGTTGAAGTAGTGTGTGATAAACGGGTGTGGGGTTGACGCCACTGCAAAGTTACTGCTGCCCGTGTCTACCAGGATGTTGAGCTGAAAAACACAAGGCTTGTTCAGTTTCAGGACTTTGGAGTTTGTGCGCAGAAAGGTTTAGTGGTAAGCCCTTTCTTAATCCTCCTGTGGGAGATGCAATACTTAATAGGAGATTAATATTGCTCAATTTGAATCTAATAGATATTCAGATACAATATGGTTTGGATCAAATACAATAGAAACAATGAGTTCAAAAAAAAGAACCTGCCTTGCAGAATCACTCAAAAGTTATAGGGCAGTCCATCATATTTTAGCCGTGACACGCAGAAGTCATGTGTGCTTGTAAAAACAGTCCTACCAACAGGTCTTTCTCATCCTGGGCAACAAATATGGAAACATTGGCCAGAAATCCTTAATTTCACCAATCTTGTGGCCTGAGCACACATTTGATCAAAACACAATCAAATAATGTGACGCTGCTCGGGACATCCAAAATTCTCTCTGCGTGTAACAAAATGATTCGCTATGTCCCCGGTTTGTTCTACTACTGAGGAAAATGGGGGGAACAGCATCATTTCAAAATGTAAGGGGCGTAGGTCTGTTCGCGGCCGTTCTCGCCACCATTTAAACAGCTATCTTGCATTTGGAAATCCCCAGAATCTGTAGAGAGAGAGAGATCTCAGATTGTCTGGTGTCACGAGACTAGGACATCACCAGCCATCTTTGAATTGCACAGTATTTGTAACCCGAAGTAAAATTACAGTATAATAATGTTATCATCTAATCAGAGACTCTGTAGGATTTATGGAAACCATTCCCTGCAGTCCTATCCTGGCAGCCATCCATGCGATGGTTCACATGAACATCGGTGTGGATAAAGGATATATAATGTTGTCTCCCTGCCATCGACTTGGATGGGAAAGGAAGTTGTAATTAGCTAATAGAACTCTGGCATGTCCACAGTCCTCACAGTGGCCAGCTGGACCAATAAACACTCCTAACCAAACATCCCCCAGTGTTAAACAAGCCGTAAACGGCCAACCGACCTCGGAGCTCAGATAAATCTCCTACGGAGGAGCGTGCTTGTCATTCCAGTTCAGCTTTAAAGTGTATTAGCGGTGATTAGACGTTGTCCCAACGCGGGGGTTTTGTCGTTTATTATTGTGGAAGTTTAACAGGACTAATCAGCTGAATGAGATGCACAGGTTGGATAAAATTCCCTAACTCCTTCCCTATGGTGGCTTTGACACAGTCAATGAACTAGCTGTGGGCTGGGTGTCCGAGAAATGGGACTGCAACGAATCCATTCCACATGCCAAGTTACAATAACCCGACTCATCCTCATTCCTCCGTGGCTGCCAGTGCCAAGATTGGCCGGGCAGGAAGTGTTTCTTAAACCATGAGAAAAATGGAATGGTGAATTGTCTACATTCTATTCAATATTGGTACAATGAACCAAAAGGAATTTTCATCCAACCTGTTAATCATGGTCATGCAGTTTTAATTAAAACCAGTGTGCCACGATGAATGCTGCGTTACATGCTCGTTAAGTTGGCCCTTAGAAGGCCTGGTTGGCCCCTTCAGTCACTGTCAGGCTTATAAGTTCCTGCTCATTGGCCGGGCATCCACCCATTCGTTTGTGTATGTGTGTTGGACTAGTCACTAGACCTGGCCGGAGAACGAGGGGGAGGAAGCACTCACCCCCACCCCCCCCCCCCCCTATTATCAAGCCTGTTTATGGAAGTGGCAGTGGAGTCCTTAACCCCTGTTTCTCTAACCTTTACCAATCAAACCGTTTTTTTTCCCTTGCCGTAGCCAGCCTGATGAGCCTCAGGCAAATCCCTCCACCACCACCACAGCTGCCGCCGCCAACACAAGCCCCCATGTCGCGCAGCTTTCCCTGGCTAATTGGCTGTGGCTGGCTGGTGGCAGCGTGCATCTGCTACCTGTTTGTACCAATTAGCAGATGTGAGGTGCTCCAGCCGATGTCTCTCCGCCTTGCTAACAGATGGGTCAATTAGTGGCTCATTTGAATAGCGTCTCATTTAAAAGCGGGTCCGGTGTAATCACACCGCTTGTTATTTTATCCTGGGTGTAATAAAATTGGAGTTGAGATAAAAGAGGGTATTTTTAAACTACCTAAACAAACTGAGGGGAAATTAATTGGATGATTCCATCGGCTGGGGGATCTCATTTGTTGTTGTTTTTATGCAAAGGTAATATTGCTATTTATATTCTCAGTGTGCACATTAGTTGGCATTTAATAGTCTAGTAATAATTGCCTCATTGTAGAGGAGGGATTTATATCCATCCATCTATCTTTACCTTTATCTATATATATGTCTTTCTAGGAAATCTATATGTCTGCATACTCCATGTGGCCCATAAAAAATAATGCTCTGGCAAATACACACTGATCGTGAACAAGCAGACATAATCTGATAAACAAACAAATAGATAATATGCCGCTTTAATATTCCACATTTCCCTCTGAGGCAAACACAAAGTGAGCCAAGGGCAAGAATAAAGGTTATGCCTTTCTGACCATGCTGTGCTGCTGAAAGAGTATTAAAAAGCTCTGATCTTTCTTACTTGACGCTCAAGAACAATGGCCGATTGACTTCCTTATGTAATTTTCACAAGCTTTAACACAACTCAATGGTATATCTGTCTACTTTAACGTGTTTTATTTTTAGTTTTATGAATGTAATCTGTAATGAATAGTAATTGCAGATTGTACATTTTAGCCCTGCTCATTTTGTGAGACCCGTTCTAAACGCAATTAAACACTAAATATGTTCAAGTAGAAATTCAGGGGGACCAGCTCCTCCTGATCAGAGACCAGTACAGATCTCCCTGGAGCCTCCTAATCCCAGTCAGCTGCCTGCTCCTGAGAGAAGCAGCGGCCCCCCTCAAGGCAGGCATCATGTGAGTGCATGGGAGCAGGGGTGTTAGTCTGGCTGGAGGATCCCCCCCCCGTTCCCCCCGCCCCAAGGCTGTCCTACATAATAGACCTGCTGTAAACCCCCCCTTTATCCTACAGGCCCAGCAGTCCTCCTATCTGGTGTAGTGTCCTCACTTTGCCTGGTTCTTACATTGTGTGTTTATTTTTTATTATTTTGGGGGGAGATTATCGTATCCTACAATAGCGGTCATTCATGCATTCACCCAGCAGCACCCTTAGCTTTCAGGGGTCACGTGTTCATATGGAGATGAGGATCAATGAGAAACAAATTGCATTTTATGATAAGACGGACCAACAGGTCTTATTTATGCATTAAATCCAGGATAAATATAGTTATAATTTATACAAAATAGGTTAAAAAATTCGTTTATAAAACAAACTTGATATGATACACATTTTATGCGTTTCCCTTTTCCATTCATAACAGAATACAGCGACTTTAGACCACAGTGAGCTCATAACAGTGAATGGAGATGAACGAACCTTACCTTTTGAGCAGGGGTGCCTATGGACATCTCTATGTAGTAGCCTCTCCCCGAGTCGCCTTCCAAGTTGTTGATCATATCTAAAAAGTTGACTATACCTGCGGGGTCCGAGGCCAAGGAAAGCAGCTTTCCGCCCACGCCTGGTGTTTGCTGCAGAGGTGTCAGGTCTACATCCCGAGAAAAGTTGAACTTCCCAAGGTATATTTTGAGTGGGACCGCAAAGTGTCCATCACAAATGTCGAAACATAAACGGAAGAAAAATAGGCATAAGAGGGCATGTCTCCTTCGGGCCATTTTTTTTAGTTCGAAAAGTTTTGCTGGAAATAATTAAACTTGTCAGAAAATCTCCAGTTTCCCATTCGAAGTTGTCTCTTCAGGAATAAACTTCTCCATGGCAAGAAACTCATAAATTGAGTGGTTGAGGGGTTTCTCCCCCGTCTAAAGAAACCGCGGCATGCGGCTATTATGAATACATGAGAATATAATGCCTTGACTGCTGGATGTGATCCGACAACTCGCTACAGTTGTTTCGGTTCTCTGCTTTCACTTCACTGACTGGAGGGTGAACTTCCTGGATGGCCGGTGACGTATTTCATCAGCTGACGACTTGCCTCTTGATAAGCGGGAGTAGAGCAGACAGGCTCGAGCACAAGATACGGAGACAATTGATTATTAATTGAATTATAAATAAATTAACAGAGGCTACACCCATATTCGTAAAAATAGCTAATGTATTGTGGAGTTATTAAAATATGTGTTAATTTGTTTGATAGGTGTTCTAAATAATATTACTTTTAATGAAAACATTGAATGTAAAAACGTATATCCTGAATAAAAAATATTCATAAATATATTAATCAATAATGTTCTCCATATTTTGTATTCTTCGCCCTCTGACCCTTTTTTGGGGGTAAATAGTTTTTTATTGATTTTCGCCTATACTGATTTCTGATTGACACATTCATTTCCTAATCCACCTGAGGCATTGGCAATTGATCAATAGCCTAAATTGGTCTAATTATCAACTGCACTTCGCTGAAGATGATATATTTTTAGTAGGACTATTCGTTGATGAATCAAATACATCTGAATTCAAAATGCTGTATCAGCAGGTCAAAGTTAAGCCATTCAGCTTTTGTGGATTTTCATCTTTCAGCCGGGAAGAACATATTTCTGCATTTACATGAATGGTAGCAATGAGATGGTGAGTGTTATGATCAATATGTCATGGTCCACTTTTCACCCTGCATTAGCACACAGAGAAAGCCTCTGTGTGAAATCCTAATGGGTTCCCCTGCTCTCTCATTCACATGATTGCTCTCCTTCTCAATCTGTGTTTTCTGTCTGTCTGTATGGCTATCTTTATTCCAGCCTGTCTGTCTGTCTGTCTGTCTGTCTGTCTGTCTGTCTGTCTGTCTGTCTGTCTGTCTGTCTGTCTGTCTGTCTGTCTGTCTGTCTGTCTGTCTGTCTGTCTATCCATCGTATTTTGGTCTTTATCTAAATCTCTTTTTCTATTGCTTTCTTTCAATCTTTCTTTCCTTCTTACCGTCTTTCCGTCTCTGTCTGTCTGCCTGGCTGCCTGCACTACCTGCCATATTTTCTGTATGTCTGTCCATCTGTCTGTCTGTCCTATTTCTGTCTATGTCTCAATCTCTTACTCACTCTCTTATTGCTGTCAGTCTGTTGTTGTCTCACTCTTTCTGTGTCTTCTACTATTTCAACTCCTTCTCCTATTTCTTTTCCGGTTAGGAATGGCTATTTGCAAAGGGAAGTAGCCACTGTCACGCATTGTATTGATAGTCATGGACTAGGTCCCGTGGAAGATTTCATGGACAATTTCTGTCATCGTGCTTGTTTGTTTTCACATCATATTCAGATATTTCGTACCATAGCACAGGATTCCCACAAGCAACAGAATATTGAAGGTGCAATGCAAACATTTTAAGTTATAGATGTCAACTATTGATATTTATGTTGTATTCACTTTGAATATATCAAGTTGGCTCTAATCCCCTGTTGTTTTTTGTAGTGCCCTAAAAATATTGTTTGTGTGTGACTCACCAGTCACACACTGCTGTGTTTTCTGCCATGTATATATGCTATACTTCTTATTTGACTACAGTAGGTTCATTCCAAGTTCCCATAGCTTAATACAATTCATCCTGATGTTGTTTTACTTTGAATATCAACGACAGCATAGGCCATAGGCATTCCCATTTATTTGATTGATAAATCATATGCATATACAGATTATTTCATGAACATAGGCCGACACTGACCCTCTTAGTATATTCAAGATAAACTGCCTTTGCAATGCTTACTTATTGTGCAGTAGTACCCTATAATATGGATGATCAATTTAATTTAGGTGAGCATCTGCAGAAACACAGTTTGTTTTTCTTTCAAATGTATTATTAATCGTTCTATATGTATGACTTCGTTATTGTCAATAATTGTATAACTACATTTTCTATGTGCTAGAAAATGCAAGGAAATGTCCATTTGCAATCAGCTGCAGTTCTGCTGTTGGCCACTTGAAGGCACTCTTTGCCATGTCTACACCTATTCTAATCCAATATGCAGTTAGTGTAGCACAGTTTACATTATGGTGGAACAGCAAATTAGTGAGTTTAGAGGAGCCAACATCTCTACAGTTGGCAGTGAAAAGTGTCTTTACTGGGACATTGGTCTTAATCCTACCATAACTCTGATCATTCATTACAACTGATGAGAGGGAGAGAGGGAGAGAAGGAGAGAGGGAGTATTCTTCATAGCGAATCAAATACTCTGGCCTAATATCGTAGTGCGAAATGTCCAGCGTATTGATGGATACATCGTAATGTCTCAAGCAAACAGATTTCAGGTTTCAGTTTCTAGTAAATACATATTTTCTTCTGGTGAAGGTGTTGCATCACATACAAATAGGAAGTGATTTATTCCTTATGTAAGAGAGGGGGATCTTTCTCATATCTATCATGTGTTTTCACATCACAAAATCATCCCCTTGATTATATATGTTGTCAAGCTTAAACCCCACATTCAATGATATCCAGTGTCTTCTCAGGAGAACCAACTTCTAAACATTGCTGCAATGATATCGTTTTTCTGTCAAGAAACAACACACACTGAAACGACAACGACGCAAATGCATTTCCGTCCTGTGCACCGTGGATCACAACAATAAAAAGAAACGTAGCACACTCAGAGTGAGCTGGCATTGGCCAGGCTGCAGCCAATGGCTGCGTTTCTTCCAGCCCCTGTTATGTGCCTTCAACACTGCAGCGATCAGCAGGCCTATGTCCAGTCCAATCACTGTGAGGCTGCAATGCTTATCTTGAGATTTGCTGAATCTGTTGGCATCTCCATGTGGCCCAGGATGCAGTGTAATTACAGCCTGGGTTGTACAGAAAGCCATCAGGGATTAGAGGGAGGAGCGAGTCATTATGATATGGCTAGCCATGTGTTTTCCCCCCGTTTACACATTATTTTATCAAAGAAGGGCCTGTGGGGGTCATTTTATTCACTTTGAAATTGTGATTCATTTTGGGGTGTTTCAGGGGTGCTGAGAAAAGTGTCTGTGCACACCGATGATTTATCTTCGGTGGGCTTTATTCAGACCAACACATGTTTTGTAAACAGAAGCCAAATCCAATTGTTTTTTTCAATATAATTCAGATGTGAATCATCTTTAATTATTATTTCCCTTAATTCATATATTTGTATTTAATCTTTGACTTGCATAAAAGTCTATCACAAACATTGTGTTTATTGTAACAAGCTACTCTTTCCCCATCAACCTCTCCCAGAACGGCCGTCTAACCAGGTGCTGACATTCACTGTGTCCTGGAGAGAGGGGGGTAGAAACATGAGAAGCCTGGAGCAGAAGAGAGAGAATATGGCACTGACATCAGGGGAGTGCCAGGTGACCAGCTTCATCGGTGCGTTGTCGTCTTTGTGTTTAAAGACCAAAAGAGAAGAGGTTTTCTTAGAGGATCCTACTCTCCAGCAACCCGTCAGTGACGGCGTCTTCGTGACACGGCGTGACTCAGGGAGCATGGGTTACATTTTGTCTCGCGGACTGCTCGCACCACCACCACCCCCCACCCCCCCCCCTCAGTGGGTGTCGGCGGTAACACTGCCTCTCAGCAGTGGATCTCTATCCATTTGTTCATTCATAGGAAAGTCATTAGTGACACATAGATGAGTAAGGGAAGCTACCCGCATGAACAAATGCGCATGAACTCAAGCGCCAGCTGGGAGTCGGATGAACCCGGCCGTCTCTCTCTCCTTTTGGCCTCCAGGCACCATCCTACTCCTGGTCTTCCTTGTTTTGTACACAAACACATGCACGCACGCACACACACACACATGCAGATGCTGAAACACACATGCACACACACAGACACACACGCACACGCACACGCACACACAAACACACATGCAGACACATACATAAAAAACACATACATATACATATAGCACACATGAACACCCACACATGCACATAAAACCCAAGCACACACACATACAAAAAATAAACACGCAGACACAGACACATTTATACAGAAATACATATTCAAGACAAAAACACATTCAAACAAACGCACACACACACACACACACAAACATAAACAAAGAAATGAACACACACCCCCCCCCCCACACACACACACACACACACACACACACACGCACACACACAATTTGACTCTTCCACCATCTGTATATATTCAGACGCTCCAGATGCCACCAGATGCAGAAGCAGATGTTGGGGAGAGGGAATGATGTTGGCGCATGGTAGCTGTGCAGTTGAAGTCTCTGGGACAGCTGATTGGACGGGACAGAATCAGGAGGTTCCTGTACGGTTGAAAGGTTTGCATTTTACACATATTATATTCTATACATTGTACATATCAGCAAAGATATATGGGACACATATGACCCGGCTAAAACATTTAATATATTTATTGAATGCAGTACAACTTATTAATTTCATATACTGTGGAAATATATTATTCTACGTGAGCAAATTTGTATTCTGAAATTCACCCATACAAATGTTTATATAAGCAATGTATTTCCATCTATATTCTTGTGTTCAGAATACAAGGTCTGTTGTTGGTTAGTTCAGACTGCAGCGAGGCTTTCTTTCCTGGGGATGACACTAATATCAAAGGAACCTGGAGTCTCTGGACTCCCCATTATATGCTGGTGCATCACCAGCCTCCTGGACTGAGTTTGGGCTGTTATTAAATATGTTTGTGCTGTATGACTCATCTCTATTCTTGGTTAAATAAAGTACTGGTAACTCTTTTTTAGGCGTCTTAGCAATGCCTTTATTGAGTATAAAATAAGTGTAAAATACACTAGACGATTTTATCTAATCAATGAATTGGTCAATCTTAAATTCTATTAATATAATCCTGTATTTCCTTGGGGTTGAGCACATAGATACTATTGACAGATTCAAGAAAGAAAGTACAGTTCATTGATTGTGGTTCTGAATAGCAGTAGTTCACTGATCCTAACTTCCACCTCACAATGAGAAGTAGTGCTGGATATTAGCTTCAGGGAGCTAATTATGTGTGAGTGTATGTGTGCGGCATGTGTGTGTGTGTGTGTGTGTGTGTGTGTGTGTGTGTGTGTGTGTGTGTGTGTGTGTGTGTGTGTGTGTGTGTGTGTGTGTGTGTGTGTGTGTGTGTCTGCATAGGATGCAACAGCTGGCACTATAGTCTCCTTGTTAGAATAGGCATCTCCCCAGTGATCGCCAATTAGAAATGTTGAACTTGACTCTTAGGTTGCAAAGGGGCTCCCCATCAGATCTCAGTCAATTCCTCCTGAGAAAAAAAACAACAGCACCCTTAACGATACAGTGGAAATGATTTTGGGCGACGTATAACCAATTTCCTTTCCCCTTCAACGGAGCATGCTGGTACTCCAATATGGTGGTGTGTTGCTCGGTGAAGCAATTCACCTTGCAGTGTGATATTGAGTCTCCTTTGTGCTTGACTGTGTCTTTCGGTGCTTACAGCTATCTATCAGTTTCATAGCATGCAATCTGCATCCTCACAACCGCCCACTACACACCCACAGGAGCTTGAGCTGTCAGGGCTGTGTGTGTGCGTGTGTGTGTGTGTGTGTGTGTGTGTGTGTGTGTGTGTGTGTGTGTGTGTGTGTGTGTGTGTGTGTGTGTGTGTGTGTGTGTGTGTGTGTGTGTGTATGTGTGTGTGTGACACACACACACAGGAGTTGTGCTTCTATAAAGCTGCCATTGCAGGGGTAGGATAACATGGAGGGTGCTTGGCCCCTGACAGGATGGTAGTTTGATTGTGTTTGGAGAGAGGATGTGTGTGTGTGTTTGTGTGTATGTGTGTGTGTGTGTGTGTGTGTGTGTGTGTGTGTGTGTGTGCGTGTGTGTGTGTGTGTGTGTGTGTGTGTATGTGTGTGTGTGTGTGTGTGTGTGTGTGTGTGTGTGTGTGTGTGTGTGTGTGTGTGCGCGTGTGTGTGTGTGTGTGTGTGTGTGTGTGTGTGTGTGTGTGTGTGTGTGTGTGTGTGTGTGTGTGTGTGTCTGTGTGTATGGTGTGTGTGTGGTGGTGTTGGGGCTCCTTCATACATTTTTATGACCACATAGATAAGGTCAGGGGTGTGCCATCGTTACTAGGCAACGCTGCGACCCTGAGCTGGATTGAGCTGTGAAGCTGAGAAGTCAGATATTCCACCTTCCTGCAGCCCTGCTATTGCTCTGTGCATGTGTTAACAAGCCTCTCTCTCTCTCTCTCTCTCTCTCTCTCTCTCTCTCTCTCTCTCTCTCTCTCTCTCTCTCTCTCTCTCTCTCTCTCTCTCTCTCTCTCTCTCTCCCTCTCTTCCCCTCTCCCTCTCTCTGCGCACCCTGGTCAGTGTCAAGGTTGGGAGACTGCTTTAACTGGCTGATTAACCGAGGCAGCCGAGTAATTAAGAAGGCCATTGATTGCATATGACGTTGTCGTGGCGATGGTGTGATGGTTATCAGCGGCCGGGAGAGAGGGAGAGAGGTGCTCGCTGATAGCAATGTAATGAAATGGGGATTTTGTTGGCTTTGATTATGTATTTTTAATGATTCCGTTTGTGCGAGGGGGCTACACAAGACCCAGTGGGTGTATTGATTTTTCCAGTTTTCGAACGAGAGAATGGAGGAGAGGCAGACCAGGCGTACACGCAGCCAGAGAACAAATCACTGAAACCCACCCAGCTCTCTCCCTCTCCTCTGTCTCTCTCCTTCTCCTCTGTTTCTCTCCCTCTCCTCTATCTCTCTCTCCCTCTCCTCTGTCCTTCTCTCCCTCTCCTCTGTCTCTCTCTCTCTCTCTCTCTCTCTCTCTCTCTCTCTCTCTCTCTCTCTCTCTCTCTCTCTCTCTCTCTCTCTCTCCCCCCCTCCTCTTTCTTGTATATCTCTCCTCTCTCCCTCTCTCCCCCCTCTGTCTCCTCTGGCTTGTAACTCTCTCTCTCTCTCTCTCTCTCTCTCTCCCATTCCCTCCCCTCTGGTTACCTTCCTCTCCCTACCTTTATTTTCACCCTCTCATTCTTGCCACTATTCCTTTTTTGCTCTTTGCATCCTTTCCATCCCCCCCCCCCCCCCCCTCTTTCCTCCACCTCTCTTTTTTCATCCTGTCCCCTTCAGCGTCCTAGTTTGGCATGTCAAGGTTGGCTACAGATACGCTCCCCTGTGCCTCGGGGCTAACCAATGAGAAGCGAGCTGGGATCCCTCTGTAGCGGGCTGGGCTATCGGTATCGTGAAATGAGAGAAAGGGAAAGAGAGAGAGTGAGAGAGAGAGAGAGAGAGAGAGCGAGAGAGAGAGAGAGAGAGAGAGAGAGAGAGACAAGGAGAGACGAAGAGGGAGACAGAGAGGAAGGAAGGAGATGCAAAAGGTTACAGGGAAATTGAGAATAAATGAAGCAGTCATCCAACGCCGCCATGTTTTCAGGGCTTAGCAATCTCACCTGAAGTTGATGCTGTATATTTATTTCAAAAAGCTGGGCAGCTCAAACGGCGGCTCAGTCCGGCGAGAGGGGAATCAAACCGTCAAACATGGATGCCATGCTGCTGCTGCCATGGCTCCCGCCTCTCTGTCCAGCAGCAGCACATGTCTTCTTTACGATGATGATCTTTTCATGCGCCCCCTGTGGGACGGAGTTGGCTCTGCCTCGCACACCGTTGGCACGCTCCCAAGTCCGCGTGGCCTCACCTCGCCTCATGCGGCGCCGGCCGCGCTTATTCACAGCGCGACCGTTTGGTTGAACGCCGACTGACCTAATGTCACTTTAACCCCACCCCCTCCCTCCACACGCATAAACACACCCAGACACACACACTGGGACCGGTGGGACCGGTGGAGGGCCAACAGCACACCACCCGGCCTGGTGTGTTTGGGCAGCTAAAGCAACATCCTGCCCCCCCCCACCCCTCCCATGTCACCCTAGACACAAGCTCCGATGGGTGGCCATGAGCTCCACTTGTCTCTCATCTAGGACATTGTCTTAGCAAACAAAAAGGGGGGGGGGGGGGGGTCCATGGGAGCACTTTTTTTTCTATTCTGAGCTAATGAGACGCATAGTGCGAGGGAACATGATCCTTCTCCAGGGGTGACTTATGAGCAGGAGGGCTTTGGCGTTCTGCTGATGGGGAGGCCACACTGTGTATGGTTGTAAGAGACACTGGACTGCAGAGGACTTGTCAAAACAATGGCCCCTCTCCCCCCCATGCCGCCTGCCCCGGCCCCACGCCTGGGACACGCTCCACATGAGGGGAGGTGTGTGTGTGTGTGTGTGTGTGTGTGTGTGTGTGTGTGTGTGTGTGTGTGTGTGTGTGTGTGTGTGTGTGTGTGTGTGTGTGTGTGTGTGTGTGCATAAGACTACTGCTGTGTTTAGTCATGAGGTAGGTCAGCGAGCTGGTGTGCACAACACATCATATGGCGAGCTAGCGTGTGCAAAACACTGATATGTGTTGGACATTATGAGAGTCAACAAAAATAGACATCTCCTCATTTACAGTTGGATATGAATAACATGTCCTCTACAACCCTGCCTTTCATACTGTAACAAGCTAATATTTTAATTGGATAATCGAGCAAACATTAATTATTTATCACAAAAAATATTTCTGCTCCATAGAAATAGAGATTCAGTGCCAAGGAGAACATCACAGACTAAGAACATATGACCTTGAATGTGGACTGACTGTGCTTATAGGGGCCCACTTCCATCCAATCCTGCCCACTTGTAACAAAGACAACACACGCACGCACGCACGCACACACACACACACACACACACACACACACACACACACACACACACACACACACACATACACACACACACACACACACACACACACACACACACACACACACACACACACACACACACACACACACACACACACACACACACACACACACACACACACACACACACACACACACACACACACACACACAAACATGCAGGGACAGACAGACAGACATACATACGGCCACACAGCGAGGCCCCGACCGTCTGTGGTGGCCCTGGGGTCTCGTTGTCACATCCATTTACCACTGTTTAGGCATCACGCTGGGGGGCTGGGATGAAGTGCACCCTATCCCACTCCCCCATCCCCATGCTAATCTACCAGCCAACCACACTGCAACCCAATCGCAATCCGCCACACAGAGTCTTTAATGGCCATTCATATAGGTTACATTTTCTCCTGCACAACACAGCAGCACTGGCTCTGTTCAGTCTTAATGCATAGGTGTCTATTTCTATGCATGGGATTTATAGACGGATAGAGCAGTGCTGAAATATAACCTACACCATGTTATGCTATATATCACAATATACAATGAGTATTGTATCCGTGTAGAATGTCGTCCAGTTGAATGTGCCCTGAGATTAATTGATTTAACCTCAGATTGAATCTGGTGAGAGTATAATTGTCTTGCAGCGTATTGGATCTTTTAAGAGCTATACTTAATGTTGTGTAGCCCATCGCTAGGCGGTCAGGGCATTTCACTTCAGAGAGAGGAATCAAGATATTGTCTTTCACATTGTTGGTGAGCTGTAGCCCCATTGTACAGCTGTCCGCCCTGACTCAGTGGTACACGTACACCTGTTGTCCATAAGAATGCGTCTGTGTCTGTTCCCCATCAAGAAACACGTTCTATCTTTCACCAGAGCTACATGCTAAGCCACGAACGTGCTGCTGTATCCAATCCTAAAATGGCTACGGTTCAATTACTTCTCATGTGTTTTTCTAATCACATTTACGCATTGTGTTTTACGTATTGATTTTGTATGTTTTCTACCTGTTTGTTTCTTTGCTATAGGCCCTATATATTACGGTCGGATTACATTTGGATACTCCTGCATGCATTTGGTTGTACTGCAATACTTGACAAACATCTTGACTTTGAAGTGAACCATGCAACATTTCTCCACGGTGTGGGTTATTTTTAAATTAAAGCAAAGAGGGTAATTATTTTTGTATTTATGGCTTTTAAGGTGGGAGGGCAATTCACCCCCTGCTGTGATTATATATCAGCCACTTCCTAGAGTGGTGGTTCTCAAACCATGGTACGCGTACCACTGGTGGTACGCGATGCGCTATCAAGTGGTACTTGATAGAAAAAATGGTACTATCAAAATACTAGTACGAATGGAAATACATTTACCATGAGACCATGTTCTCACTTGCTGTGTGTGTATGTGTATGTGTTTCTGTGTCTCTGTTCTGGAGCTACCACTTTGTACAGCGGACAACAGCTAACAATAAATAATATTATTTTTAAGAATAAATGTGCCTCCTGCATGAGATAACATAACATCTGTCATAATGGTGGTACTTGGGGAGAAACACATTTTTCTGTGGTGGTATGCGGTATAAAAAGTTTGAGAACAACTGTCATAAAGGGAAGTTGAGTCATTCTGTAAATACTGCCAGGGCTGAACAGCAACGCTCATCTGGTACCTTTTAACCAATCCAATTTGAGGAAGTTCCTCCAACCAACCCGGATCTGGTCATGGAAAATTTGTTTAAGAGCTGTAACTACAGGACTGTGCATATTTGTATGTGTTTATTTCTCTCATCTTCCCCATCTCTATCAGTTCATATCAACCACACGTTTATTTAATTTGTATGAAGCAGGATGGAACTGAATGCCGTTTATGTATTTAGTAATTGAACGTTCCATTGACGCATTTGTTTTATTAACAAATTCCTTGCTAATGCGCTAATACACTGAAAAATGATGTAAAAATATATTTATCTTCTACGTGAAAACCTCTACTGTTCCAAATGTTAAATATTCTATCTTTAACATTTACCACTGAACCCTTGGCTGCCATTTTTTGGTGTTTGTCTTTTTTTGTGATTTGATCTAGCTGACGGCGTAACCAAGAGAGTAAAAAAACAGGACTGTCTTATTTGGTAAAGCCATGGATCTCGGAATTGCCCGTAGCACATAACACAGGCCTGCCAATGAAAGGCTGGAACGAGGCTCTTTGTGCTCAATAAGGAATCTTCCCTCCTTCCTGTGTTGGTACCTCACCACTAATGAGCTTCCCTCCTTCATCGTGTCCTGTTCCCTCTTCAATGGAGAACAAGTGTTTCTAGTCCACTCTACATTTGATACGGTATCGCTAACCTACGACCCTGCCCAGAAGCCCTCGGCCAACAGGAATCATCCCCCGCTAGGATTCTTATTCCTTTGTACGTGAATACATTCATTCATTGATAAATTGATGCATGAGCAACCAAACATGTTTGTTTGAAAATAAACCGTCGGCTTAATCTGCCAAAAAGAGAATGAAGAATGAAGACGAAGGGAAGAGAAACAATATTGAGTGGATATTTCCTGGCATTATTCAATAATTATTGTCATTTTTGAAGCAGTACTCGCACTACTTCTACTTTATGTTTTAGTGCACTCAACGCAGCAGGCTTAGAGGTGGGCAGAATGGATATTAGACCGGGCAGAGCCGAACTGGATGGCAGAGACAATGAAAGAGAGACAGACTGTCTATGGCAGACAGAACTTGGGCATAAACACAGCGATGGTCGCATCTCTATTCGCTTAAGAAATAAAAATCAAGGCAGACATATGAAACTACTATATGGTTTGAAGCTCTACTCTACACTCTATTTAAAAATGGACATGGAATTGATAGACCTTGTACGCACACAAGCAGGCTGGCACAGACACACACAGACACAGACACAGACACACACAGACACACACACAAACACAGACACACACACAAACAGACGCACACATTCACAAAGAGACACACACACACACACACACACACACACACACACACACACACACACACACACACACACACACACACACACACACACACACACACACACACACACACACACACACACACACCTGTTCTACTACTTTCAATATGTTTACTATACACTATCGTGTATATATGGTAAACACAGCATTGCGTCAGGAGCATAAGATCATTTTGGCTCTATTTTTTTGTTTTCGTGATAAGAACACGTATGTTCTATATATAATGATACCGGGCAAATAAATGGGATTCCACTCGGAGCATACTGTCATGTGGAATACAAGCAGCGATGCAGACTCGATACCCTGCCAGGCATATCTCATTCTCTGTGACCCTGTTCTGTGCAAAGAAGGCCCACAGGCTCCCGCAGCCCAGCACAGCCACACTCTCCACTTCAAGGCAGGCATTAACATGGACGGGTGCTGCGGTGTAGCTGGATTATGGGTGTGAGGGAGGCGATGTGGACCGTGTGTGTGTGTGTGTATGTGTGTGCATGCGTTAGTGTGAGTGTGCAATGTGTGCGTGCGTGGGGGTGTGTTTGTGTCTGTGTGTGTGCCTGCATGTGGGGTGTGCATTTGTGTGTGGGTGTTTGTGGGTATGCCTGTGCGTGCGTTTGTGCGAGTGTGCGTCCATGCGTGCGTGTGTTTGTGTCTGTGCCTGCATGTGAAGTGTGCGTGTATGTGTGTGTGTGTGTGTGTGTGTGTGTGTGTGTGTGTGCGTGTGTGTGTGTGTGTGTGTGTGTGTGTATGTGTGTGTGTGTGTGTGTGCTTGCATGTGGAGTGTGTGTGTGTGTGTGTGTGTATGCCTGCATGTGTAGGGTGTGTGTGTGTGTGTGTGTGTGTGTGTGTGTGTGTGTGTGTGTGTGTGTGTGTGTGTGTGTGTGTGTGTGCGTGCGTGCGTGCGCGTGTGTGTGTGTGTGTGTGTGTGTGTGTGTGTGTGTGTGTGTGTGTGTGTGTGTGTGTGTGTGTGTGTGTGTGTGTGTGTGTGTGTGTGTGTGTGTGTGTATGCGTGTGTGTATGTGTGTGGGAGTGTGCTGGGTGTCTGGGGGAGTCGGGATGTGTTTAACCCTTTGCAGTATTGACTCCACACATGATTCAATGAAAATGTATTCACATTTTTATTTTCTTTATTACACTGGAACTTTTTATATTTAACCTCTTGAAGGGGTTTACAGAGGAAGAAAAATAACGAACAAAAAGCAGAGGTAGCCTAGGCCTACCCCTGCATTGTCTTAAAAAAACGGCACAATTCAAATAAAAGTTGACCCAGCCTAAACATATGCAAGGTGTGAATTTAAATATAATAGAAATAGGTAAATAGGTAATGCATATGCATCAGCTGATGTCCCTCGCCCATGTCAGACGACTATTTCCTAAAGGCAAGCTGCTTTCAGTCTTAACCCAAACATCCTCGGTAAAAAGGTTCCTTCTGACGCGTCAGGTGCGGCTCATTTCCCTTAATGCAAATATTTCCAGTCTGTACGTACTCTTCACGCGCCCCCCAAAGTAGCGCCTGGTCCGAGGAAATGGCGTGGCAGCTTCTGCTCCTTTAAGGCAATGAGGAATTAAAGCGTGTGCAGGGGCAAGGGGAGAGGGTTATTGTGTATAATGCTCAGAGTCACTGTAGTGGGTTGGCGCGGAGACCAATGCGATTAGAGCGGGAGCGGGGAAGATGCGCGTGCTTGCCTCTCGCTGGACGGACAGAGGCGCTGTAGAAGACATGACTCTGGAGTCTCAGAAGCAAAAAAAAAAAACCGCTTCAACACACCCGGATTTGTTTCTCATTAAATCCAGCGGCTTCTCTTTCTTTTTTTTCTATTTTTAAAAATAAATGTTTCTTTTCCTTTTTCCCAAGCGTGATTCGTCGTTCCAAAGTCTTTTATTTAGGATTTTTTTGTGCCACTTTTTTATTTTTTTCCTTGTTTTTCGCCTTCAGCCCAGATTTGTCATATTTCCCCCTTTTTTTTTTTGAATTTCTACATCTATTCCACCTTCTGACTCAGCAGCACACCTGTGCTTCACGCGAGCGCCGTTTCCGCTCCTCCAGCATCTCTCTGAATCACAGCGCGAGCAGCGAGACGCCGGGCAGCCGAGAGGAGTCTGATCAGAGCTCTCCCTCCCCGACACCACAACCGAGGCTCATATGTGCTCCGCGTGCAAACACCAAAACAGGTCGGGAGAGGGGAAAAAAGTGTCCAAAACAAGTAACGAGAATCGGTTAAACTAGTAACTAAAAGTCGAGGCATTAGACGGGTTCCCTTCCAAGACAGTGGCAAATGTTGAACCTTATCCTAAGCACAGAGAAGAGACTCCTGGGCAGGCGTCGGTCGAGGCGTGCGGAGGCAGACGAGGAAGCATAGCTCGGGGATTGAACGGAGCAGGGCATGTGGATATTGGCTTTTATCTTTTTCCAGAGCATCTTGAATGGTGAGTTTGTGCCTTTTTTGATTTGTGCAATTTATTTCAGAGGTCAAATTAATGATATACTGTTAAGTGATAAAATAATAAGATATAAAGGTCACTTGTGCCCCACATAAAAATATACTTTATTATTATTTTCAAAAAGCCTTGAGAATGAGACGGGCGAGGCACGAACTGCGTTTTAATTGCTTATTTTACCCCCCACACACACAAACACACGCACACACACACACACACACACACACACACACACACACACACACACACACACACACACACACACACACACACACACACACACACACACACACACACACACACACACACACACACACACACACACACACACACACACACACACACACACACACACTGTTATACAAATATATATTAAATATTATAAAATATATATGTGTGTAAACAGATGAAAGCCTTCAATGACCTTGATAATTCACAACATGCAAATCACTTCAATCATTGCTCTTTGATGCCGATTGAAACTTATTCCGTTAAGGCCACGTTTGGTTTTGCTCTGGCCCTTAGTAATAAGTGACGTATTTGATGTAATAGACGTTTGGTTTGAGACCCATCCCTCCCCCACAGTAATCCTATGTTTCAAGTTCAAAGTAGCCTAAATTAATATTGTATATTGATTGATTAATTTTAACATGATCAATTTACAAGGCAGTATATACATTTTAGCATTAACATATTTTTGTCATGATTAAATGAGGAAATGTGTCTATACCAGTGATATTCCAGCGTACCTCAAACTACTAGCGGTTTCATTCAACGTTTGAAATGAAATGTGTTTGTTACATTTAGGATGTAGGCTGAACAATGTAATGGGGGATGTGAGCTGAAAGATGCATGATTCCTATGGAGGAAAAAAAAATCTGCAGCATTTCACCCCAAATATTCCTGGATGGACATGCAATTTCTATTTCCTTTCAAAATTGAAAGTAATTCATTTTCAACTAAAGTGGCCTCTAGCAGTTCCTCTATTCAAAGTTGGTATTCAAACATGGAAATAGGTTTTTTGTTCAAGGCGAATATGTGTTTCTTGCTGAATGTGTGTGTTTGTTTGTCTCTGCTTGTGCATGCAAGCTTGTTTCATATACGTGTGTGTCTGTGTGTGTGTGTGTATTTGTGTGTGTGTGTGTGTGTGTGTGTGTGTGTGTGTGTGTGTGTGTGTGTGTGTGTGTGTGTGTGTGTGTTCACATACCTGCTTGCAACTGTAGCATATTTTGTATGCTACCTTCGTGTGTGTGTCTATTTATGCAGAATTTCCACAATTATCAATCAGAACGTTGATTAACTCAAATTGCATTTACCAGATCAAACATGGGTGGTTCACACATGCATTGGTTCTAGTCTTATAGAAGAGATTACGGATAACTGGGTGTGTGTGTGTGTGTGTGCGGAAAAAAAGGAATAAGGAACGAAAGGTGGGGGAGATTAAATGGAGGAGTGGGAAGGGGAGACTTGAAGGGGAAAATGAAGACAAAATGGAAACATCTACAATGAAAAGAGATGGAGACTCTTCGCTGTTATACATTTTATAGAAAAACAATCCGCACAATGACACGTATTGATGAAGACCGAAATAGGAATTTATCCGTTATATATACATATATATACATATTCTAACTTATTTAATTGTATGATGTGTGTCGCCCCTTATGGTATCACACTCACACATGACCGCCTTGAGCCCACGCAATGGGCAAAAAAAACAATTGATAAAATGGCGTTTTTTCAAATTGGATTTCGGCCCCTTATGTTGTCGTATGTATTTTCTTTATTGCAGAGGCAAGGCAAACCCCTCTCAGCCAGCGTGGCTTTGCCTCTCACACAGCTCCGTGTAAGACGATATCTCTCTCAGTTCAGCTTCTCCTCAAACTCATAAAGGGACAATAAGGAAACCTCATTAATCATAATCATCCGTCTGTGACATTAGATCAACTGCCATGCAAGATTGTGTCCGTTTATTGCATAAGGGATTATTGAGCAGCACCCATGGCAAGCAGCTGATATGGGGTGCGGGGGGGAATCGGAAATGGAGACAGGGGCTGGGCATGCAGACTATACACGTGTTTTTCTGCTCCCTATTTCTTGTGTTCGCTGCTTTGCGCCGCCATTTTTTGTTATCAGAATGGCTATTTTTTCTTATCAATAACCTCTGTGTGTTTGTGTGGTTTTTTTTGGGGGGGGGGAGGAGGGGTTGGGGGGATGGTGTCCTCCACGGATGCGGCAGAAAGAGGGGTGTTGTGTGACGGCTGGATGTTGATTATCATGAAAATGAGGTGTTCCTCGGCTGAGTCGGGCGTCGTCACATTGAATGAATGACCTTGTAGATTGAAGCCAGCAAACCACGAATGGATTCTAGACAATTGCTTGCTGTTTTAGAGTTGGGCCTATCACATGCTTACTGGCCTGTCTCTATGGTAACCTCCGTCAGGGATGTCAGGGGATGGGGGGAGCTGGGCCCGGGGTGCACTACCAGGGTGACCCGGAAGTACTAATCACTTCCTTAGAACGTGTGTGTGTGTGTGTGTGTGTGTATGTGTGTATACAGGTGATAAATGAACATAACAATCTGGCATTTGAAAGCGGGGGTGAGGTAAAATATATACCTCAAAGTGTCTGAATAGAAAACCTGATCTTAAAGAAATGTCAGACGCCGTGCTTAATCTACAGCTAAAAGAGAACAATGCAATCACTTCGGCACTAAAGTACAGCTTTGTTTTCATGCACTAAATAAAATATGACGAACCCTTTCAACACCAGATACTATAGAAGAGGCTGCAGTCCATTCTATTGTATCTGATTTTAGAAGGATACATCCCCTATTCATTTACTTCATCTCAATGTAATCTGTCAAATCAGTGGTGAGGACAGGGAAAAAAATGTGTTCAATTGCTGATACCTTGGGAGGGAAATCATTGCGAGTGACTTACATAATTCCTGATTGCAACGGCATAACAACACAGCATCTCTCAAACCGCTCCCCACGACACTTGCGCCAATTTACAGACGCAGCATCATCACGGTGATGGCCAGGAATATACAGGAATCATCTCTTTTGTCTCCGATAAATGAACATTTTAAGCCGAGGTCACAGGATTACGCAATCAGGAATTCCATCTCAATTAACCGTGACCTTTCCGGGGATAATGACAGATCTTCAAAAATAAAGTGGCCCTCTCTCCCTCTCTCGCAGCGTCTACCCCAGTGTGTCTTCCAGTACAGTAAATAGCTGCCAAGATCAGTTAGCCTGCCAATTCCACATGACCCTGCATTATTAGCAACCTCAGAGAATGGGGATGATGAAAATGCACGGGGGACTCTGGTGGATAGATGGCTTGCACTGAACCACTTGGCTGCTGGTGGAAAGAGTGGAGGGGAGGGGGGGGGGGGGGCTGAAGGGGGGAGGGGGTGAAGAGGGGGGGGGGGGGGGGCATGTTTGCACGGCAGTTAATCTAGGGGGGGCAATTAAAAGCTGGGAGCCGATGAGAGTCCCATCTGTTGGAGGGGCCAGACGCGCTCCTAGGGATCCCTTCCCGGGTCTGCCGCTGGAGGGTCGCTCCTGGCGTCCGACCGCTCTCCCGGTGGCCGCTTGGCGGCGGTGGCGGCGGTGGCGGTGTGGATGAGGCCTCGCTCGGGCCTCCTGCCTCTGAACACAGGGAGGAAAAAGTGCACGAGACTGGATGAGCGGCGCACTTAAAGACGCTCTTCATAGTGCTAGTCGGCCCGCTAATCACCAATTAGGGTCCGGTTGCTCAAGTGGGTGTCTCTCTATTTTTATGAGATTAGATTAGATTAGCCGATATGCACGATGGGACAAACCGCAACCCCCCCCCCCTCCTCTCAGACCGACACGGCTGTCTTAATAGCTCGCACACACCGACTTTACAAACCCACCCCATCCTTGGGTGGTTGGGCTCTCCGCTCCCCCTGCGGTATGAGTGCTTGGGCTGCGCTGCGTTGTGAACTCTGTGTGCGATTCCAATGGAAACAGGCTACTAATGCTGGGTAATGGATACCCTGATGCGTGATCATAATAGATATCCTCTGGTTCATACACCCCAGCTGTATAATGAGGGCTAGTCTGCCGTAGCGTACCTCCTCTAGCCAGACTAGCGCTCTAATTAGGAGCAAGGCACTGGCAAATGGTCTGTGTCTGTGTGTGTGTTTCTGCATATGTGTGGGCTCGCGTGGTTTTGCATCTTGTGTGCGCGCGTGCACGCACGCACACACACTTGTCGGCGTGTGCGATGCACCCAATGTAAAATCTAATTACCGATCACACTGCATCTGTCTGGATTCCGCTGAATCAGAGGTGTAATTGCGCAAGCCAGCGTGTAAATGTCTCCTGCGTTAATGTTAACGATATCATTTAGCATCTGTGGAGGGAGCGGAGGGGGAGAGCCCCCAGTAACCAGATGTAGGTGTTTGATCATGCGTGCAAAGTGATGTTGTAGTACATCTGGCGGGGGTTTCCCTCTCAGACGGCTTGTGCCTGTGCACCGCACAGGTATATTCCCCAGAATAGGGAATAAAAGCAATATTCACACAGAAATATCAGTCTGCATTAGCATGCTCGGGGACCAAGGCACAGCATCCGTCAGGAGGGGAAGCAATACCACCGCAACTCAGGAACTCCACCTACCTCCAGAGGCAGGTGGAGGCTGACTGCAGTTCTTAGGAGTGTGCAGTTTTGGATGACATGTAGAGATCACCGTGAATCCAACATTTAGGAGTCCATCTCAATTTAGATCCAGGTTGGTTTGAGGTGTTTGGTACTGGTTAAGAACTTGGTTAATGTAATGGTTAAGGAATGGGAGCATTTGTATATGGTTTTGGTTTCATTAAAAGAGCTAGGTGAACAGTTCAAGGTTTTGGGAACTATACAAATGTGGGTCTGTTTTTATGCAAATTATTTCTTCTCGCCTAAATCTGCACATTTACAACTGCACTGGCTCAGCGATTCATCCGTAATATGAATAAGACACACTTACTCTAAAACAGCAATTTGAGTGGCATGTGTTAACACAAGCAGCCAAATCAATTTCCACACGGTATGTTGGCTGCGCACGCACTATGGGTACAATTCAATGAATTACCAAATGCTTCTGCATCTGCCAAACAAATGAGTCACTGATCACATGATCCGAGTGCTGGTGTGTAAAGCCTTATCCTCTAAGATAGCCTTATGCTTTTCCTTTACAGTAGGACGTGTGCAGTGGTGCTGTCATTTTCCAGCTGCCATATAAATTACTGGCCCACGTGAAGCTGCTGCTCGCTCTGCACCAGTGTTTCGTCCGGGCTATTTTCAAACCATTTGTTTCTGTTTGGATGATGGTGGAAGAAAAAGGGTAAAGATTTGATTCCAGTTTGTACAGGTTTTGCCTGTAAGCATCAGGGTCTGCAGGAGACCTTTTGTGACTGCTATTGCACAAATCGGGCTGTCCGTAATCACACAGACGGTTTTACTATGCAAACATTTCCACCACCACCAGTGTTTTTTCAACGCTTTTGTGCTAGGATAAGGTGTCAGAGGATCGATGCGCTGCTGAGACAGAGAGGGAGAGAGAGAGAGAGAGAGAGAGAGAGAGAGAGACAAAGAGACAGAGAGACAGAGAGAGAGATGAATAATGCCCTTCTAATCCAGTTCTGTACATGCCTCCCACATGTTTACAACTCAACACTAACTAAGACCTTAGTCTCATTGATCGCCGCTGCCCGAGTCCGGCAATGATGCATGTGCCCCCTGCAATGTGGAACACCAAGTCATTCTCCCTGTCTCTCTCTCATTCGCTCTATCTTTCATTGTACCACTGTGTCTCTCTCTCTCATTCGCAATATCTCTCATTGTCCAGGTATTGCTCTCTCTCTCTCTCTCACACACACACACACACACTCTTGCATACTCATCTCTCCTCCTCACATTCTGCATGTCCTTCTTTTATGTATAGATTGTGTGTTTTCAGAAGGAAACCTTATACGTTCACAACCCCTTTTCGATATCGCCACCGTATCGCGGTCGGATACTGCGCTGCAATCGTATCAGTTACCAAATTATGTTTTTCATTCGTTCTCCGGTGTGTCATCGGAGATCCAGTGGGGCTCTGATGCTGCATAGTCCACATGCTGAAGTAGGCTAAGGGATAGCGTGGCAGGGCCGGACAGACAGAGTGACAGAAAGACAAATGGTTTTGGTTCGCTTTCCTCGACACCGCTCTTTATTTTTAAACCTGGCGCAGATGCTGAGATTTAAGACCAAGTTAGCAGAGGTTATTTTTAGCTGGTCATTTTTAAAGTGTTGTCATCTCGTTTGAGTTGAGGTAAGGTGTGACAGTCTGTGTATGCCTTAGAGAGACAGAGGGAGAGAGAGAGAGAGAGAGAGAGAGAGAGAGAGAGAGAGAGAGAGAGAGAGAGAGAGAGAGAGAGAGATGAGGAGTGTCAGATGTGTGTGCCTGGTGCTTTGTTATCTCTATATATGTTTTCCATAGGTGCATGTTCAAGTGTGTGTGTGTGTGTGTGTGTGAATGCACATGCAATAGTGTGTGTGTGTGAGAGTTTTCCACATGCATCTCACATGTGTTTGCTGCTGTATGTTTGATTGGGGTGCTGAGTGGGCGTGTCGGGTTGTGACGTGGGGAGGAGCCGCAGGAGACTGATTTATGTCCTTCCAGTTACCCATCGATCCTGAGGCTCGGCGGGAGACTGAGTGCATTGTCAATACCGCTAGCACTTTGTGATATTCCTAGAATCCCCAGACCCGCTTTGCTCAGGCCGAGGTGTGATGATGGTGGTGGTGGTGGTGGGGGTGGTGGTGGTGGTGCTTCTGCTGCTCTTGGCAACCCCGATGCAGCATGCTATCTTGTGTCCCAGTATCCAATCCTAATATCCGTCTTTATGCGTGTCTGCACCTTAAACCTCACTTCCACACTCACAACGTAACGTCAAATTCCGAATGCCATGCAGGCAGCCATCTTGTCCAAAATCACGACTATTTCCTCAACGTCTGAACGCGTGCAGTAAACGTATGCGAACACCAGCCGCTCCAAATGCCGAACGCAAATCATTCCTCCACAGAGAGTGGCGTCGTCGGGGTCGCAGGCAGACGGGGTCCGGATGAGTGATTTGTTTGCGGGGAGGAGAGGTAATTTGGACGGAGCTGTGACTGGGTACCCCGGGCTTCGCCCTGTTTACATGTTGCTAAGTGTCCCCCGTAGACTGTTGCCAGGATGAGACCCATTATGTGTTGCTCCCTCTCTCTCCATCTCGGCCCCATCCCATCCCCACAAGTGATTATGCTAATTACTGTTTGATCAGATGATTAAATTATAACTCGATTAGTCTGAGGCACTGAACGCACAGGAATACATCGGTGTGTCGGCGGCGGGGGCTGTCGTGTCTTTCACACGCCGCCCTGGTCACCTCCCTGCCTCACTGGAGGAAGGATAACCCAGGAGGATGGAGAGAGAGAGAGAGAGAGAGAGAGAGAGAGAGAGAGAGAGAGAGAGAGAGAGAGAGAGAGAGAGAGAGAGAGAGAGAGAGAGAGAGAGAGAGAGAGAGGGGAGGGGAATGGAATAATAATATAAAATAATATTCCTTGTTATTCAGCAGGTGGTGTGCGGCCAGGGAGGGAAGTAATAAAGGAAGCCAGGGGCTGAGGGAGAGACGGGGAGATGGAAAATGAAGGAGAAAAACCATGGGGGTGGGGGGTTGGGACGGGGAGGGGGAGTGGGTGGTGAAAAGGCAGCCGTGCCGTGGTCCCGTAAGTGTTGAATAAACATGCTTGGTTCAGGGAATTGGCTGAGATAAATGTTTAATATGATAAGTCCATAAAAACGGTCAAATGAGTCTGGATTATGAAAGGAAGATTCCGTGGCCCACAGCGGCTCTGCGCTGAAGCAGCAGCAGCAGCAGCAGCAGCCGGCTGGTGGTGGTGGATTGAGCGGTGATAGCGAGGGGAAGACCCTGCTAATGACAGTCTAATAGGATGAGAGCGAGCGACCAGCTGCAGTGACATCAGCAGTAAAACCGCCGCTGATCGCTGCGGACCGATGGGTACGTCAGCCCTCGCAGGAATGTCCACGTCGAATCCCGCTCATTTTGTAAAAAATAAATAAATAAAAATAATGACAGCACTTAACACTTAACACAAGCGCCTGTTTTTTGGTGTTTTTTATTAACTGTGGTCTCAGCATAACCCACTGGCTCTTTAGGATAATATTAAGAATCTTGATGGAATACAATACAATAATAAACACTGAAATGTGTCAATTGTGTCTATGAAATTATTTTCTGATAGTTATTATTTTATGTCTGATTTCATTGAGTATACATTTATAATAGACAAGCAATCGTTTTAATTGTAGAATACGATAAAATTATTGGACAAATTAAGCTAGTTATATGAACAAGAACGTTATAGAAAGCTGTAGCTAGCTAGGTAAAATATTGCAGGTGCTTAGGGGAGCGTGTCTATGTTCCCCGGGGTCCTATGTTCCCCGGGTCCTTTGTTCCCCGGGTCCTATGTTCCCCGGGTCCTATGTTCCCCGGGTCCTATGTTCCCCTCTTTGTATGAGACTGAACATAGGACCCTTTTTTAAAGAAAGGGTCCTATGTTCCCCGCTTTTCCAAAAAATGATCCTATGTTCCCCGATATGTATGTGACCGGGGAACATAGGACCCTTTTTAAAAAAAAGGGTTCTATGTTCCCCGGTCTGTTACTTTTTCCACCATTACTGCCAAATTCCGGCCGAGATAACTACCATTGCATGTCTTCACCTTTTGTGGAAGAGGGAGAGACCGGGGAACATAGAACTCTTTTTTTTAAAAAGGGTCCTATGTTCCCCGGTCACATAACATATCGGGGAACATAGGACCCTTTTTGGGAAAAGCGGGGAACATAGGACCCTTTTTTAAAAAAAGGGTCCTACTCCTATGTTCCCCAGTCTCATACAAAGAGGGGAACATAGGACCCGGGGAACATAGGACCCGGGGAACATAGGACCCGCTCCCCTAAGCACCTGCAATATTTTACCCCGTAACTATGTAGATAACTAAATAGCTAGTAAGTCAGTCTAAGGTCAAGTGAACTGAAAGATTGGATAGGATAATGGCGGCCAACCTCATCTTCTCTGTTTGTCAATAGCTCCTCCTTACGTGGTTAGTGTAGGCCTACATTAAAACCATCTGTAGACAATCCAAACATCAAGGAATATTGAGCTTGTCATCAGAGGAATGCAGCTAGGAGCAGTCTCCTTAAGATAATGTCAACAGTGACGTTCCAGAGTCCTTTAACCTTTGTGTGTTTGGTGACAAAATAAGGTTGGTTGTCCAGTAAGTCTGATGTATCAACATATAGAAGTAATGACATAAGGGCTCTTAAATATAGCCTGCTACCTTTCAGATGCTAACAGGAAAATAACAAATTGTCAAGAGAGATGGCGATGCATTAGATTAGTGGGGAAGACATTGTTGAAGTCCCAAACGTGCATTTGAGAGACAAACTATATTATCAATGCTAAATTGAATTGTTTGATCAGGCCCCATATTAGCCCATGAGTCAAAAAAATATAGAACTAGCAGAAGCTAAATCAACAAATGCAAATCGTACAAAATCCTTGGCTAATTATTTCAAACATTTCTGTCAAAGGCAATAGCCTTAGCCGTCTAAAAATACATTGGCTCGTTTCCATTCCAGGCTGTAAAGAAATAGAACAATGTTGGATGAATAAATAATATAATTTATGTTTGTATAAGGCTGCATAGCCTAGTGAAAAACAAATGAATGGAGGTTTAGTAAGTAAATACATCCTAATCTAGACTGTATATAACCCAATACCCATCTGTCTTACCCTCTTATTTATTTTTTACTGTTTCAGTTACATACTTTATTACCGTTACTGTTTATGAGCGCCTGCATTACTGTTAACTGTTAAAAGCCACGACAGGTTTCTGCCAACACATTTTATTCATCATCAGCATCCGCGGAAGTGGAGGGAGCTGCTTGAGTTTCCTGCAGAATAATCCTTCATTACAACCCACCCACCCCATACCCCCAACTGCATCTTATCATCAGCGGCAACATAATTTAGACATCAACGTCTCTGTCGCTTAGCTTTACCCGTGGAGAAGCGACACAGGTTCTCTCGCTGCCGTACCCCTAATGAGACAGACAACCACTCTGGCCCATTTAAGACATGAAAATAGACCACAGCGAAGGTCTGGTTGCTGCCTGTGTGTGTGTGTGTGTGTGTGTGTCTGTCTGTGTGTCTGTCTGTGTGTGTGTGTGGATCTGTCTGTGTGTCTTGTGTGTGAGTGCGTACTTGTGTGTGTGTGTTTGTTTGTGTGCACGTGTGTGTGTGTGTGTGTACATGTCCGGGTGTGTCTGTGTGTGTATGTCTGTGTGTGAGTATGCTTCTATGTGTATGCGTGTGCGTGTGGCTGAATGTGTATGTGCGTGTGTCTACGTGTGTGTGTGTGTGTGTGTGTGTGTGTGAGTGTGTGTATGTCTCTCCCCCCCCCCCCCCCCCCCCCCCCCCCAGCCAGAGACATGAGAGGGCCGGATCTGTCGGAGAGGATAAGCAGGCTGCTGCTGCTGCTGCAGACGGTCGGCCCCTTTCTACTGTCACTGTGCCGCTTAATATTCATGAGAGCAAATTGGGAGACAGTCATTTAACTCCCTGTGCGTGGTGTACCGCCTCTGGGCAGATCAGATGAGAGGGGAGTGCTTGCTCACACTGGCCCGCCTGGCTGCCTGGGCTCAGCCCGGGATGTACAGTGCTGCGCTCTGCCTCAGATACCCTCAGATCATGCAGGTGCCTGGGCTGCGTTGAGCGGCTGGTTTAACGGTCCGTTCCATCGTTCACCATGAACCCGCTGAACCCGGACAGGGCCGTGTTTGTTTCAGTCTTCGTGGCGCATACACAAAGGATGAATATAGGCTGTTTTAACCTTGTGCTGCAGATTTGGATTCTTTCATAGCATTTCTGTTGTTCAAACGTGAGGGTTTACCTTGATTGTGTGTGTGTGTGTGTGTGTGTGTGTGTGTGTGTGTGTACATGTGTTTGTTGAGGTGGAGGTGGAGGTGGTCTTGGTGGAGGTGGGGGTGGAGTAGCACAATCTCCCGGACTCAGGCAGACTCCCCCCCTCCCCCCCCCACCCTCCCGCGCCAGAGAGCAGAGAGCTGCATTAATTACCCAGGGTTCCCTGCTGTCACACTGTCATGGCGATGCACCTGGCGTCACGGCGACGGTACAGGAGTGCCGAGCCCTGCGTGTCGCCGCCACTGATGCTACTACGCTGACAACTCAGGCAATGGCTACCCCCCCCCCCCCCCCCCCCCTCGCTCGCCAGCGCAGCGTAAAAACAAGAATGGCAGGATCATCGCTTTTCCTTACAGATTTGCGCTTTTTTGTGGTTGTCCTTTCTCTTTCGTTCCTTATGCTTTTTTATGGTTGATTTCCACTTCTGATTCCTGACTTTGGGGTGGTATCAATCAGAATGGTTAAGGGGAGAAAAAATATGGAAATGGGCGTGACCACAGTTTTTGGGGGGATCCAGATAGGGTGTTAATCTAGTCACCTACCGTTTGTTACCGTCAACAGTGACTCTCTGCACATTGACATTGATCAGCCCTGCAGTGGTGAAAGCACATTGGCGTGAAAGCTTATTGTCATGGCTGTCAGCTGTGTTCTGTGCTGTGGACCTCAGCTTTCTCACGATGCTAAACTGTAAACTCTGTTGTGTCTCGTAATGTGCAGACACACCCTGACCTAGGCAAATGATTAAATTATTATAAAGGATGAGGTCAATTATATGTACAAAACATACTACAAGGGCGTGCCCATTTCATACAAATATATATAAACGTACTGCAGAGGTGTGTGAAAATTTGCTAAAACAAACAGAGACATGCTTTACCAATCATCACATTAATATATGATATAAAGCTTTATTCTGCTTTAATCCGTGCTTAAGTGATCTGAAGAAAAATGTATGCGTATTTTCTTAACAAAAACCAAAGAAATCACATTTGAACAAAACAGCCGGTTTACGCTCTCTCTCGCCGCTCTTCTCTAACATTTCCTATCAAAAAAATAATCTCCTAGTCAATTATGGATGCATACGCTGCATTATTGAACAGTCATTTATTTTGCTTTTATGGTTCAGCTCATGAAAAATTATGCCAATTACTGATTTCCTCTCGGGCAATGTAGTAAGTGGTCGGGCCCCGAGGCCAGCTGTTGGGGCCCGACACTGTGCTCTCGCTGAGGTCTATGAGGGCCGTGTACCTGAGTCAGTGGCCCATGTGGTGTGACTCATGCTTGGTCAATAAGGAGAACGAGGGATACGCACCATTACAACATGGGCTCCTTCCTTATTTATTCATTTATTTACTTGCGTAATAAACTAACTCTGGCTATCACTCAAGCAGGCTAAATTGAGCCGCTTTCACTCTTTTTCCCCCCCCGTATGTGAAATAAACGAATATGAAAACAGCCAGCATAAATCTTAATCCAATTTCTCTGATGCTGGCACACATTATGCAGGCTTTTCAACTATTCACACATGGCTATGATCTATTTCTCCCTCGCTTTTTGCTATTTTAGCATTTTTTTGGGGCTTTCAAATTAACAATTACCACAGCAAGCCAATTTATAATAAACATCAAACACTTATTAGATTGTTTCATATTATTGCAATTTTTTCCAGTAGACAAATGTGGATCTATTGAGATGCAGCATGCATTTCTATCTACTCTTTAGCTAGCATCTCTGGTTGTCAATGATGCACTACAAGCAAAACATGACATCAGTCTCCACATCATTGTATGTAAAGTATGTTGATTTTCCCAAGACAGTGTTAGGGCCTAGTCTTGGCTCTGGTCTGAATTACCACAGGTGGGTCAGGGTCTAGTCCTGGTGGTCTGTATTATCACAGGTGGGTCAGGGTCTAGTCCTGGTGGTCTGTATTATCACAGGTGGGTTAGGGTCTAGTCCTGGTGGTCTGTATTATCACAGGTGGGTCAGGGTCTAGTCCTGGTGGTCTGTATTACCACAGGTGGGTCAGGGTCTAGTCCTGGTGGTCTGTATTATCACAGGTGGGTCAGGGTCTAGTCCTGGTGGTCTGAATTACCACAGGTGGGTCAGGGTCTAGTCCTGGTGGTCTGTATTATCACAGGTGGGTCAGGGTCTAGTCTCCGGGCTGTATTATCACAGGTGGGTTAGGGTCTAGTCCTGGTGGTCTGTATTATCACAGGTGGGTCAGGGTCTAGTCTTCGGGCTGTATTATCAGAGGTGGGTTAGGGTCTAATCTGTATTATCACAGGTAGGTTAGGTTCTAGTCTCCGGGCTGTATTATCACAGGTGGAATAGGGTCTAGTCTGTGTTAACACAGGTGGATACGGTTCTAGTCTTGGTTCCGGTCTGTGTTAACACAGGTGGGTCAGGGTCTAGTCTCCGGTCTGTATTATCACAGGTGGGTTAGGGTCTAGTCTGTGTTAACACAGGTGGGTAAGGTTCTAGTCTTGGTTCCGGTCTGTGTTAACACAGGTGGGTCAGGGTCTAGTCTCCGGTCTGTATTATCACAGGTGGGTTAGGGTCTAGTCTGTGTTAACACAGGTGGGTAAGGTTCTAGTCTTGGTTCCGGTCTGTGTTAACACAGGTGGGTCAGGGTCTAGTCTCCGGTCTGTATTATCACAGGTGGGTTAGGGTCTAGTCCTGGGGGTCTTTATTATCACAGGTGGGTTAGGGTCTAGACGTGGCTCTGGTCTGTATTA
Organism: Gadus chalcogrammus; assembly: GCF_026213295.1. NCBI lineage: Eukaryota > Metazoa > Chordata > Actinopteri > Gadiformes > Gadidae > Gadus > Gadus chalcogrammus. Next base: position 18,617,685 of record NC_079427.1, read on the forward strand.
GCACAGGTGCGTTGCGGTCTAGTCTTGGCTCCAGTGGGTTTTTATCAGTGCCGTGGATTCTGATTCTCCTCATGCCAGCTGGAAGAGGAGAATGAGGTGGAATTGAATGTGACTTTGATGTATTATTTTCATCTAGGCTGTTGCCACAGACCGAGAGAGAACCCCAGCGTAATATTGGAGTCTATTTCAATGAAATTCGACTGGAAAGAATATAAGAATAAAATATATATATATAAGTAAATAAAAATATGAATAAGAACATTAATATTTATATATTTATATTTATATATAGATATTGATATAAAATACTGTAAAGCTGCACAAACATTGGAAGTCGTTTTTCCCTTAAAAACATTGCTAGAAATGTAATTGAAACTGGGCAGCCCTCACTTTCGAAATGTCACATAGCTTGTTACAATTTATCTATCGTTATTTGGATGAAGACATTTGACTTTCCAAATCAATAAAATTATGCAAACAGTTTCACACAGACATCTAATGTTCATCCAATTCTAAATGAAAACCGTAAACGATATATTTGTATTTTTTTCAAACACGTTGGCATTTGACGGACTGAAATAACAACCATTTGATATCACTAGGGTGTTTCTCTCCAGAAATACCCCTGACATTATCTTATTTCCCACTCAACCCCCTAAGAACTGGGTTATTTCCCATCGTAAGATCAATCCAAATTATACTGTTGTGCTGCAGGTGAATTTTTATTTACAATG